>NC_143578.1:146442353-146780139 GCF_048544385.1 Mastigoproctus giganteus
AGATCATATTCCCATAGTAAAGCATTGGAGTGATTTTTCTGGAAAAACTCATTTAATTTCAGGTCTTTCTTTAAAAAAAGGGGCTAGATTACTTAATTCACGCAGATATAGATGGAAACAATTGGTTTTTATAGAAATCCTTCATATGAAGTAAGTGAATCGACATGGTATTTCATTCCCATAGTAAAGCATAGGGAGGATTCCCATAGGAAAGCATAGGGGTGAATTGTAATCGAAAAAACTCACTTAATTTCCGTTCGTTCTCTACAAAATCTGGTAGATTTACTTTATTCACGTAGATAAACTGGTAAACACTTCGACTTTAACGAAATCCTCGAAAATAAAATTAATATTCCATATGAGGTCATATTCCCATAGTAAAGCATTGGAGTGATTTTTCTGGAAAAAACTCATTTAATTTCAGGTCTTTCTTTAAAAAAAGGGGGGCTAGATTACTTAATTCACGCAGATATAGATGGAAACAATTGGTTTTTATAGAAATCCTTCATATGAAGTAAGTGAATCGACATGGTATTTCATTCCCATAGTAAAGCATAGGGAGGATTCCCATAGGAAAGCATAGGGGTGAATTGTAATCGAAAAAACTCACTTAATTTCCGTTCGTTCTCTACAAAATCTGGTAGATTTACTTTATTCACGTAGATAAACTGGTAAACACTTCGACTTTAACGAAATCCTCGAAAATAAAATTGATATTCCATATGAGGTCATATTCCCATAGTAAAGAATAGGAGTGATTTTTCTGGAAAAAACTCATTTAATTTCAGGTCGTTCTTTAAAAAAAGGGCCTAGTTTACTTAATTCCCGCAGATATAGATGGAAACACATGGTTTTTATAGAAATCCTTCACATGAAGTAAGTGAATCGACATGGTATTACATTCCCATAGTAAAGTATAGGGAGGATTCCCATAGGAGACAAGGAAAATCAGTGTCTTATTAAAATTAATTTCTGCTGAAAGCTTGATGATAATATGTTAATTTACGGATAAATATGCTATATTACATGTTTAATCAGTTTTATGATCGAAATCCTTGAATATTATTTCAAATGAGATTGGAGTCAAAAATGGCAAAATCAAAGATTTTCGTTCGAAATTGAAGAAAATGCTGCACTTTTTCTAGTGTCGTTTTGTGTTCCATAGATAAGCATTGAAAATAATTCTTTCTTCAATAACTCAATTACTATCCATTATTTCTCGACAAAAATTAGCCAATTAACGTATCTAACCTAGATTTAATAGAAAACACTTCGTTTTTAACGAAAGCTTCGAAAATAAAAACGATATTCCATATGAGGTCATATTCCCATAGTAAAGCATTGGAGTGATTTTTCTGGAAAAAACTCATTTAATTTCAGGTCTTTCTTTAAAAAAAGGGGCTAGATTACTTAATTCACGCAGATATAGATGGAAACAATTGGTTTTTATAGAAATCCTTCATATGAAGTAAGTGAATCGACATGGTATTTCATTCCCATAGTAAAGCATAGGGAGGATTCCCATAGGAAAGCATAGGGGTGAATTGTAATCGAAAAAACTCACTTAATTTCCGTTCGTTCTCTACAAAACCTGGTAGATTTACTTTGTTCACGTAGATAAACTGGTAAACACTTCGACTTTAACGAAATCCTCGAAAATAAAATTAATATTCCATATGAGGTCATATTCCCATAGTAAAGCATTGGAGTGATTTTTCTGGAAAAAACTCATTTAATTTCAGTTCTTTCTTTAAAAAAAGGGGCTAGATTACTTAATTCACGCAGATATAGATGGAAACAATTGGTTTTTATAGAAATCCTTCATATGAAGTAAGTGAATCGACATGGTATTTCATTCCCATAGTAAAGTATAGGGTGGATTCCCATAGGAAAGCATAGGAGTGAATTGTGCTCGAAAAAACTCACTTAATTTCCGTTCTTTCTCTACAAAATCTGGTAGATTTACTTTATTCACGTAGATAAACTGGTAAACACTTCGCCTTTAACGAAATCCTCGAAAATAAAATTGATATTCCATATGAGGTCATATTCCCATAGTAAAGCATTGGAGTGATTTTTCTGGAAAAAACTCATTTAATTTCAGGTCGTTCTTTAAAAAAAGGGGCTAGATTACTTAATTCACGCAGATATAGATGGAAACAATTGGTTTTTATAGAAATCCTTCATATGAAGTAAGTGAATCGACATGGTATTTCATTCCCATTGTAAAGCATAGGGAGGATTCCCATAGGAAAGCATAGGGGTGAATTGTAATCGAAAAAACTCACTTAATTTCCGTTCGTTCTCGACAAAATCTGGTAGATTTACTTTATTCACGTAGATAAACTGGGAAACACTTCGACTTTAACGAAATCCACGAAAATAAAATTGATATTCCATATGAGGTCATATTCCCATAGTGAAGCATTGGAGTGATTTTTCTGGAAAAAACCCATTTAATTTCAGGTCGTTCTTTAAAAAAAGGGGCTAGATTACTTAATTCACGCAGATATAGATGGAAACACTTGGTTTTTATAGAAATCCTTCACATGAAGTAAGTGAATCGACATGGTATTTCATTCCCATAGTAAATCATAGGGTGGATTCCCATAGGAAAGCATAGGAGTGAATTGTGCTCGAGAAAACTCACTTAATTTCCGTTCTTTCTCTACAAAATCTGGTAGATTTACTTTATTCACGTAGATAAACTGGTAAACACTTCGACTTTAAAGAAATCCTCGAAAATAAAATTGATATTCCATATGAGGTCATATTCCCATAGTAAAGCATTGGAGAGATTTTTCTGGAAAAAACTCATTTAATTTCAGGTCGTTCTTTAAAAAAAGGGCCTAGTTTACTTAATTCCCGCAGATATAGATGGAAACACATGGTTTTTATAGAAATCCTTCACATGAAGTAAGTGAATCGACATGGTATTACATTCCCATAGTAAAGTATAGGGAGGATTCCCATAGGAAAGCATAGGAGTGAATTGTGCTCGAAAAAACTCACTTAATTTCCGTTCTTTCTCTACAAAATCTGGTAGATTTACTTTGTTCACGTAGATAAACTGGTAAACACTTCGACTTTAACGAAATCCTCGAAAATAAAATTGATATTCCATATGAGGTCATATTCCCATAGTAAAGCATTGGAGTGATTTTTCTGGAAAAAACTCATTTAATTTCAGGTCGTTCTTTAAAAAAAAGGGCCTAGTTTACTTAATTCCCGCAGATATAGATGGAAACACATGGTTTTTATAGAAATCCTTCACATGAAGTAAGTGAATCGACATGGTATTACATTCCCATAGTAAAGTATAGGGAGGATTCCCATAGGAGACAAGGAAAATCAGTGTCTTATTAAAATTAATTTCTGCTGAAAGCTTGATGATAATATGTTAATTTACGGATAAATATGCTATATTACATGTTTAATCAGTTTTATGATCGAAATCCTTGAATATTATTTCAAATGAGATTGGAGTCAAAAATGGCAAAATCAAAGATTTTCGTTCGAAATTGTAGAAAATGCTGCACTTTTTCTAGTGTCGTTTTGTGTTCCATAGATAAGCATTGAAAATAATTCTTTCTTCAATAACTCAATTACTATCCATTATTTCTCGACAAAAATTAGCCAATTAACGTATCTAACCTAGATTTAATAGAAAACACTTCGTTTTTAACGAAAGCTTCGAAAATAAAAACGATATTCCATATGAGATCATATTCCCATAGTAAAGCATTGGAGTGATTTTTCTGGAAAAACTCATTTAATTTCAGGTCTTTCTTTAAAAAAAGGGGCTAGATTACTTAATTCACGCAGATATAGATGGAAACAATTGGTTTTTATAGAAATCCTTCATATGAAGTAACTGAATCGACATGGTATTTCATTCCCATAGTAAAGCATAGGGAGGATTGCCATAGGAAAGCATAGGGGTGAATTGTAATCGAAAAAACTCACTTAATTTCAGTTCGCTCTCTACAAAATCTGGTAGATTTACTTTATTCACGTAGATAAACTGGTAAACACTTCGACTTTAACGAAATCCTCGAAAATAAAATTAATATTCCATATGAGGTCATATTCCCATAGTAAAGCATTGGAGTGATTTTTCTGGAAAAAACTCATTTAATTTCAGGTCTTTCTTTAAAAAAAGGGGCTAGATAACTTAATTCACGCAGATATAGATGGAAACAATTGGTTTTTATAGAAATCCTTCATATGAAGTAAGTGAATCGACATGGTATTTCATTCCCATAGTAAAGCATAGGGAGGATTCCCATAGGAAAGCATAGGGGTGAATTGTAATCGAAAAAACTCACTTAATTTCCGTTCGTTCTCGACAAAATCTGGTAGATTTACTTTATTCACGTAGATAAACTGGTAAACACTTCGACTTTAACGAAATCCTCGAAAATAAAATTGATATTCCATATGAGGTCATATTCCCATAGTGAAGCATTGGAGTGATTTTTCTGGAAAAAACTCATTTAATTTCAGGTCGTTCTTTAAAAAAAGGGGCTAGATTACTTAATTCACGCAGATATAGATGGAAACACTTGGTTTTTATAGAAATCCTTCACATGAAGTAAGTGAATCGACATGGTATTTCATTCCCATAGTAAATCATAGGGTGGATTCCCATAGGAAAGCATAGGAGTGAATTGTGCTCGAGAAAACTCACTTAATTTCCGTTCTTTCTCTACAAAATCTGGTAGATTTACTTTATTCACGTAGATAAACTGGTAAACACTTCGACTTTAAAGAAATCCTCGAAAATAAAATTGATATTCCATATGAGGTCATATTCCCATAGTAAAGCATTGGAGTGATTTTTCTGGAAAAAACTCATTTAATTTCAGGTCGTTCTTTAAAAAAAGGGCCTAGTTTACTTAATTCCCGCAGATATAGATGGAAACACATGGTTTTTATAGAAATCCTTCACATGAAGTAAGTGAATCGACATGGTATTACATTCCCATAGTAAAGTATAGGGAGGATTCCCATAGGAGACAAGGAAAATCAGTGTCTTATTAAAATTAATTTCTGCTGAAAGCTTGATGATAATATGTTAATTTACGGATAAATATGCTATATTACATGTTTAATCAGTTTTATGATCGAAATCCTTGAATATTATTTCAAATGAGATTGGAGTCAAAAATGGCAAAATCAAAGATTTTCGTTCGAAATTGAAGAAAATGCTGCACTTTTTCTAGTGTCGTTTTGTGTTCCATAGATAAGCATTGAAAATAATTCTTTCTTCAATAACTCAATTACTATCCATTATTTCTCGACAAAAATTAGCCAATTAACGTATCTAACCTAGATTTAATAGAAAACACTTCGTTTTTAACGAAAGCTTCGAAAATAAAAACGATATTCCATATGAGGTCATATTCCCATAGTAAAGCATTGGAGTGATTTTTCTGGAAAAAACTCATTTAATTTCAGGTCTTTCTTTAAAAAAAGGGGCTAGATTACTTAATTCACGCAGATATAGATGGAAACAATTGGTTTTTATAGAAATCCTTCATATGAAGTAAGTGAATCGACATGGTATTTCATTCCCATAGTAAAGCATAGGGAGGATTCCCATAGGAAAGCATAGGGGTGAATTGTAATCGAAAAAACTCACTTAATTTCCGTTCGTTCTCTACAAAACCTGGTAGATTTACTTTATTCACGTAGATAAACTGGTAAACACTTCGACTTATACGAAATCCTCGAAAATAAAATTAATATTCCATATGAGGTCATATTCCCATAGTAAAGCATTGGAGTGATTTTTCTGGAAAAAACTCATTTAATTTCAGTTCTTTCTTTAAAAAAAGGGGCTAGATTACTTAATTCACGCAGATATAGATGGAAACAATTGGTTTTTATAGAAATCCTTCATATGAAGTAAGTGAATCGACATGGTATTTCATTCCCATAGTAAAGTATAGGGTGGATTCCCATAGGAAAGCATAGGAGTGAATTGTGCTCGAAAAAACTCACTTAATTTCCGTTCTTTCTCTACAAAATCTGGTAGATTTACTTTATTCACGTAGATAAACTGGTAAACACTTCGCCTTTAACGAAATCCTCGAAAATAAAATTGATATTCCATATGAGGTCATATTCCCATAGTAAAGCATTGGAGTGATTTTTCTGGAAAAAACTCATTTAATTTCAGGTCGTTCTTTAAAAAAAGGGGCTAGATTACTTAATTCACGCAGATATAGATGGAAACAATTGGTTTTTATAGAAATTCTTCATATGAAGTAAGTGAATCGACATGGTATTTCATTCCCATTGTAAAGCATAGGGAGGATTCCCATAGGAAAGCATAGGGGTGAATTGTAATCGAAAAAACTCACTTAATTTCCGTTCGTTCTCGACAAAATCTGGTAGATTTACTTTATTCACGTAGATAAACTGGGAAACACTTCGACTTTAACGAAATCCTCGAAAATAAAATTGATATTCCATATGAGGTCATATTCCCATAGTGAAGCATTGGAGTGATTTTTCTGGAAAAAACTCATTTAATTTCAGGTCGTTCTTTAAAAAAAGGGGCTAGATTACTTAATTCACGCAGATATAGATGGAAACACTTGGTTTTTATAGAAATCCTTCACATGAAGTAAGTGAATCGACATGGTATTTCATTCCCATAGTAAATCATAGGGTGGATTCCCATAGGAAAGCATAGGAGTGAATTGTGCTCGAGAAAACTCACTTAATTTCCGTTCTTTCTCTACAAAATCTGGTAGATTTACTTTATTCACGTAGATAAACTGGTAAACACTTCGACTTTAAAGAAATCCTCGAAAATAAAATTGATATTCCATATGAGGTCATATTCCCATAGTAAAGCATTGGAGAGATTTTTCTGGAAAAAACTCATTTAATTTCAGGTCGTTCTTTAAAAAAAGGGCCTAGTTTACTTAATTCCCGCAGATATAGATGGAAACACATGGTTTTTATAGAAATCCTTCACATGAAGTAAGTGAATCGACATGGTATTACATTCCCATAGTAAAGTATAGGGAGGATTCCCATAGGAAAGCATAGGAGTGAATTGTTCTCGAAAAAACTCACTTAATTTCCGTTCTTTCTCTACAAAATCTGGTAGATTTACTTTGTTCACGTAGATAAACTGGTAAACACTTCGACTTTAACGAAATCCTCGAAAATAAAATTGATATTCCATATGAGGTCATATTCCCATAGTAAAGCATTGGAGTGATTTTTCTGGAAAAAACTCATTTAATTTCAGGTCGTTCTTTAAAAAAAAGGGCCTAGTTTACTTAATTCCCGCAGATATAGATGGAAACACATGGTTTTTATAGAAATCCTTCACATGAAGTAAGTGAATCGACATGGTATTACATTCCCATAGTAAAGTATAGGGAGGATTCCCATAGGAGACAAGGAAAATCAGTGTCTTATTAAAATTAATTTCTGCTGAAAGCTTGATGATAATATGTTAATTTACGGATAAATATGCTATATTACATGTTTAATCAGTTTTATGATCGAAATCCTTGAATATTATTTCAAATGAGATTGGAGTCAAAAATGGCAAAATCAAAGATTTTCGTTCGAAATTGTAGAAAATGCTGCACTTTTTCTAGTGTCGTTTTGTGTTCCATAGATAAGCATTGAAAATAATTCTTTCTTCAATAACTCAATTACTATCCATTATTTCTCGACAAAAATTAGCCAATTAACGTATCTAACCTAGATTTAATAGAAAACACTTCGTTTTTAACGAAAGCTTCGAAAATAAAAACGATATTCCATATGAGGTCATATTCCCATAGTAAAGCATTGGAGTGATTTTTCTGGAAAAACTCATTTAATTTCAGGTCTTTCTTTAAAAAAAGGGGCTAGATTACTTAATTCACGCAGATATAGATGGAAACAATTGGTTTTTATAGAAATCCTTCATATGAAGTAAGTGAATCGACATGGTATTTCATTCCCATAGTAAAGCATAGGGAGGATTGCCATAGGAAAGCATAGGGGTGAATTGTAATCGAAAAAACTCACTTAATTTCAGTTCGTTCTCTACAAAATCTGGTAGATTTACTTTATTCACGTAGATAAACTGGTAAACACTTCGACTTTAACGAAATCCTCGAAAATAAAATTAATATTCCATATGAGGTCATATTCCCATAGTAAAGCATTGGAGTGATTTTTCTGGAAAAAACTCATTTAATTTCAGGTCTTTCTTTAAAAAAAGGGGCTAGATTACTTAATTCACGCAGATATAGATGGAAACAATTGGTTTTTATAGAAATCCTTCATATGAAGTAACTGAATCGACATGGTATTTCATTCCCATAGTAAAGCATAGGGAGGATTGCCATAGGAAAGCATAGGGGTGAATTGTAATCGAAAAAACTCACTTAATTTCAGTTCGCTCTCTACAAAATCTGGTAGATTTACTTTATTCACGTAGATAAACTGGTAAACACTTCGACTTTAACGAAATCCTCGAAAATAAAATTAATATTCCATATGAGGTCATATTCCCATAGTAAAGCATTGGAGTGATTTTTCTGGAAAAAACTCATTTAATTTCAGGTCTTTCTTTAAAAAAAGGGGCTAGATTACTTAATTCACGCAGATATAGATGGAAACAATTGGTTTTTATAGAAATCCTTCATATGAAGTAAGTGAATCGACATGGTATTTCATTCCCATAGTAAAGCATAGGGAGGATTCCCATAGGAAAGCATAGGAGTGAATTGTGCTCGAGAAAACTCACTTAATTTCCGTTCTTTCTCTACAAAATCTGGTAGATTTACTTTATTCACGTAGATAAACTGGTAAACACTTCGACTTTAAAGAAATCCTCGAAAATAAAATTGATATTCCATATGAGGTCATATTCCCATAGTAAAGCATTGGAGAGATTTTTCTGGAAAAAACTCATTTAATTTCAGGTCGTTCTTTAAAAAAAGGGCCTAGTTTACTTAATTCCCGCAGATATAGATGGAAACACATGGTTTTTATAGAAATCCTTCACATGAAGTAAGTGAATCGACATGGTATTACATTCCCATAGTAAAGTATAGGGAGGATTCCCATAGGAAAGCATAGGAGTGAATTGTTCTCGAAAAAACTCACTTAATTTCCGTTCTTTCTCTACAAAATCTGGTAGATTTACTTTGTTCACGTAGATAAACTGGTAAACACTTCGACTTTAAAGAAATCCTCGAAAATAAAATTGATATTCCATATGAGGTCATATTCCCATAGTAAAGCATTGGAGTGATTTTTCTGGAAAAAACTCATTTAATTTCAGGTCGTTCTTTAAAAAAAGGGCCTAGTTTACTTAATTCCCGCAGATATAGATGGAAACACATGGTTTTTATAGAAATCCTTCACATGAAGTAAGTGAATCGACATGGTATTACATTCCCATAGTAAAGTATAGGGAGGATTCCCATAGGAGACAAGGAAAATCAGTGTCTTATTAAAATTAATTTCTGCTGAAAGCTTGATGATAATATGTTAATTTACGGATAAATATGCTATATTACATGTTTAATCAGTTTTATGATCGAAATCCTTGAATATTATTTCAAATGAGATTGGAGTCAAAAATGGCAAAATCAAAGATTTTCGTTCGAAATTGTAGAAAATGCTGCACTTTTTCTAGTGTCGTTTTGTGTTCCATAGATAAGCATTGAAAATTATTCTTTCTTCAATAACTCAATTACTATCCATTATTTCTCGACAAAAATTAGCCAATTAACGTATCTAACCTAGATTTAATAGAAAACACTTCGTTTTTAACGAAAGCTTCGAAAATAAAAACGATATTCCATATGAGGTCATATTCCCATAGTAAAGCATTGGAGTGATTTTTCTGGAAAAAACTCATTTAATTTCAGGTCTTTCTTTAAAAAAAGGGGCTAGATTACTTAATTCACGCAGATATAGATGGAAACAATTGGTTTTTATAGAAATCCTTCATATGAAGTAACTGAATCGACATGGTATTTCATTCCCATAGTAAAGCATAGGGAGGATTGCCATAGGAAAGCATAGGGGTGAATTGTAATCGAAAAAACTCACTTAATTTCAGTTCGCTCTCTACAAAATCTGGTAGATTTACTTTATTCACGTAGATAAACTGGTAAACACTTCGACTTTAACGAAATCCTCGAAAATAAAATTAATATTCCATATGAGGTCATATTCCCATAGTAAAGCATTGGAGTGATTTTTCTGGAAAAAACTCATTTAATTTCAGGTCTTTCTTTAAAAAAAGGGGCTAGATTACTTAATTCACGCAGATATAGATGGAAACAATTGGTTTTTATAGAAATCCTTCATATGAAGTAAGTGAATCGACATGGTATTTCATTCCCATAGTAAAGCATAGGGAGGATTCCCATAGGAAAGCATAGGGGTGAATTGTAATCGAAAAAACTCACTTAATTTCCGTTCGTTCTCGACAAAATCTGGTAGATTTACTTTATTCACGTAGATAAACTGGTAAACACTTCGACTTTAACGAAATCCTCGAAAATAAAATTGATATTCCATATGAGGTCATATTCCCATAGTGAAGCATTGGAGTGATTTTTCTGGAAAAAACTCATTTAATTTCAGGTCGTTCTTTAAAAAAAGGGGCTAGATTACTTAATTCACGCAGATATAGATGGAAACACTTGGTTTTTATAGAAATCCTTCACATGAAGTAAGTGAATCGACATGGTATTTCATTCCCATAGTAAATCATAGGGTGGATTCCCATAGGAAAGCATAGGAGTGAATTGTGCTCGAGAAAACTCACTTAATTTCCGTTCTTTCTCTACAAAATCTGGTAGATTTACTTTATTCACGTAGATAAACTGGTAAACACTTCGACTTTAACGAAATCCTCGAAAATAAAATTGATATTCCATATGAGGTCATATTCCCATAGTAAAGCATTGGAGTGATTTTTCTGGAAAAAACTCATTTAATTTCAGGTCGTTCTTTAAAAAAAGGGCCTAGTTTACTTAATTCCCGCAGATATAGATGGAAACACATGGTTTTTATAGAAATCCTTCACATGAAGTAAGTGAATCGACATGGTATTACATTCCCATAGTAAAGTATAGGGAGGATTCCCATAGGAGACAAGGAAAATCAGTGTCTTATTAAAATTAATTTCTGCTGAAAGCTTGATGATAATATGTTAATTTACGGATAAATATGCTATATTACATGTTTAATCAGTTTTATGATCGAAATCCTTGAATATTATTTCAAATGAGATTGGAGTCAAAAATGGCAAAATCAAAGATTTTCGTTCGAAATTGAAGAAAATGCTGCACTTTTTCTAGTGTCGTTTTGTGTTCCATAGATAAGCATTGAAAATAATTCTTTCTTCAATAACTCAATTACTATCCATTATTTCTCGACAAAAATTAGCCAATTAACGTATCTAACCTAGATTTAATAGAAAACACTTCGTTTTTAACGAAAGCTTCGAAAATAAAAACGATATTCCATATGAGGTCATATTCCCATAGTAAAGCATTGGAGTGATTTTTCTGGAAAAAACTCATTTAATTTCAGGTCTTTCTTTAAAAAAAGGGGCTAGATTACTTAATTCACGCAGATATAGATGGAAACAATTGGTTTTTATAGAAATCCTTCATATGAAGTAAGTGAATCGACATGGTATTTCATTCCCATAGTAAAGCATAGGGAGGATTCCCATAGGAAAGCATAGGGGTGAATTGTAATCGAAAAAACTCACTTAATTTCCGTTCGTTCTCTACAAAACCTGGTAGATTTACTTTATTCACGTAGATAAACTGGTAAACACTTCGACTTTAACGAAATCCTCGAAAATAAAATTAATATTCCATATGAGGTCATATTCCCATAGTAAAGCATTGGAGTGATTTTTCTGGAAAAAACTCATTTAATTTCAGTTCTTTCTTTAAAAAAAGGGGCTAGATTACTTAATTCACGCAGATATAGATGGAAACAATTGGTTTTTATAGAAATCCTTCATATGAAGTAAGTGAATCGACATGGTATTTCATTCCCATAGTAAAGTATAGGGTGGATTCCCATAGGAAAGCATAGGAGTGAATTGTGCTCGAAAAAACTCACTTAATTTCCGTTCTTTCTCTACAAAATCTGGTAGATTTACTTTATTCACGTAGATAAACTGGTAAACACTTCGCCTTTAACGAAATCCTCGAAAATAAAATTGATATTCCATATGAGGTCATATTCCCATAGTAAAGCATTGGAGTGATTTTTCTGGAAAAAACTCATTTAATTTCAGGTCTTTCTTTAAGAAAAGGGGCTAGATTACTTAATTCACGCAGATATAGATGGAAACAATTGGTTTTTATAGAAATCCTTCATATGAAGTAAGTGAATCGACATGGTATTTCATTCCCATAGTAAAGCATAGGGAGGATTCCCATAGGAAAGCATAGGGGTGAATTGTAATCGAAAAAACTCACTTAATTTCCGTTCGTTCTCGACAAAATCTGGTAGATTTACTTTATTCACGTAGATAAACTGGTAAACACTTCGACTTTAACGAAATCCTCGAAAATAAAATTGATATTCCATATGAGGTCATATTCCCATAGTGAAGCATTGGAGTGATTTTTCTGGAAAAAACTCATTTAATTTCAGGTCGTTCTTTAAAAAAAGGGGCTAGATTAATTAATTCACGCAGATATAGATGGAAACACTTGGTTTTTATAGAAATCCTTCACATGAAGTAAGTGAATCGACATGGTATTTCATTCCCATAGTAAATCATAGGGTGGATTCCCATAGGAAAGCATAGGAGTGAATTGTGCTCGAGAAAACTCACTTAATTTCCGTTCTTTCTCTACAAAATCTGGTAGATTTACTTTATTCACGTAGATAAACTGGTAAACACTTCGACTTTAAAGAAATCCTCGAAAATAAAATTGATATTCCATATGAGGTCATATTCCCATAGTAAAGCATTGGAGTGATTTTTCTGGAAAAAACTCATTTAATTTCAGGTCGTTCTTTAAAAAAAGGGCCTAGTTTACTTAATTCCCGCAGATATAGATGGAAACACATGGTTTTTATAGAAATCCTTCACATGAAGTAAGTGAATCGACATGGTATTACATTCCCATAGTAAAGTATAGGGAGGATTCCCATAGGAGACAAGGAAAATCAGTGTCTTATTAAAATTAATTTCTGCTGAAAGCTTGATGATAATATGTTAATTTACGGATAAATATGCTATATTACATGTTTAATCAGTTTTATGATCGAAATCCTTGAATATTATTTCAAATGAGATTGGAGTCAAAAATGGCAAAATCAAAGATTTTCGTTCGAAATTGTAGAAAATGCTGCACTTTTTCTAGTGTCGTTTTGTGTTCCATAGATAAGCATTGAAAATAATTCTTTCTTCAATAACTCAATTACTATCCATTATTTCTCGACAAAAATTAGCCAATTAACGTATCTAACCTAGATTTAATAGAAAACACTTCGTTTTTAACGAAAGCTTCGAAAATAAAAACGATATTCCATATGAGGTCATATTCCCATAGTAAAGCATTGGAGTGATTTTTCTGGAAAAAACTCATTTAATTTCAGGTCTTTCTTTAAAAAAAGGGGCTAGATTACTTAATTCACGCAGATATAGATGGAAACAATTGGTTTTTATAGAAATGCTTCATATGAAGTAAGTGAATCGACATGGTATTTCATTCCCATAGTAAAGCATAGGGAGGATTCCCATAGGAAAGCATAGGGGTGAATTGTAATCGAAAAAACTCACTTAATTTCCGTTCGTTCTCTACAAATTCTGGTAGATTTACTTTATTCACGTAGATAAACTGGTAAACACTTCGACTTTAACGAAATCCTCAAAAATAAAATTAATATTCAATATGAGGTCATATTCCCATAGTAAAGCATTGGAGTGATTTTTCTGGAAAAAACTCATTTAATTTCAGGTCTTTCTTTAAAAAAAGGGGCTAGATTACTTAATTCACGCAGATATAGATGGAAACAATTGGTTTTTATAGAAATCCTTCATATGAAGTAAGTGAATCGACATGGTATTTCATTCCCATAGTAAAGCATAGGGAGGATTCCCATAGGAAAGCATAGGGGTGAATTGTAATCGAAGAAACTCACTTAATTTCCGTTCGTTCTCGACAAAATCTGGTAGATTTACTTTATTCACGTAGATAAACTGGTAAACACTTCGACTTTAACGAAATCCTCGAAAATAAAATTGATATTCCATATGAGGTCATATTCCCATAGTAAAGCATTGGAGTGATTTTTCTGGAAAAAACTCATTTAATTTCAGGTCGTTCTTTAAAAAAAGGGGCTAGATTACTTAATTCACGCAGATATAGATGGAAACACTTGGTTTTTATAGAAATCCTTCACATGAAGTAAGTGAATCGACATGGTATTTCATTCCCATAGTAAATCATAGGGTGGATTCCCATAGGAAAGCATAGGAGTGAATTGTGCTCGAGAAAACTCACTTAATTTCCGTTCTTTCTCTACAAAATCTGGTAGATTTACTTTATTCACGTAGATAAACTGGTAAACACTTCGACTTTAAAGAAATCCTCGAAAATAAAATTGATATTCCATATGAGGTCATATTCCCATAGTAAAGCATTGGAGTGATTTTTCTGGAAAAAACTCATTTAATTTCAGGTCGTTCTTTAAAAAAAGGGCCTAGTTTACTTAATTCCCGCAGATATAGATGGAAACACATGGTTTTTATAGAAATCCTTCACATGAAGTAAGTGAATCGACATGGTATTACATTCCCATAGTAAAGTATAGGGAGGATTCCCATAGGAAAGCATAGGAGTGAATTGTGCTCGAAAAAACTCACTTAATTTCCGTTCTTTCTCTACAAAATCTGGTAGATTTACTTTGTTCACGTAGATAAACTGGTAAACACTTCGACTTTAACGAAATCCTCGAAAATAAAATTGATATTCCATATGAGGTCATATTCCCATAGTAAAGCATTGGAGTGATTTTTCTGGAAAAAACTCATTTAATTTCAGGTCTTTCTTTAAAAAAAGGGGCTAGATTACTTAATTCACGCAGATATAGATGGAAACAATTGGTTTTTATAGAAATCCTTCACATGAAGTAAGTGAATCGACATGGTATTACATTCCCATAGTAAAGTATAGGGAGGATTCCCATAGGAAAGCATAGGAGTGAATTGTGCTCGAAAAAACTCAATTAATTTCCGTTCTTTCTCTACAAAATCTGGTAGATTTACTTTGTTCACGTAGATAAACTGGTAAACACTTCGACTTTAACGAAATCCTCGAAAATAAAATTGATATTCCATATGAGGTCATATTCCCATAGTAAAGCATTGGAGTGATTTTTCTGGAAAAAACTCATTTAATTTCAGGTCGTTCTTTAAAAAAAGGGCCTAGTTTACTTAATTCCCGCAGATATAGATGGAAACACATGGTTTTTATAGAAATCCTTCACATGAAGTAAGTGAATCGACATGGTATTACATTCCCATAGTAAAGTATAGGGAGGATTCCCATAGGAGACAAGGAAAATCAGTGTCTTATTAAAATTAATTTCTGCTGAAAGCTTGATGATAATATGTTAATTTACGGATAAATATGCTATATTACATGTTTAATCAGTTTTATGATCGAAATCCTTGAATATTATTTCAAATGAGATTGGAGTCAAAAATGGCAAAATCAAAGATTTTCGTTCAAAATTGTAGCAAATGCTGCACTTTTTCTAGTGTCGTTTTGTGTTCCATAGATAAGCATTGAAAATAATTCTTTCTTCAATAACTCAATTACTATCCATTATTTCTCGACAAAAATTAGCCAATTAACGTATCTAACCTAGATTTAATAGAAAACACTTCGTTTTTAACGAAAGCTTCGAAAATAAAAACGATATTCCATATGAGGTCATATTCCCATAGTAAAGCATTGGAGTGATTTTTCTGGAAAAAACTCATTTAATTTCAGGTCTTTCTTTAAAAAAAGGGGCTAGATTACTTAATTCACGCAGATATAGATGGAAACAATTGGTTTTTATAGAAATCCTTCATATGAAGTAAGTGAATCGACATGGTATTTCATTCCCATAGTAAAGCATAGGGAGGATTCCCATAGGAAAGCATAGGGGTGAATTGTAATCGAAAAAACTCACTTAATTTCCGTTCGTTCTCTACAAAATCTGGTAGATTTACTTTATTCACGTAGATAAACTGGTAAACACTTCGACTTTAACGAAATCCTCGAAAATAAAATTAATATTCCATATGAGGTCATATTCCCATAGTAAAGCATTGGAGTGATTTTTCTGGAAAAAACTCATTTAATTTCAGGTCTTTCTTTAAAAAAAGGGGCTAGATTACTTAATTCACGCAGATATAGATGGAAACAATTGGTTTTTATAGAAATCCTTCATATGAAGTAAGTGAATCGACATGGTATTTCATTCCCATAGTAAAGCATAGGGAGGATTCCCATAGGAAAGCATAGGGGTGAATTGTAATCGAAAAAACTCACTTAATTTCCGTTCGTTCTCTACAAAATCTGGTATATTTACTTTATTCACGTAGATAAACTGGTAAACACTTCGACTTTAACGAAATCCTCGAAAATAAAATTGATATTCCATATGAGGTCATATTCCCATAGTAAAGCATTGGAGTGATTTTTCTGGAAAAAACTCATTTAATTTCAGGTCGTTCTTTAAAAAAAGGGCCTAGTTTACTTAATTCCCGCAGATATAGATGGAAACACATGGTTTTTATAGAAATCCTTCACATGAAGTAAGTGAATCGACATGGTATTACATTCCCATAGTAAAGTATAGGGAGGATTCCCATAGGAAAGCATAGGAGTGAATTCTGATCGAAAAAACTCACTTAATTTCCGTTCTTTCTCTACAAAATCTGGTAGATTTACTTTATTCACGTAGATAAACTGGTAAACACTTCGACTTTAACGAAATCCTCGAAAATAAAATTGATATTCCATATGAGGTCATATTCCCATAGTAAAGCATTGGAGTGATTTTTCTGGAAAAAACTCATTTAATTTCAGGTCGTTCTTTAAAAAAAGGGCCTAGCTTACTTAATTCCCGCAGATATAGATGGAAACACATGGTTTTTATAGAAATCCTTCACATGAAGTAAGTGAATCGACATGGTATTACATTCCCATAGTAAAGTATAGGGAGGATTCCCATAGGAGACAAGGAAAATCAGTGTCTTATTAAAATTAATTTCTGCTGAAAGCTTGATGATAATATGTTAATTTACGGATAAATATGCTATATTACATGTTTAATCAGTTTTATGATCGAAATCCTTGAATATTATTTCAAATGAGATTGGAGTCAAAAATGGCAAAATCAAAGATTTTCGTTCGAAAGTGTAGAAAATGCTGCACTTTTTCTAGTGTCGTTTTGTGTTCCATAGATAAGCATTGAAAATATTTCTTTCTTCAATAACTCAATTACTATCCATTATTTCTCGACAAATATTAGCCAATTAACGTATCTAACCTAGATTTAATAGAAAACACTTCGTTTTTAACGAAAGCTTCGAAAATAAAAACGATATTCCATATGAGGTCATATTCCCATAGTAAAGCATTGGAGTGATTTTTCTGGAAAAAACTCATTTAATTTCAGGTCTTTCTTTAAAAAAAGGGGCTAGATTACTTAATTCACGCAGATATAGATGGAAACAATTGGTTTTTATAGAAATCCTTTATATGAAGTAAGTGAATCGACATGGTATTTCATTCCCATAGTAAAGCATAGGGAGGATTCCCATAGGAAAGCATAGGGGTGAATTGTAATCGAAAAAACTCACTTAATTTCCGTTCGTTCTCTACAAAATCTGGTAGATTTACTTTATTCACGTAGATAAACTGGTAAACACTTCGACTTTAACGAAATCCTCGAAAATAAAATTAATATTCCATATGAGGTCATATTCCCATAGTAAAGCATTGGAGTGATTTTTCTGGAAAAAACTCATTTAATTTCAGTTCTTTCTTTAAAAAAAGGGGCTAGATTACTTAATTCACGCAGATATAGATGGAAACAATTGGTTTTTATAGAAATCCTTCATATGAAGTAAGTGAATCGACATGGTATTTCATTCCGATAGTAAAGTATAGGGTGGATTCCCATAGGAAAGCATAGGAGTGAATTGTGCTCGAAAAAACTCACTTAATTTTCGTTCTTTCTCTACAAAATCTGGTAGATTTACTTTATTCACGTAGATAAACTGGTAAACACTTCGACTTTAACGAAATCCTCGAAAATAAAATTGATATTCCATATGAGGTCATATTCCCATAGTAAAGCATTGGAGTGATTTTTCTGGAAAAAACTCATTTAATTTCAGGTCGTTCTTTAAAAAAAGGGGCTAGATTACTTAATTCACGCAGATATAGATGGAAACAATTGGTTTTTATAGAAATCCTTCATATGAAGTAAGTGAATCGACATGGTATTTCATTCCCATAGTAAAGCATAGGGAGGATTCCCATAGGAAAGCATAGGGGTGAATTGTAATCGAAAAAACTCACTTAATTTCCGTTCGTTCTCGACAAATTCTGGTAGATTTACTTTATTCACGCAGATAAACTGGTAAACACTTCGACTTTAACGAAATCCTCGAAAATAAAATTGATATTCCATATGAGGTCATATTCCCGTAGTAAAGCATTGGAGTGATTTTTCTGGAAAAAACTCATTTAATTTCAGGTCGTTCTTTAAAAAAAGGGGCTAGATTACTTAATTCACGCAGATATAGATGGAAACACATGGTTTTTATAGAAATCCTTCACATGAAGTAAGTGAATCGACATGGTATTACATTCCCATAGTAAAGTATAGGGAGGATTCCCATTGGAGACAAGGAAAATCAGTGTCTTATTAAAATTAATTTCTGCTGAAAGCTTGATGATAATATGTTAATTTACGTATGAATATGCTATATTACATGTATAATCAGTTTTATGATCGAAATCCTTGAATATTATTTCAAATGAGTTTGGAGTCAAAAATGGCAAAATCAAAGATTTTCGTTCGAAAGTGTAGAAAATGCTGCACTTTTTCTAGTGTCGTTTTGTGTTCCATAGATAAGCATTGAAAATAATTCTTTCTTCAATAACTCAATTACTATCCATTATTTCTCGACAAAAATTAGCCAATTAACGTATCTAACCTAGATTTAATAGAAAACACTTCGTTTTTAACGAAAGCTTCGAAAATAAAAACCATATTCCATATGAGGTCATATTCCCATAGTAAAGCATTGGAGTGATTTTTCTGGAAAAACTCATTTAATTTCAGGTCTTTCTTTAAAAAAAGGGGCTAGATTACTTAATTCACGCAGATATAGATGGAAACAATTGGTTTTTATAGAAATCCTTCATATGAAGTAAGTGAATCGACATGGTATTTCATTCCCATAGTAAAGCATAGGGAGGATTGCCATAGGAAAGCATAGGGGTGAATTGTAATCGAAAAAACTCACTTAATTTCCGTTCGTTCTCTACAAAATCTGGTAGATTTACTTTATTCACGTAGATAAACTGGTAAACACTTCGACTTTAACGAAATCCTCGAAAATAAAATTAATATTCCATATGAGGTCATATTCCCATAGTAAAGCATTGGAGTGATTTTTCTGGAAAAAACTCATTTAATTTCAGGTCTTTCTTTAAAAAAAGGGGCTAGATTACTTAATTCACGCAGATATAGATGGAAACAATTGGTTTTTATAGAAATCCTTCATATGAAGTAAGTGAATCGACATGGTATTTCATTCCCATAGTAAAGCATAGGGAGGATTCCCATAGGAAAGCATAGGGGTGAATTGTAATCGAAAAAACTCACTTAATTTCCGTTCGTTCTCTACAAAATCTGGTATATTTACTTTATTCACGTAGATAAACTGGTAAACACTTCGACTTTAACGAAATCCTCGAAAATAAAATTGATATTCCATATGAGGTCATATTCCCATAGTAAAGCATTGGAGTGATTTTTCTGGAAAAAACTCATTTAATTTCAGGTCGTTCTTTAAAAAAAGGGCCTAGTTTACTTAATTCCCGCAGATATAGATGGAAACACATGGTTTTTATAGAAATCCTTCACATGAAGTAAGTGAATCGACATGGTATTACATTCCCATAGTAAAGTATAGGGAGGATTCCCATAGGAAAGCATAGGAGTGAATTCTGATCGAAAAAACTCACTTAATTTCCGTTCTTTCTCTACAAAATCTGGTAGATTTACTTTATTCACGTAGATAAACTGGTAAACACTTCGACTTTAACGAAATCCTCGAAAATAAAATTGATATTCCATATGAGGTCATATTCCCATAGTAAAGCATTGGAGTGATTTTTCTGGAAAAAACTCATTTAATTTCAGGTCGTTCTTTAAAAAAAGGGCCTAGCTTACTTAATTCCCGCAGATATAGATGGAAACACATGGTTTTTATAGAAATCCTTCACATGAAGTAAGTGAATCGACATGGTATTACATTCCCATAGTAAAGTATAGGGAGGATTCCCATAGGAGACAAGGAAAATCAGTGTCTTATTAAAATTAATTTCTGCTGAAAGCTTGATGATAATATGTTAATTTACGGATAAATATGCTATATTACATGTTTAATCAGTTTTATGATCGAAATCCTTGAATATTATTTCAAATGAGATTGGAGTCAAAAATGGCAAAATCAAAGATTTTCGTTCGAAAGTGTAGAAAATGCTGCACTTTTTCTAGTGTCGTTTTGTGTTCCATAGATAAGCATTGAAAATATTTCTTTCTTCAATAACTCAATTACTATCCATTATTTCTCGACAAATATTAGCCAATTAACGTATCTAACCTAGATTTAATAGAAAACACTTCGTTTTTAACGAAAGCTTCGAAAATAAAAACGATATTCCATATGAGGTCATATTCCCATAGTAAAGCATTGGAGTGATTTTTCTGGAAAAAACTCATTTAATTTCAGGTCTTTCTTTAAAAAAAGGGGCTAGATTACTTAATTCACGCAGATATAGATGGAAACAATTGGTTTTTATAGAAATCCTTTATATGAAGTAAGTGAATCGACATGGTATTTCATTCCCATAGTAAAGCATAGGGAGGATTCCCATAGGAAAGCATAGGGGTGAATTGTAATCGAAAAAACTCACTTAATTTCCGTTCGTTCTCTACAAAATCTGGTAGATTTACTTTATTCACGTAGATAAACTGGTAAACACTTCGACTTTAACGAAATCCTCGAAAATAAAATTAATATTCCATATGAGGTCATATTCCCATAGTAAAGCATTGGAGTGATTTTTCTGGAAAAAACTCATTTAATTTCAGTTCTTTCTTTAAAAAAAGGGGCTAGATTACTTAATTCACGCAGATATAGATGGAAACAATTGGTTTTTATAGAAATCCTTCATATGAAGTAAGTGAATCGACATGGTATTTCATTCCCATAGTAAAGTATAGGGTGGATTCCCATAGGAAAGCATAGGAGTGAATTGTGCTCGAAAAAACTCACTTAATTTCCGTTCTTTCTCTACAAAATCTGGTAGATTTACTTTATTCACGTAGATAAACTGGTAAACACTTCGACTTTAACGAAATCCTCGAAAATAAAATTGATATTCCATATGAGGTCATATTCCCATAGTAAAGCATTGGAGTGATTTTTCTGGAAAAAACTCATTTAATTTCAGGTCGTTCTTTAAAAAAAGGGCCTAGTTTACTTAATTCCCGCAGATATAGATGGAAACACATGGTTTTTATAGAAATCCTTCACATGAAGTAAGTGAAACGACATGGTATTACATTCCCATAGTAAAGTATAGGGAGGATTCCCATAGGAAAGCATAGGAGTGAATTCTGATCGAAAAAACTCACTTAATTTCCGTTCTTTCTCTACAAAATCTGGTAGATTTACTTTATTCACGTAGATAAACTGGTAAACACTTCGACTTTAACGAAATCCTCGAAAATAAAATTGATATTCCATATGAGGTCATATTCCCATAGTAAAGCATTGGAGTGATTTTTCTGGAAAAAACTCATTTAATTTCAGGTCGTTCTTTACAAAAACGGGGCTAGATTACTTAATTCACGCAGATATAGATTGAAACACATGGTTTTTATAGAAATCCTTCACATGAAGTAAGTGAATCGACATGGTATTACATTCCCATAGAAAAGTATAGGGAGGATTCCCATAGGAGACAAGGAAAGTCAGTGTCTTATTAAAATTAATTTCTGCTGAAAGCTTGATGATAATATGTTAATTTACGTATAAATATGCTATATTACATGTTTAATCAGTTTTATGATCGAAATCCTTGAATATTATTTCAAATGAGATTGGAGTCAAAAATGGCAAAATCAAAGATTTTCGTTCGAAATTGTAGAAAATGCTACACTTTTTCTAGTGTCGTTTTGTGTTCCATAGATAAGCATTGAAAATATTTTTTTCTTCAATAACTCAATTACTATCCATTATTTCTCGACAAAAATTAGCCAATTAACGTATCTAACCTAGATTTAATAGAAAACACTTCGTTTTTAACGAAAGCTTCGAAAATAAAAACGATATTCCATATGAGGTCATATTCCCATAGTAAAGCATTGGAGTGATTTTTCTGGAAAAACTCATTTAATTTCAGGTCTTTCTTTAAAAAAAGGGGCTAGATTACTTAATTCACGCAGATATAGATGGAAACAATTGGTTTTTATAGAAATCCTTCATATGAAGTAAGTGAATCGACATGGTATTTCATTCCCATAGTAAAGCATAGGGAGGATTGCCATAGGAAAGCATAGGGGTGAATTGTAATCGAAAAAACTCACTTACTTTCAGTTCGTTCTCTACAAAATCTGGTAGATTTACTTTATTCACGTAGATAAACTGGTAAACACTTCGACTTTAACGAAATCCTCGAAAATAAAATTGATATTCCATATGAGGTCATATTCCCATAGTAAAGCATTGGAGTTATTTTTCTGGAAAAAACTCATTTAATTTCAGGTCGTTCTTTAAAAAAAGGGCCTAGTTTACTTAATTCCCGCAGATATAGATGGAAACACATGGTTTTTATAGAAATCCTTCACATGAAGTAAGTGAATCGACATGGTATTACATTCCCATAGTAAAGTATAGGGAGGATTCCCATAGGAAAGCATAGGAGTGAATTGTGCTCGAAAAAACTCAATTAATTTCCGTTCTTTCTCTACAAAATCTGGTAGATTTACTTTGTTCACGTAGATAAACTGGTAAACACTTCGACTTTAACGAAATCCTCGAAAATAAAATTGATATTCCATATGAGGTCATATTCCCATAGTAAAGCATTGGAGTGATTTTTCTGGAAAAAACTCATTTAATTTCAGGTCGTTCTTTAAAAAAAGGGCCTAGTTTACTTAATTCCCGCAGATATAGATGGAAACACATGGTTTTTATAGAAATCCTTCACATGAAGTAAGTGAATCGACATGGTATTACATTCCCATAGTAAAGTATAGGGAGGATTCCCATAGGAGACAAGGAAAATCAGTGTCTTATTAAAATTAATTTCTGCTGAAAGCTTGATGATAATATGTTAATTTACGGATAAATATGCTATATTACATGTTTAATCAGTTTTATGATCGAAATCCTTGAATATTATTTCAAATGAGATTGGAGTCAAAAATGGCAAAATCAAAGATTTTCGTTCGAAATTGTAGCAAATGCTGCACTTTTTCTAGTGTCGTTTTGTGTTCCATAGATAAGCATTGAAAATAATTCTTTCTTCAATAACTCAATTACTATCCATTATTTCTCGACAAAAATTAGCCAATTAACGTATCTAACCTAGATTTAATAGAAAACACTTCGTTTTTAACGAAAGCTTCGAAAATAAAAACGATATTCCATATGAGGTCATATTCCCATAGTAAAGCATTGGAGTGATTTTTCTGGAAAAAACTCATTTAATTTCAGGTCTTTCTTTAAAAAAAGGGGCTAGATTACTTAATTCACGCAGATATAGATGGAAACAATTGGTTTTTATAGAAATCCTTCATATGAAGTAAGTGAATCGACATGGTATTTCATTCCCATAGTAAAGCATAGGGAGGATTCCCATAGGAAAGCATAGGGGTGAATTGTAATCGAAAAAACTCACTTAATTTCCGTTCGTTCTCTACAAAATCTGGTAGATTTACTTTATTCACGTAGATAAACTGGTAAACACTTCGACTTTAACGAAATCCTCGAAAATAAAATTAATATTCCATATGAGGTCATATTCCCATAGTAAAGCATTGGAGTGATTTTTCTGGAAAAAACTCATTTAATTTCAGTTCTTTCTTTAAAAAAAGGGGCTAGATTACTTAATTCACGCAGATATAGATGGAAACAATTGGTTTTTATAGAAATCCTTCATATGAAGTAAGTGAATCGACATGGTATTTCATTCCCATAGTAAAGTATAGGGTGGATTCCCATAGGAAAGCATAGGAGTGAATTGTGCTCGAAAAAACTCACTTAATTTCCGTTCTTTCTCTACAAAATCTGGTAGATTTACTTTATTCACGTAGATAAACTGGTAAACACTTCGACTTTAACGAAATCCTCGAAAATAAAATTGATATTCCATATGAGGTCATATTCCCATAGTAAAGCATTGGAGTGATTTTTCTGGAAAAAACTCATTTAATTTCAGGTCGTTCTTTAAAAAAAGGGCCTAGTTTACTTAATTCCCGCAGATATAGATGGAAACACATGGTTTTTATAGAAATCCTTCACATGAAGTAAGTGAATCGACATGGTATTACATTCCCATAGTAAAGTATAGGGAGGATTCCCATAGGAAAGCATAGGAGTGAATTCTGATCGAAAAAACTCACTTAATTTCCGTTCTTTCTCTACAAAATCTGGTAGATTTACTTTATTCACGTAGATAAACTGGTAAACACTTCGACTTTAACGAAATCCTCGAAAATAAAATTGATATTCCATATGAGGTCATATTCCCATAGTAAAGCATTGGAGTGATTTTTCTGGAAAAAACTCATTTAATTTCAGGTCGTTCTTTAAAAAAAGGGCCTAGCTTACTTAATTCCCGCAGATATAGATGGAAACACATGGTTTTTATAGAAATCCTTCACATGAAGTAAGTGAATCGACATGGTATTACATTCCCATAGTAAAGTATAGGGAGGATTCCCATAGGAGACAAGGAAAATCAGTGTCCTATTAAAATTAATTTCTGCTGAAAGCTTGATGATAATATGTTAATTTACGGATAAATATGCTATATTACATGTTTAATCAGTTTTATGATCGAAATCCTTGAATATTATTTCAAATGAGATTGGAGTCAAAAATGGCAAAATCAAAGATTTTCGTTCGAAAGTGTAGAAAATGCTGTACTTTTTCTAGTGTCGTTTTGTGTTCCATAGATAAGCATTGAAAATATTTCTTTCTTCAATAACTCAATTACTATCCATTATTTCTCGACAAAAATTAGCCAATTAACGTATCTAACCTAGATTTAATAGAAAACACTTCGTTTTTAACGAAAGCTTCGAAAATAAAAACGATATTCCATATGAGGTCATATTCCCATAGTAAAGCATTGGAGTGATTTTTCTGGAAAAAACTCATTTAATTTCAGGTCTTTCTTTAAAAAAAGGGGCTAGATTACTTAATTCACGCAGATATAGATGGAAACAATTGGTTTTTATAGAAATCCTTTATATGAAGTAAGTGAATCGACATGGTATTTCATTCCCATAGTAAAGCATAGGGAGGATTCCCATAGGAAAGCATAGGGGTGAATTGTAATCGAAAAAACTCACTTAATTTCCGTTCGTTCTCTACAAAATCTGGTAGATTTACTTTATTCACGTAGATAAACTGGTAAACACTTCGACTTTAACGAAATCCTCGAAAATAAAATTGATATTCCATATGAGGTCATATTCCCATAGTAAAGCATTGGAGTGATTTTTCTGGAAAAAACTCATTTAATTTCAGGTCGTTCTTTAAAAAAAGGGGCTAGATTACTTAATTCACGCAGATATAGATGGAAACAATTGGTTTTTATAGAAATCCTTCATATGAAGTAAGTGAATCGACATGGTATTTCATTCCCATAGTAAAGCATAGGGAGGATTCCCATAGGAAAGCATAGGGGTGAATTGTAATCGAAAAAACTCACTTAATTTCCGTTCGTTCTCGACAAAATCTGGTAGATTTACTTTATTCACGCAGATAAACTGGTAAACACTTCGACTTTAACGAAATCCTCGAAAATAAAATTGATATTCCATATGAGGTCATATTCCCGTAGTAAAGCATTGGAGTGATTTTTCTGGAAAAAACTCATTTAATTTCAGGTCGTTCTTTAAAAAAAGGGGCTAGATTACTTAATTCACGCAGATATAGATGGAAACACATGGTTTTTATAGAAATCCTTCACATGAAGTAAGTGAATCGACATGGTATTACATTCCCATAGTAAAGTATAGGGAGGATTCCCATTGGAGACAAGGAAAATCAGTGTCTTATTAAAATTAATTTCTGCTGAAAGCTTGATGATAATATGTTAATTTACGTATGAATATGCTATATTACATGTTTAATCAGTTTTATGATCGAAATCCTTGAATATTATTTCAAATGAGTTTGGAGTCAAAAATGGCAAAATCAAAGATTTTCGTTCGAAAGTGCAGAAAATGCTGCACTTTTTCTAGTGTCGTTTTGTGTTCCATAGATAAGCATTGAAAATAATTCTTTCTTCAATAACTCAATTACTATCCATTATTTCTCTACAAAAATTAGCGAATTAACGTATCTAACCTAGATTTAATAGAAAACACTTCGTTTTTAACGAAAGCTTCGAAAATAAAAACGATATTCCATATGAGGTCATATTCCCCTAGTAAAGCATTGGAGTGATTTTTCTGGAAAAAACTCATTTAATTTCAGGTCGTTCTTTAAAAAAAGGGGCTAGATTACTTAATTCACGCAGATATAGATGGAAACACTTGGTTTTTATAGAAATCCTTCACATGAAGTAAGTGAATCGACATGGTATTTCATTCCCATAGTAAAACATAGGGTGGATTCCCATAGGAAAGCATAGGAGTGAATTGTGCTCGAAAAAACTCACTTAATTTCCGTTCTTTCTCTACAATATCTGGTAGATTTACTTTATTCACGTAGATAAACTGGCAAACACTTCGACTTTAACGAAATCCTCGAAAATAAAATTGATATTCCATATGAGGTCATATTCCCATAGTAAAGCATTGGAGTGATTTTTCTGGAAAAAACTCATTTAATTTCAGGTCGTTCTTTAAAAAAAGGGCCTAGTTTACTTAATTCCAGCAGATATAGATGGAAACACATGGTTTTTATAGAAATCCTTCACATGAAGTAAGTGAATCGACATGGTATTACATTCCCATAGTAAAGTATAGGGAGGATTCCCATAGGAAAGCATAGGAGTGAATTGTGCTCGAAAAAACTCACTTAATTTCCGTTCTTTCTCTACAAAATCTGGTAGATTTACTTTATTCACGTAGATAAACTGGCAAACCCTTCGACTTTAACGAAATCCTCGAAAATAAAATTGATATTCCATATGAGGTCATATTCCCATAGTAAAGCATTGGAGTGATTTTTCTGGAAAAAACTCATTTAATTTCAGGTCGTTCTTTAAAAAAAGGGGCTAGATTACTTAATTCACGCAGATATAGATGGAAACACATGGTTTTTATAGAAATCCTTCATATGAAGTAAGTGAATCGACATGGTATTACATTCCCATAGTAAAGTATAGGGAGGATTCCCATAGGAGACAAGGAAAATCAGTGTCTTATTAAAATTAATTTCTGCTGAAAGCTTGATGATAATATGTTAATTTACGTATAAATACGCTATATTACATGTTTAATCAGTTTTATGATCGAAATCCTTGAATATTATTTCAAATGAGATTGGAGTCAAAAATGGCAAAATCAAAGATTTTCGTTCGAAAGTGTAGAAAATGCTGCACTTTTTCTAGTGTCGTTTTGTGTTCCATAGATAAGCATTGAAAATAATTCTTTCTTCAATAACTCAATTACTATACATTATTTCTCGACAAAAATTAGCCAATTAACGTATCTCTCCTAGATTTAATAGAAAACACTTCGTTTTTAACGAAAGCTTCGAAAATAAAAACGATATTCCATATGAGGTCATATTCCCATTGTAAAGCATTGGAGTGATTTTTCTGGAAAAAACTCATTTAATTTCAGGTCTTTCTTTAAAAAAAGGGGCTAGATTACTTAATTCACGCAGATATAGATGGAAACAATTGGTTTTTATAGAAATCCTTCACATGAAGTAAGTGAATCGACATGGTATTTCATTCCCATAGTAAAGTATAGGGAGGTTTCCCATAGGAAAGCATAGGGGTGAATTGTAATCGAAAAAACTCACTTAATTTCCGTTCATTCTCTACAAAATCTGGTAGATTTACTTTATTCACGTAGATAAACTGGTAAACACTTCGACTTTAACGAAATCCTCGAAAATAAAATTGATATTCCATATGAGGTCATATTCCCATAGTAAAGCATTGGAGTGATTTTTCTGGAAAAAACTCATTTAATTTCAGGTCGTTCTTTAAAAAAAGGGGTTATATTACTTAATTCACGCAGATATAGATGGAAACACTTGGTTTTTATAGAAATCCTTCACATGAAGTAAGTGAATCGACATGGTATTACATTCCCATAGTAAAGTATAGGGAGGATTCCCATAGGAGACAAGGAAAATCAGTGTCTTATTAAAATTAATTTCTGCTGAAAGCTTGATGATAATATGTTAATTTACGTATAAATATGCCATATTACATGTTTAATCAGTTTTATGATCGAAATCCTTGAATATTATTTCAGATGAGATTGGAGTCACAAATGGCAAAATCAAAGATTTTCGTTCGAAAGTGTAGCAAATTCTGCACTTTTTCTAGTGTCGTTTTGTGTTCCATAGATAAGCATTGAAAATAATTCTTTCTTCAATAACTCAATTACTATCCATTATTTCTCGACAATAATTAGCCAATTAACGTATCTAACCTAGATTTAATAGAAAACACTTCGTTTTTAACGAAAGCTTCGAAAATAAAAACGATATTCCATATGAGGTCATATTCCCATAGTAAAGCATTGGAGTGATTTTTCTGGAAAAAACTCATTTAATTTCAGTTCTTTCTTTACAAATATGGCCTAGTTTACTTAATTCACGCAGATATAGATGGAAACAATTGGTTTTTTATAGAAATCCTTCATATGAAGTAAGTGAATCGACATGGTATTTCAATCACATAGTAAAGCATAGGGAGGATTCCCATAGGAAAGCATAGGGGTGAATTGTGCTCGAAAAAACTCACTTAATTTCCGTTCGTTATCTACAAAATCTGGTAGATTTATTTTATTCACGTAGATGAACTGGTAAACACTTCGACTTTAACGAAATCCTCGAAAATAAAATTGATATTCCATATGAGGTCATATTCCCATAGTAAAGCATTGGAGTGATTTTTCTGGAAAAAACTCATTTAATTTCAGGTCTTTCTTTAAAAAAAGGTGCTAGATTACTTAATTCTCGCAGATATAGATGGAAACACTTGGTTTTTATAGAAATTCTTCACATGAAGTAAGTGAATCGACATGGTATTTCATTCCCATAGTAAAGCATAGGGAGGATTCCCATAGGAAAGCATAGGGGTGAATTGTGCTCGAAAAAACTCACTTAATTTCCGTTCGTTATCTACAAAATCTGGTAGATTTACTTTATTCACGTAGATAAACTGGAAAACACTTCGACTTTAACGAAATCCTCGAAAATAAAATTGATATACCATATGAGGTCATATTCCCATAGTAAACCATTGGAGTGATTTTTTGGAAAAAACTCATTTAATTTCAGGTCGTTCTTTAAAAAAAGGGGCTAGATTACTTAATTCACTCAGATATAGATGGAAACACTTGGTGTTTATAGAAATCCTTCACATGAAGTAAGTGAATCGACATGGTATTTCATTCCCATAGTAAAGCATAGGGAGGATTCCCATAGGAAAGCATTGGAGTGAATTGTGCTCGAAAAAACTCACTTAATTTCCGTTCTTTCTCTACAAAATCTGGTAGATTTACTTTATTCACGTAGATAAACTGGTAAACACTTCGATCTTAACGAAATCATCGAAAATAAAATTGATATTCCATATGAGGTCATATTCCCATAGTAAAGCATTGGAGTGATTTTTCTGGAAAAAACTCATTTAATTTCAGGTCGTTCTTTAAAAAAAGGGCCCAGTTTATTTAATTCCCGCAGATATAGATGGAAACACATGGTTTTTATAGAAATCCTTCACATGAAGTAAGTGAATCGACATGGTATTACATTCCCATAGTAAAGTATAGGGAGGATTCCCATAGGAGACAAGGAAAATCAGTGTCTTATTAAAATTAATTTCTGCTGAAAGCTTGATGATAATATGTTAATTTACGTATAAATATGCTATATTACATGTTTAATCAGTTTTATGATCGAAATCCTTGAATATTATTTCAGATGAGATTGGAGTCAAAAATGGCAAAATCAAAGATTTTCGTTCGAAAGTGTAGAAATGCTGCACTTTTTCTAGTGTCGTTTTGTGTTCCAATAATAAGCATTGAAAATAATTCTTTCTTCAATAACTCAATTACTTTCCATTATTTCTCGACAAAAATTAGCTAATTAACGTATCTAACCTAGATTTAATAGAAAACACTTCGTTTTAACGAAAGCTTCGAAAATAAAAACGATATTCCATATGAGGTCATATTCCCATAGTAAAGCATTGGAGTGATTTTTCTGGAAAAAACTCATTTAATTTCAGTTCTTTCTTTACAAAAATGGCCTAGTTTACTTAATTCACGCAGATATAGATGGAAACAATTGGTTTTTATAGAAATCCTTCATATGAAGTAAGTGAAGGACCTGGAAATTCATTCCCATAGTAAAGCATAGGGAGGATTCCCATAGGAAAGCATAGGGGTGAATTGTGCTCGAAAAAACTCACTTAATTTCCGTTCGTTCTCTACAAAATCTGGTAGATTTACTTTATTCACGTAGATAAACTGGGAAACACTTCGACTTTAACGAAATCCTCGAAAATAAAATTGATATTCCATATGAGGTCATATTCCCATATTAAAGCATTGGAGTGATTTTTTCTGGAAAAAACTCATTTAATTTCAGGTCTTTCTTTAAAAAAAGGGGCTAGATTACTTAATTCACTCAGCTATAGATGGAAACACTTGGTTTTTATAGAAATCCTTCATATGAAGTAAGTGAATCGACATGGTATTTCATTCCCATAGTAAAGTATAGGGGGGGATTCCCATAGGAAAGCATAGGAGTGAATTGTGCTCGAAAAAACTCACTTAATTTCCGTTCTTTCTCTACAAAATCTGGTAGATTTACTTTTTTCAGTAGATAAACTGGTAAACACTTCGACTTTAACGAAATCCTCGAAAATAAAATTGATATTCCATATGAGGTCATATTCCCATAGTAAAGCATTGGAGTGATTTTTCTGGAAAAAACTCATTTAATTTCAGTTCTTTCTTTACAAAAATGGCCTAGTTTACTTAATTCACGCAGATATAGATGGAACCAATTGGGTTTTAGAGAAATCCTTCATATGAAGTAAGTGAAGGACATGGAATTTCATTCCCATAGTAAAGCATAGGGAGGATTCCCATAGGAAAGCATAGGAGTGAATTGTGCTCGAAAAAACTCACTTAATTTCCGTTCGTTCTCTGCAAACTCTGGCAGATTTACTTTATTCACGTAGATAAACTGGTAAACACTTCGACTTTAACGAAATCCTCGAAAATAAAATTGATATTCCATATGAGGTCATATTCCCATAGTAAAGCATTGGAGTGATTTTTCTGGAAAAAAACTCATTTAATTTCAGGTCTTTCTTTAAAAAAAGGGGCTAGTTTACTTAATTCACGCAGATATAGATGGAAACACATGTTTTTTATAGAAATCCTTCACATGAAGTAAGTGAATCGACATGGTATTACATTCCCATAGTAAAGTATAGGGAGGATTCCCATAGGAGACAAGGAAAATCAGTTTCTTATTAAAATTAATTTCTGCGGAAAGTTTGATGATAATATGTTAATTTACTTATAAATATGCTATATTACATGTTTAATCAGTTTTATGATCGAAATCCTTGAATACTATTTCAGATGAGATTGGAGTCAAAGATGGCAAAATCAAAGATTTTCGTTCGGAAGTTTAGAAAATGCTGCACTTTTTCTAGTGTCGTTTTGTGTTTCATAGATAAGCATTGAAAATAATTCTTTCTTCAATAATTCAATTACTATCCATTATTTCTCGACAAAAATTAGCCAATTAACGTATCTAACCTAGATTTAATAGAAAACACTTCGGTTTTAACGAAAGCTTCGAAAATAAAAAAGATATTCCATATGAGGTCATATTCCCATAGTAAAGCATTGGAGTGATTTTTCTGGAAAAAACTCATTTAATTTCAGTTCTTTCTTTACAAAAATGGCCTAGTTTACTTAATTCACGCAGATATAGATGGAAACAATTGGTTTTTATAGAAATCCTTCATATGAAGTAAGTGAATCGACATGGTATTTCACTCCCATAGTAAAGCATTGGGAGGATTCCCATAGGAAAGCATAGGGGTGAATTGTGCTCGAAAAAACTCGCTTAATTTCCGTTCGTTATCTACAAGATCTGGTAGATTTACTTTATTCAAGTAGATATACTGGTAAACACTTCGACTTTAACGAAATCCTCGAAAATAAAATTGATATTCCATATGAGGTCATATTCCCATAGTAAAGCATTGGAGTGATTTTTCTGGAAAAAACTCATTTAATTTCAGGTCTTTCTTTAAAAAAAGGGGCTAGATTACTTAATTCACGCAGATATAGATGGAAACAATTGGTTTTTATAGAAATCCTTCATATGAAGTAAGTGAATCGACATGGTATTTCATTCCCATAATAAAGCATAGGGGGGATTCCCATAGGAAAGCATAGGGGTGAATTGTAATCGAAAAAACTCACTTAATTTCCGTTCGTTCTCTACAAAATCTGGTAGATTTACTTTATTCACGCAGATAAACTGGTAAACACTTCGACTTTAACGAAATCCTCGAAAATAAAATTGATATTCCATATGAGGTCATATTCCCATAGTAAAGCATTGGAGTGATTTTTCTGGAAAAAACTCATTTAATTTCAGGTCGTTCTTTAAAAAAAGGGGCTAGATTACTTAATTCACGCAGATATAGATGGAAACACATGGTTTTTATAGAAATCCTGCACATGAAGTAAGTGAATCGACATGGTATTACATTCCCATAGTAAAGTATAGGGAGGATTCCCATTGGAGACAAGGAAAATCAGTGTCTTATTAAAATTAATTTCTGCTGAAAGCTTGATGATAATATGTTAATTTACGTATGAATATGCTATATTACATGTTTAATCAGTTTTATGATCGAAATCCTTGAATATTATTTCAAATGAGATTGGAGTCAAAAATGGCAAAATCAAAGATTTTCGTTCGAAAGTGTAGAAAATGCTGCACTTTTTCTAGTGTCGTTTTGTGTTCCATAGATAAGCATTGAAAATAATTCTTTCTTCAATAACTCAATTACTATCCATTATTTCTCTACACAAATTAGCCAATTAACGTATCTCACCTAGATTTAATAGAAAACACTTCTTTTTTAACGAAAGCTTCGAAAATAAAAACGATATTCCATATGAGGTCATATTCCCATAGTAAAGCATTGGAGTGATTTTTCTGGAAAAACTCATTTAATTTCAGGTCTTTCTTTAAAAAAAGGGGCTAGATTACTTAATTCACGCAGATATAGATGGAAACAATTGGTTTTTATAGAAATCCTTCATATGAAGTAAGTGAATCGACATGGTATTTCATTCCCATAGTAAAGCATAGTAAGGATTGCCATAGGAAAGCATAGGGGTGAATTGTAATCGAAAAAACACACTTAATTTCAGTTCGTTCTCTACAAAATCTGGTAGATTTACTTTGTTCACGTAGATAAACTGGTAAACACTTCGACTTTAACGAAATCCTCGAAAATAAAATTAATATTCCATATGAGGTCATATTCCCATAGTAAAGCATTGGAGTGATTTTTCTGGAAAAAACTCATTTAATTTCAGGTCTTTCTTTAAAAAAAGGGGCTAGATTACTTAACTCACGCAGATATAGATGGAAACAATTGGTTTTTATAGAAATCCTTCATATGAAGTAAGTGAATCGACATGGTATTTCATTCCCATAGTAAAGCATAGGGAGGATTCCCATAGGAAAGCATAGGGGTGAATTGTAATCGAAAAAACTCACTTAATTTCCGTTCGTTCTCTACAAAATCTGGTAGATTTACTTTATTCACGTAGATAAACTGGTAAACACTTCGACTTTAACGAAATCCTCGAAAATAAAATTGATATTCCATATGAGGTCATATTCCCATAGTAAAGCATTGGAGTGATTTTTCTGGAAAAAACTCATTTAATTTCAGGTCGTTCTTTAAAAAAAGGGCCTAGTTTACTTAATTCCCGCAGATATAGATGGAAACACATGGTTTTTATAGAAATCCTTCACATGAAGTAAGTGAATCGACATGGTATTACATTCCCATAGTAAAGTATAGGGAGGATTCCCATAGGAAAGCATAGGAGTGAATTCTGATCGAAAAAACTCACTTAATTTTCGTTCTTTCTCTACAAAATCTGGTAGATTTACTTTATTCACGTAGATAAACTGGTAAACACTTCGACTTTAACGAAATCCTCGAAAATAAAATTGATATTCCATATGAGGTCATATTCCCATAGTAAAGCATTGGAGTGATTTTTCTGGAAAAAACTCATTTAATTTCAGGTCGTTCTTTAAAAAAAGGGCCTAGTTTACTTAATTCCCGCAGATATAGATGGAAACACATGGTTTTTATAGAAATCCTTCACATGAAGTAAGTGAATCGACATGGTATTACATTCCCATAGTAAAGTATAGGGAGGATTCCCATAGGAAAGCATAGGAGTGAATTGTGCTCGAAAAAACTCAATTAATTTCCGTTCTTTCTCTACAAAATCTGGTAGATTTACTTTGTTCACGTAGATAAACTGGGAAACACTTCGACTTTAACGAAATCCTCGAAAATAAAATTGATATTCCATATGAGGTCATATTCCCATAGTAAAGCATTGGAGTGATTTTTCTGGAAAAAACTCATTTAATTTCAGGTCGTTCTTTAAAAAAAGGGCCTAGTTTACTTAATTCCCGCAGATATAGATGGAAACACATGGTTTTTATAGAAATCCTTCACATGAAGTAAGTGAATCGACATGGTATTACATTCCCATAGTAAAGTATAGGGAGGATTCCCATAGGAGACAAGGAAAATCAGTGTCTTATTAAAATTAATTTCTGCTGAAAGCTTGATGATAATATGTTAATTTACTGATAAATATGCTATATTACATGTTTAATCAGTTTTATGATCGAAATCCTTGAATATTATTTCAAATGAGATTGGAGTCAAAAATGGCAAAATCAAAGATTTTCGTTCGAAATTGTAGCAAATGCTGCACTTTTTCTAGTGTCGTTTTGTGTTCCATAGATAAGCATTGAAAATAATTCTTTCTTCAATAACTCAATTACTATCCATTATTTCTCGACAAAAATTAGCCAATTAACGTATCTAACCTAGATTTAATAGAAAACACTTCGGTTTTAACGAAAGCTTCGAAAATAAAAACGATATTCCATATGAGGTCATATTCCCATAGTAAAGCATTGGAGTGATTTTTCTGGAAAAAACTCATTTAATTTCAGGTCTTTCTTTAAAAAAAGGGGCTAGATTACTTAATTCACGCAGATATAGATGGAAACAATTGGTTTTTATAGAAATCCTTCATATGAAGTAAGTGAATCGACATGGTATTTCATTCCCATAGTAAAGCATAGGGAGGATTCCCATAGGAAAGCATAGGGGTGAATTGTAATCGAAAAAACTCACTTAATTTCCGTTCGTTCTCTACAAAATCTGGTAGATTTACTTTATTCACGTAGATAAACTGGTAAACACTTCGACTTTAACGAAATCCTCGAAAATAAAATTAATATTCCATATGAGGTCATATTCCCATAGTAAAGCATTGGAGTGATTTTTCTGGAAAAAACTCATTTAATTTCAGTTCTTTCTTTAAAAAAAGGGGCTAGATTACTTAATTCACGCAGATATAGATGGAAACAATTGGTTTTTTATAGAAATCCTTCATATGAAGTAAGTGAATCGACATGGTATTTCATTCCCATAGTAAAGTATAGGGTGGATTCCCATAGGAAAGCATAGGAGTGAATTGTGCTCGAAAAAACTCACTTAATTTCCGTTCTTTCTCTACAAAATCTGGTAGATTTACTTTATTCACGTAGATAAACTGGTAAACACTTCGACTTTAACGAAATCCTCGAAAATAAAATTGATATTCCATATGAGGTCATATTCCCATAGTAAAGCATTGGAGTGATTTTTCTGGAAAAAACTCATTTAATTTCAGGTCGTTCTTTAAAAAAAGGGCCTAGTTTACTTAATTCCCGCAGATATAGATGGAAACACATGATTTTTATAGAAATCCTTCACATGAAGTAAGTGAATCGACATGGTATTACATTCCCATAGTAAAGTATAGGGAGGATTCCCATAGGAAAGCATAGGAGTGAATTCTGATCGAAAAAACTCACTTAATTTCCGTTCTTTCTCTACAAAATCTGGTAGATTTACTTTATTCACGTAGATAAACTGGTAAACACTTCGACTTTAACGAAATCCTCGAAAATAAAATTGATATTCCATATGAGGTCATATTCCCATAGTAAAGCATTGGAGTGATTTTTCTGGAAAAAACTCATTTAATTTCAGGTCGTTCTTTACAAAAACGGGCTAGATTACTTAATTCACGCAGATATAGATTGAAACACATGGTTTTTATAGAAATCCTTCACATGAAGTAAGTGAATCGACATGGTATTACATTCCCATAGTAAAGTATAGGGAGGATTCCCATAGGAGACAAGGAAAGTCAGTGTCTTATTAAAATTAATTTCTGCTGAAAGCTTGATGATAATATGTTAATTTACGTATAAATATGCTATATTACATGTTTAATCAGTTTTATGATCGAAATCCTTGAATATTATTTCAAATGAGATTGGAGTCAAAAATGGCAAAATCAAAGATTTTCGTTCGAAATTGTAGAAAATGCTACACTTTTTCTAGTGTCGTTTTGTGTTCCATAGATAAGCATTGAAAATAATTTTTTCTTCAATAACTCAATTACTATCCATTATTTCTCGACAAAAATTAGCCAATTAACGTATCTAACCTAGATTTAATAGAAAACACTTCGTTTTTAACGAAAGCTTCGAAAATAAAAACGATATTCCATATGAGGTCGTATTCCCATAGTAAAGCATTGGAGTGATTTTTCTGGAAAAACTCATTTAATTTCAGGTCTTTCTTTAAAAAAAGGGGCTAGATTACTTAATTCACGCAGATATAGATGGAAACAATTGGTTTTTATAGAAATCCTTCATATGAAGTAAGTGAATCGACATGGTATTTCATTCCCATAGTAAAGCATAGGGAGGATTGCCATAGGAAAGCATAGGGGTGAATTGTAATCGAAAAAACTCACTTAATTTCCGTTCGTTCTCTACAAAATCTGGTATATTTACTTTATTCACGTAGATAAACTGGTAAACACTTCGACTTTAACGAAATCCTCGAAAATAAAATTGATATTCCATATGAGGTCATATTCCCATAGTAAAGCATTGGAGTGATTTTTCTGGAAAAAACTCATTTAATTTCAGGTCGTTCTTTAAAAAAAGGGCCTAGTTTACTTAATTCCCGCAGATATAGATGGAAACACATTGTTTTTATAGAAATCCTTCACATGAAGTAAGTGAATCGACATGGTATTACATTCCCATAGTAAAGTATAGGGAGGATTCCCATAGGAAAGCATAGGAGTGAATTCTGATCGAAAAAACTCACTTAATTTCCGTTCTTTCTCTACAAAATCTGGTAGATTTACTTTATTCACGTAGATAAACTGGTTAAACACTTCGACTTTAACGAAATCCTCGAAAATAAAATTGATATTCCATATGAGGTCATATTCCCATAGTAAAGCATTGGAGTGATTTTTCTGGAAAAAACTCATTTAATTTCAGGTCGTTCTTTAAAAAAAGGGCCTAGCTTACTTAATTCCCGCAGATATAGATGGAAACACATGGTTTTTATAGAAATCCTTCACATGAAGTAAGTGAATCGACATGGTATTACATTCCCATAGTAAAGTATAGGGAGGATTCCCATAGGAGACAAGGAAAATCAGTGTCTTATTAAAATTAATTTCTGCTGAAAGCTTGATGATAATATGTTAATTTACGGATAAATATGCTATATTACATGTTTAATCAGTTTTATGATCGAAATCCTTGAATATTATTTCAAATGAGATTGGAGTCAAAAATGGCAAAATCAAAGATTTTCGTTCGAAAGTGTAAAAAATGCTGCACTTTTTCTAGTGTCGTTTTGTGTTCCATAGATAAGCATTGAAAATATTTCTTTCTTCAATAACTCAATTACTATCCATTATTTCTCGACAAAAATTAGCCAATTAACGTATCTAACCTAGATTTAATAGAAAACACTTCGTTTTTAACGAAAGCTTCGAAAATAAAAACGATATTCCATATGAGGTCATATTCCCATAGTAAAGCATTGGAGTGATTTTTCTGGAAAAAACTCATTTAATTTCAGGTCTTTCTTTAAAAAAAGGGGCTAGATTACTTAATTCACGCAGATATAGATGGAAACAATTGGTTTTTATAGAAATCCTTCATATGAAGTAAGTGAATCGACATGGTATTTCATTCCCATAGTAAAGCATACGGAGGATTCCCATAGGAAAGCATAGGGGTGAATTGTAATCGAAAAAACTCACTTAATTTCCGTTCGTTCTCTACAAAATCTGGTAGATTTACTTTATTCACGTAGATAAACTGGTAAACACTTCGACTTTAACGAAATCCTCGAAAATAAAATTAATATTCCATATGAGGTCATATTCCCATAGTAAAGCATTGGAGTGATTTTTCTGGAAAAAACTCATTTAATTTCAGTTCTTTCTTTACAAAAAGGGGCTAGATTACTTAATTCACGCAGATATAGATGGAAACAATTGGTTTTTATAGAAATCCTTCATATGAAGTAAGTGAATCGACATGGTATTTCATTCCCATAGTAAAGTATAGGGTGGATTCCCATAGGAAAGCATAGGAGTGAATTGTGCTCGAAAAAACTCACTTAATTTTCGTTCTTTCTCTACAAAATCTGGTAGATTTACTTTATTCACGTAGATAAACTGGTAAACACTTCGACTTTAACGAAATCCTCGAAAATAAAATTGATATTCCATATGAGGTCATATTCCCATAGTAAAGCATTGGAGTGATTTTTCTGGAAAAAACTCATTTAATTTCAGGTCGTTCTTTAAAAAAAGGGGCTAGATTACTTAATTCACGCAGATATAGATGGAAACAATTGGTTTTTATAGAAATCCTTCATATGAAGTAAGTGAATCGACATGGTATTTCATTCCCATAGTAAAGCATAGGGAGGATTCCCATAGGAAAGCATAGGGGTGAATTGTAATCGAAAAAAGTCACTTAATTTCCGTTCGTTCTCGACAAAATCTGGTACATTTACTTTATTCACGCAGATAAACTGGTAAACACTTCGACTTTAACGAAATCCTCGAAAATAAAATTGATATTCCATATGAGGTCATATTCCCGTAGTAAAGCATTGGAGTGATTTTTCTGGAAAAAACTCATTTAATTTCAGGTCGTTCTTTAAAAAAAGGGGCTAGATTACTTAATTCACGCAGATATAGATGGAAACACATGGTTTTTATAGAAATCCTTCATATGAAGTAAGTGAATCGACATGGTATTACATTCCCATAGTAAAGTATAGGGAGGATTCCCATAGGAGACAAGGAAAATCAGTGTCTTATTAAAATTAATTTCTGCTGAAAGCTTGATGATAATATGTTAATTTACGTATAAATACGCTATATTACATGTTTAATCAGTTTATGATCGAAATCCTTGAATATTATTTCAAATGAGATTGGAGTCAAAAATGGCAAAATCAAAGATTTTCGTTCGAAAGTGTAGAAAATGCTGCACTTTTTCTAGTGTCGTTTTGTGTTCCATAGATAAGCATTGAAAATAATTCTTTCTTCAATAACTCAATTACTATACATTATTTCTCGACAAAAATTAGCCAATTAACGTATCTCACCTAGATTTAATAGAAAACACTTCGTTTTTAACGAAAGCTTCGAAAATAAAAACGATATTCCATATGAGGTCATATTCCCATTGTAAAGCATTGGAGTGATTTTTCTGGAAAAAACTCATTTAATTTCAGGTCTTTCTTTAAAAAAAGGGGCTAGATTACTTAATTCACGCAGATATAGATGGAAACAATTGGTTTTTATAGAAATCCTTCACATGAAGTAAGTGAATCGACATGGTATTTCATTCCCATAGTAAAGTATAGGGAGGATTCCCATAGGAAAGCATAGGGGTGAATTGTAATCGAAAAAACTCACTTAATTTCCGTTAATTCTCTACAAAATCTGGTAGATTTACTTTATTCACGTAGATAAACTGGTAAACACTTCGACTTTAACGAAATCCTCGAAAATAAAATTGATATTCCATATGAGGTCATATTCCCATAGTAAAGCATTGGAGTGATTTTTCTGGAAAAAACTCATTTAATTTCAGGTCGTTCTTTAAAAAAAGGGGTTATATTACTTAATTCACGCAGATATAGATGGAAACACTTGGTTTTTATAGAAATCCTTCACATGAAGTAAGTGAATCGACATGGTATTACATTCCCATAGTAAAGTATAGGGAGGATTCCCATAGGAGACAAGGAAAATCAGTGTCTTATTAAAATTAATTTCTGCTGAAAGCTTGATGATAATATGTTAATTTACGTATAAATATGCCATATTACATGTTTAATCAGTTTTATGATCGAAATCCTTGAATATTATTTCAGATGAGATTGGAGTCACAAATGGCAAAATCAAAGATTTTCGTTCGAAAGTGTAGAAAATTCTGCACTTTTTCTAGTGTCGTTTTGTGTTCCATAGATAAGCATTGAAAATAATTCTTTCTTCAATAACTCAATTACTATCCATTATTTCTCGACAATAATTAGCCAATTAACGTATCTAACCTAGATTTAATAGAAAACACTTCGTTTTTAACGAAAGCTTCGAAAATAAAAACGATATTCCATATGAGGTCATATTCCCATAGTAAAGCATTGGAGTGATTTTTCTGGAAAAAACTCATTTAATTTCAGTTCTTTCTTTACAAATATGGCCTAGTTTACTTAATTCACGCAGATATAGATGGAAACAATTGGTTTTTTACAGAAATCCTTCATATGAAGTAAGTGAATCGACATGGTATTTCAATCCCATAGTAAAGCATAGGGAGGATTCCCATAGGAAAGCATAGGGGTGAATTGTGCTCGAAAAAACTCACTTAATTTCCGTTCGTTATCTACAAAATCTTGTAGATTTACTTTATTCACGTAGATGAACTGGTAAACACTTCGACTTTAACGAAATCCTCGAAATAAAATTGATATTCCATATGAGGTCATATTCCCATAGTAAAGCATTGGAGTGATTTTTCTGGAAAAAACTCATTTAATTTCAGGTCTTTCTTTAAAAAAAGGTGCTAGATTACTTAATTCACGCAGATATAGATGGAAACACTTGGTTTTTATAGAAATTCTTCACATGAAGTAAGTGAATCGACATGGTATTTCATTCCCATAGTAAAGCATAGGGAGGATTCCCATAGGAAAGCATAGGGGTGAATTGTGCTCGAAAAAACTCACTTAATTTCCGTTCGTTATCTACAAAATCTGGTAGATTTACTTTATTCACGTAGATAAACTGGAAAACACTTCGACTTTAACGAAATCCTCGAAAATAAAATTGATATACCATATGAGGTCATATTCCCATAGTAAACCATTGGAGTGATTTTTTGGAAAAAACTCATTTAATTTCAGGTCGTTCTTTAAAAAAAGGGGCTAGATTACTTAATTCACTCAGATATAGATGGAAACACTTGGTGTTTATAGAAATCCTTCACATGAAGTAAGTGAATCGACATGGTATTTCATTCCCATAGTAAAGCATAGGGAGGATTCCCATAGGAAAGCATTGGAGTGAATTGTGCTCGAAAAAACTCACTTAATTTCCGTTCTTTCTCTACAAAATCTGGTAGATTTACTTTATTCACGTAGATAAACTGGTAAACACTTCGACTTTAACGAAATCCTCGAAAATAAAATTGATATTCCATATGAGGTCATATTCCCATAGTAAAGCATTGGAGTGATTTTTCTGGAAAAAACTCATTTAATTTCAGGTCGTTCTTTAAAAAAAGGGGCTAGATTACTTAATTCACGCAGATATAGATGGAAACAATTGGTTTTTATAGAAATCCTTCATATGAAGTAAGTGAATCGACATGGTATTTCATTCCCATAGTAAAGCATAGGGAGGATTCCCATAGGAAAGCATAGGGGTGAATTGTAATCGAAAAAACTCACTTAATTTCCGTTCGTTCTCGACAAAATCTGGTAGATTTACTTTATTCACGCAGATAAACTGGTAAACACTTCGACTTTAACGAAATCCTCGAAAATAAAATTGATATTCCATATGAGGTCATATTCCCGTAGTAAAGCATTGGAGTGATTTTTCTGGAAAAAACTCATTTAATTTCAGGTCGTTCTTTAAAAAAAGGGGCTAGATTACTTAATTCACGCAGATATAGATGGAAACACATGGTTTTTATAGAAATCCTTCACATGAAGTAAGTGAATCGACATGGTATTACATTCCCATAGTAAAGTATAGGGAGGATTCCCATTGGAGACAAGGAAAATCAGTGTCTTATTAAAATTAATTTCTGCTGAAAGCTTGATGATAATATGTTAATTTACGTATGAATATGCTATATTACATGTTTAATCAGTTTTATGATCGAAATCCTTGAATATTATTTCAAATGAGTTTGGAGTCAAAAATGGCAAAATCAAAGATTTTCGTTCGAAAGTGTAGAAAATGCTGCACTTTTTCTAGTGTCGTTTTGTGTTCCATAGATAAGCATTGAAAATAATTCTTTCTTCAATAACTCAATTACTATCCATTATTTCTCTACAAAAATTAGCGAATTAACGTATCTAACCTAGATTTAATAGAAAACACTTCGTTTTTAACGAAAGCTTCGAAAATAAAAACGATATTCCATATGAGGTCATATTCCCCTAGTAAAGCATTGGAGTGATTTTTCTGGAAAAAACTCATTTAATTTCAGGTCGTTCTTTAAAAAAAGGGGCTAGATTACTTAATTCACGCAGATATAGATGGAAACACTTGGTTTTTATAGAAATCCTTCACATGAAGTAAGTGAATCGACATGGTATTTCATTCCCATAGTAAAACATAGGGTGGATTCCCATAGGAAAGCATAGGAGTGAATTGTGCTCGAAAAAACTCACTTAATTTCCGTTCTTTCTCTACAATATCTGGTAGATTTACTTTATTCACGTAGATAAACTGGCAAACACTTCGACTTTAACGAAATCCTCGAAAATAAAATTGATATTCCATATGAGGTCATATTCCCATAGTAAAGCATTGGAGTGATTTTTCTGGAAAAAACTCATTTAATTTCAGGTCGTTCTTTAAAAAAAGGGCCTAGTTTACTTAATTCCAGCAGATATAGATGGAAACACATGGTTTTTATAGAAATCCTTCACATGAAGTAAGTGAATCGACATGGTATTACATTCCCATAGTAAAGTATAGGGAGGATTCCCATAGGAAAGCATAGGAGTGAATTGTGCTCGAAAAAACTCACTTAATTTCCGTTCTTTCTCTACAAAATCTGGTAGATTTACTTTATTCACGTAGATAAACTGGCAAACCCTTCGACTTTAACGAAATCCTCGAAAATAAAATTGATATTCCATATGAGGTCATATTCCCATAGTAAAGCATTGGAGTGATTTTTCTGGAAAAAACTCATTTAATTTCAGGTCGTTCTTTAAAAAAAGGGGCTAGATTACTTAATTCACGCAGATATAGATGGAAACACATGGTTTTTATAGAAATCCTTCATATGAAGTAAGTGAATCGACATGGTATTACATTCCCATAGTAAAGTATAGGGAGGATTCCCATAGGAGACAAGGAAAATCAGTGTCTTATTAAAATTAATTTCTGCTGAAAGCTTGATGATAATATGTTAATTTACGTATAAATACGCTATATTACATGTTTAATCAGTTTTATGATCGAAATCCTTGAATATTATTTCAAATGAGATTGGAGTCAAAAATGGCAAAATCAAAGATTTTCGTTCGAAAGTGTAGAAAATGCTGCACTTTTTCTAGTGTCGTTTTGTGTTCCATAGATAAGCATTGAAAATAATTCTTTCTTCAATAACTCAATTACTATACATTATTTCTCGACAAAAAATTAGCCAATTAACGTATCTCTCCTAGATTTAATAGAAAACACTTCGTTTTTAACGAAAGCTTCGAAAATAAAAACGATATTCCATATGAGGTCATATTCCCATTGTAAAGCATTGGAGTGATTTTTCTGGAAAAAACTCATTTAATTTCAGGTCTTTCTTTAAAAAAAGGGGCTAGATTACTTAATTCACGCAGATATAGATGGAAACAATTGGTTTTTATAGAAATCCTTCACATGAAGTAAGTGAATCGACATGGTATTTCATTCCCATAGTAAAGTATAGGGAGGATTCCCATAGGAAAGCATAGGGGTGAATTGTAATCGAAAAAACTCACTTAATTTCCGTTCATTCTCTACAAAATCTGGTAGATTTACTTTATTCACGTAGATAAACTGGTAAACACTTCGACTTTAACGAAATCCTCGAAAATAAAATTGATATTCCATATGAGGTCATATTCCCATAGTAAAGCATTGGAGTGATTTTTCTGGAAAAAACTCATTTAATTTCAGGTCGTTCTTTAAAAAAAGGGGTTATATTACTTAATTCACGCAGATATAGATGGAAACACTTGGTTTTTATAGAAATCCTTCACATGAAGTAAGTGAATCGACATGGTATTACATTCCCATAGTAAAGTATAGGGAGGATTCCCATAGGAGACAAGGAAAATCAGTGTCTTATTAAAATTAATTTCTGCTGAAAGCTTGATGATAATATGTTAATTTACGTATAAATATGCCATATTACATGTTTAATCAGTTTTATGATCGAAATCCTTGAATATTATTTCAGATGAGATTGGAGTCACAAATGGCAAAATCAAAGATTTTCGTTCGAAAGTGTAGCAAATTCTGCACTTTTTCTAGTGTCGTTTTGTGTTCCATAGATAAGCATTGAAAATAATTCTTTCTTCAATAACTCAATTACTATCCATTATTTCTCGACAATAATTAGCCAATTAACGTATCTAACCTAGATTTAATAGAAAACACTTCGTTTTTAACGAAAGCTTCGAAAATAAAAACGATATTCCATATGAGGTCATATTCCCATAGTAAAGCATTGGAGTGATTTTTCTGGAAAAAACTCATTTAATTTCAGTTCTTTCTTTACAAATATGGCCTAGTTTACTTAATTCACGCAGATATAGATGGAAACAATTGGTTTTTTATAGAAATCCTTCATATGAAGTAAGTGAATCGACATGGTATTTCAATCACATAGTAAAGCATAGGGAGGATTCCCATAGGAAAGCATAGGGGTGAATTGTGCTCGAAAAAACTCACTTAATTTCCGTTCGTTATCTACAAAATCTTGTAGATTTACTTTATTCACGTAGATGAACTGGTAAACACTTCGACTTTAACGAAATCCTCGAAATAAAATTGATATTCCATATGAGGTCATATTCCCATAGTAAAGCATTGGAGTGATTTTTCTGGAAAAAACTCATTTAATTTCAGGTCTTTCTTTAAAAAAAGGTGCTAGATTACTTAATTCACGCAGATATAGATGGAAACACTTGGTTTTTATAGAAATTCTTCACATGAAGTAAGTGAATCGACATGGTATTTCATTCCCATAGTAAAGCATAGGGAGGATTCCCATAGGAAAGCATAGGGGTGAATTGTGCTCGAAAAAACTCACTTAATTTCCGTTCGTTATCTACAAAATCTGGTAGATTTACTTTATTCACGTAGATAAACTGGAAAACACTTCGACTTTAACGAAATCCTCGAAAATAAAATTGATATACCATATGAGGTCATATTCCCATAGTAAACCATTGGAGTGATTTTTTGGAAAAAACTCATTTAATTTCAGGTCGTTCTTTAAAAAAAGGGGCTAGATTACTTAATTCACTCAGATATAGATGGAAACACTTGGTGTTTATAGAAATCCTTCACATGAAGTAAGTGAATCGACATGGTATTTCATTCCCATAGTAAAGCATAGGGAGGATTCCCATAGGAAAGCATTGGAGTGAATTGTGCTCGAAAAAACTCACTTAATTTCCGTTCTTTCTCTACAAAATCTGGTAGATTTACTTTATTCACGTAGATAAACTGGTAAACACTTCGACTTTAACGAAATCCTCGAAAATAAAATTGATATTCCATATGAGGTCATATTCCCATAGTAAAGCATTGGAGTGATTTTTCTGGAAAAAACTCATTTAATTTCAGGTCGTTCTTTAAAAAAAGGGGCTAGATTACTTAATTCACGCAGATATAGATGGAAACAATTGGTTTTTATAGAAATCCTTCATATGAAGTAAGTGAATCGACATGGTATTTCATTCCCATAGTAAAGCATAGGGAGGATTCCCATAGGAAAGCATAGGGGTGAATTGTAATCGAAAAAACTCACTTAATTTCCGTTCGTTCTCGACAAAATCTGGTAGATTTACTTTATTCACGCAGATAAACTGGTAAACACTTCGACTTTAACGAAATCCTCGAAAATAAAATTGATATTCCATATGAGGTCATATTCCCGTAGTAAAGCATTGGAGTGATTTTTCTGGAAAAAACTCATTTAATTTCAGGTCGTTCTTTAAAAAAAGGGGCTAGATTACTTAATTCACGCAGATATAGATGGAAACACATGGTTTTTATAGAAATCCTTCACATGAAGTAAGTGAATCGACATGGTATTACATTCCCATAGTAAAGTATAGGGAGGATTCCCATTGGAGACAAGGAAAATCAGTGTCTTATTAAAATTAATTTCTGCTGAAAGCTTGATGATAATATGTTAATTTACGTATGAATATGCTATATTACATGTTTAATCAGTTTTATGATCGAAATCCTTGAATATTATTTCAAATGAGTTTGGAGTCAAAAATGGCAAAATCAAAGATTTTCGTTCGAAAGTGTAGAAAATGCTGCACTTTTTCTAGTGTCGTTTTGTGTTCCATAGATAAGCATTGAAAATAATTCTTTCTTCAATAACTCAATTACTATCCATTATTTCTCTACAAAAATTAGCGAATTAACGTATCTAACCTAGATTTAATAGAAAACACTTCGTTTTTAACGAAAGCTTCGAAAATAAAAACGATATTCCATATGAGGTCATATTCCCCTAGTAAAGCATTGGAGTGATTTTTCTGGAAAAAACTCATTTAATTTCAGGTCGTTCTTTAAAAAAAGGGGCTAGATTACTTAATTCACGCAGATATAGATGGAAACACTTGGTTTTTATAGAAATCCTTCACATGAAGTAAGTGAATCGACATGGTATTTCATTCCCATAGTAAAACATAGGGTGGATTCCCATAGGAAAGCATAGGAGTGAATTGTGCTCGAAAAAACTCACTTAATTTCCGTTCTTTCTCTACAATATCTGGTAGATTTACTTTATTCACGTAGATAAACTGGCAAACACTTCGACTTTAACGAAATCCTCGAAAATAAAATTGATATTCCATATGAGGTCATATTCCCATAGTAAAGCATTGGAGTGATTTTTCTGGAAAAAACTCATTTAATTTCAGGTCTTTCTTTAAAAAAAGGTGCTAGATTACTTAATTCTCGCAGATATAGATGGAAACACTTGGTTTTTATAGAAATTCTTCACATGAAGTAAGTGAATCGACATGGTATTTCATTCCCATAGTAAAGCATAGGGAGGATTCCCATAGGAAAGCATAGGGGTGAATTGTGCTCGAAAAAACTCACTTAATTTCCGTTCGTTATCTACAAAATCTGGTAGATTTACTTTATTCACGTAGATAAACTGGAAAACACTTCGACTTTAACGAAATCCTCGAAAATAAAATTGATATACCATATGAGGTCATATTCCCATAGTAAACCATTGGAGTGATTTTTTGGAAAAAACTCATTTAATTTCAGGTCGTTCTTTAAAAAAAGGGGCTAGATTACTTAATTCACTCAGATATAGATGGAAACACTTGGTGTTTATAGAAATCCTTCACATGAAGTAAGTGAATCGACATGGTATTTCATTCCCATAGTAAAGCATAGGGAGGATTCCCATAGGAAAGCATTGGAGTGAATTGTGCTCGAAAAAACTCACTTAATTTCCGTTCTTTCTCTACAAAATCTGGTAGATTTACTTTATTCACGTAGATAAACTGGTAAACACTTCGATCTTAACGAAATCATCGAAAATAAAATTGATATTCCATATGAGGTCATATTCCCATAGTAAAGCATTGGAGTGATTTTTCTGGAAAAAACTCATTTAATTTCAGGTCGTTCTTTAAAAAAAGGGCCCAGTTTATTTAATTCCCGCAGATATAGATGGAAACACATGGTTTTTATAGAAATCCTTCACATGAAGTAAGTGAATCGACATGGTATTACATTCCCATAGTAAAGTATAGGGAGGATTCCCATAGGAGACAAGGAAAATCAGTGTCTTATTAAAATTAATTTCTGCTGAAAGCTTGATGATAATATGTTAATTTACGTATAAATATGCTATATTACATGTTTAATCAGTTTTATGATCGAAATCCTTGAATATTATTTCAGATGAGATTGGAGTCAAAAATGGCAAAATCAAAGATTTTCGTTCGAAAGTGTAGAAATGCTGCACTTTTTCTAGTGTCGTTTTGTGTTCCAATAATAAGCATTGAAAATAATTCTTTCTTCAATAACTCAATTACTTTCCATTATTTCTCGACAAAAATTAGCCAATTAACGTATCTAACCTAGATTTAATAGAAAACACTTCGTTTTAACGAAAGCTTCGAAAATAAAAACGATATTCCATATGAGGTCATATTCCCATAGTAAAGCATTGGAGTGATTTTTCTGGAAAAAACTCATTTAATTTCAGTTCTTTCTTTACAAAAATGGCCTAGTTTACTTAATTCACGCAGATATAGATGGAAACAATTGGTTTTTATAGAAATCCTTCATATGAAGTAAGTGAAGGACCTGGAAATTCATTCCCATAGTAAAGCATAGGGAGGATTCCCATAGGAAAGCATAGGGGTGAATTGTGCTCGAAAAAACTCACTTAATTTCCGTTCGTTCTCTACAAAATCTGGTAGATTTACTTTATTCACGTAGATAAACTGGGAAACACTTCGACTTTAACGAAATCCTCGAAAATAAAATTGATATTCCATATGAGGTCATATTCCCATATTAAAGCATTGGAGTGATTTTTTCTGGAAAAAACTCATTTAATTTCAGGTCTTTCTTTAAAAAAAGGGGCTAGATTACTTAATTCACTCAGCTATAGATGGAAACACTTGGTTTTTATAGAAATCCTTCATATGAAGTAAGTGAATCGACATGGTATTTCATTCCCATAGTAAAGTATAGGGGGGGATTCCCATAGGAAAGCATAGGAGTGAATTGTGCTCGAAAAAACTCACTTAATTTCCGTTCTTTCTCTACAAAATCTGGTAGATTTACTTTTTTCAGTAGATAAACTGGTAAACACTTCGACTTTAACGAAATCCTCGAAAATAAAATTGATATTCCATATGAGGTCATATTCCCATAGTAAAGCATTGGAGTGATTTTTCTGGAAAAAACTCATTTAATTTCAGTTCTTTCTTTACAAAAATGGCCTAGTTTACTTAATTCACGCAGATATAGATGGAACCAATTGGGTTTTAGAGAAATCCTTCATATGAAGTAAGTGAAGGACATGGAATTTCATTCCCATAGTAAAGCATAGGGAGGATTCCCATAGGAAAGCATAGGAGTGAATTGTGCTCGAAAAAACTCACTTAATTTCCGTTCGTTCTCTGCAAACTCTGGCAGATTTACTTTATTCACGTAGATAAACTGGTAAACACTTCGACTTTAACGAAATCCTCGAAAATAAAATTGATATTCCATATGAGGTCATATTCCCATAGTAAAGCATTGGAGTGATTTTTCTGGAAAAAAACTCATTTAATTTCAGGTCTTTCTTTAAAAAAAGGGGCTAGTTTACTTAATTCACGCAGATATAGATGGAAACACATGGTTTTTATAGAAATCCTTCACATGAAGTAAGTGAATCGACATGGTATTACATTCCCATAGTAAAGTATAGGGAGGATTCCCATAGGAGACAAGGAAAATCAGTTTCTTATTAAAATTAATTTCTGCGGAAAGTTTGATGATAATATGTTAATTTACTTATAAATATGCTATATTACATGTTTAATCAGTTTTATGATCGAAATCCTTGAATACTATTTCAGATGAGATTGGAGTCAAAGATGGCAAAATCAAAGATTTTCGTTCGGAAGTTTAGAAAATGCTGCACTTTTTCTAGTGTCGTTTTGTGTTTCATAGATAAGCATTGAAAATAATTCTTTCTTCAATAATTCAATTACTATCCATTATTTCTCGAAAAAAATTAGCCAATTAACGTATCTAACCTAGATTTAATAGAAAACACTTCGGTTTTAACGAAAGCTTCGAAAATAAAAAAGATATTCCATATGAGGTCATATTCCCATAGTAAAGCATTGGAGTGATTTTTCTGGAAAAAACTCATTTAATTTCAGTTCTTTCTTTACAAAAATGGCCTAGTTTACTTAATTCACGCAGATATAGATGGAAACAATTGGTTTTTATAGAAATCCTTCATATGAAGTAAGTGAATCGACATGGTATTTCACTCCCATAGTAAAGCATTGGGAGGATTCCCATAGGAAAGCATAGGGGTGAATTGTGCTCGAAAAAACTCGCTTAATTTCCGTTCGTTATCTACAAGATCTGGTAGATTTACTTTATTCAAGTAGATATACTGGTAAACACTTCGACTTTAACGAAATCCTCGAAAATAAAATTGATATTCCATATGAGGTCATATTCCCATAGTAAAGCATTGGAGTGATTTTTCTGGAAAAAACTCATTTAATTTCAGGTCTTTCTTTAAAAAAAGGGGCTAGATTACTTAATTCACGCAGATATAGATGGAAACAATTGGTTTTTATAGAAATCCTTCATATGAAGTAAGTGAATCGACATGGTATTTCATTCCCATAATAAAGCATAGGGGGGATTCCCATAGGAAAGCATAGGGGTGAATTGTAATCGAAAAAACTCACTTAATTTCCGTTCGTTCTCTACAAAATCTGGTAGATTTACTTTATTCACGCAGATAAACTGGTAAACACTTCGACTTTAACGAAATCCTCGAAAATAAAATTGATATTCCATATGAGGTCATATTCCCATAGTAAAGCATTGGAGTGATTTTTCTGGAAAAAACTCATTTAATTTCAGGTCGTTCTTTAAAAAAAGGGGCTAGATTACTTAATTCACGCAGATATAGATGGAAACACATGGTTTTTATAGAAATCCTGCACATGAAGTAAGTGAATCGACATGGTATTACATTCCCATAGTAAAGTATAGGGAGGATTCCCATTGGAGACAAGGAAAATCAGTGTCTTATTAAAATTAATTTCTGCTGAAAGCTTGATGATAATATGTTAATTTACGTATGAATATGCTATATTACATGTTTAATCAGTTTTATGATCGAAATCCTTGAATATTATTTCAAATGAGATTGGAGTCAAAAATGGCAAAATCAAAGATTTTCGTTCGAAAGTGTAGAAAATGCTGCACTTTTTCTAGTGTCGTTTTGTGTTCCATAGATAAGCATTGAAAATAATTCTTTCTTCAATAACTCAATTACTATCCATTATTTCTCTACAAAAATTAGCCAATTAACGTATCTAACCTAGATTTAATAGAAAACACTTCTTTTTTAACGAAAGCTTCGAAAATAAAAACGATATTCCATATGAGGTCATATTCCCATAGTAAAGCATTGGAGTGATTTTTCTGGAAAAACTCATTTAATTTCAGGTCTTTCTTTAAAAAAAGGGGCTAGATTACTTAATTCACGCAGATATAGATGGAAACAATTGGTTTTTATAGAAATCCTTCATATGAAGTAAGTGAATCGACATGGTATTTCATTCCCATAGTAAAGCATAGTAAGGATTGCCATAGGAAAGCATAGGGGTGAATTGTAATCGAAAAAACACACTTAATTTCAGTTCGTTCTCTACAAAATCTGGTAGATTTACTTTATTCACGTAGATAAACTGGTAAACACTTCGACTTTAACGAAATCCTCGAAAATAAAATTAATATTCCATATGAGGTCATATTCCCATAGTAAAGCATTGGAGTGATTTTTCTGGAAAAAACTCATTTAATTTCAGGTCTTTCTTTAAAAAAAGGGGCTAGATTACTTAATTCACGCAGATATAGATGGAAACAATTGGTTTTTATAGAAATCCTTCATATGAAGTAAGTGAATCGACATGGTATTTCATTCCCATAGTAAAGCATAGGGAGGATTCCCATAGGAAAGCATAGGGGTGAATTGTAATCGAAAAAACTCACTTAATTTCCGTTCGTTCTCTACAAAATCTGGTAGATTTACTTTATTCACGTAGATAAACTGGTAAACACTTCGACTTTAACGAAATCCTCGAAAATAAAATTGATATTCCATATGAGGTCATATTCCCATAGTAAAGCATTGGAGTGATTTTTCTGGAAAAAACTCATTTAATTTCAGGTCGTTCTTTAAAAAAAGGGCCTAGTTTACTTAATTCCCGCAGATATAGATGGAAACACATGGTTTTTATAGAAATCCTTCACATGAAGTAAGTGAATCGACATGGTATTACATTCCCATAGTAAAGTATAGGGAGGATTCCCATAGGAAAGCATAGGAGTGAATTCTGATCGAAAAAACTCACTTAATTTTCGTTCTTTCTCTACAAAATCTGGTAGATTTACTTTATTCACGTAGATAAACTGGTAAACACTTCGACTTTAACGAAATCCTCGAAAATAAAATTGATATTCCATATGAGGTCATATTCCCATAGTAAAGCATTGGAGTGATTTTTCTGGAAAAAACTCATTTAATTTCAGGTCGTTCTTTAAAAAAAGGGCCTAGTTTACTTAATTCCCGCAGATATAGATGGAAACACATGGTTTTTATAGAAATCCTTCACATGAAGTAAGTGAATCGACATGGTATTACATTCCCATAGTAAAGTATAGGGAGGATTCCCATAGGAAAGCATAGGAGTGAATTGTGCTCGAAAAAACTCAATTAATTTCCGTTCTTTCTCTACAAAATCTGGTAGATTTACTTTGTTCACGTAGATAAACTGGGAAACACTTCGACTTTAACGAAATCCTCGAAAATAAAATTGATATTCCATATGAGGTCATATTCCCATAGTAAAGCATTGGAGTGATTTTTCTGGAAAAAACTCATTTAATTTCAGGTCGTTCTTTAAAAAAAGGGCCTAGTTTACTTAATTCCCGCAGATATAGATGGAAACACATGGTTTTTATAGAAATCCTTCACATGAAGTAAGTGAATCGACATGGTATTACATTCCCATAGTAAAGTATAGGGAGGATTCCCATAGGAGACAAGGAAAATCAGTGTCTTATTAAAATTAATTTCTGCTGAAAGCTTGATGATAATATGTTAATTTACTGATAAATATGCTATATTACATGTTTAATCAGTTTTATGATCGAAATCCTTGAATATTATTTCAAATGAGATTGGAGTCAAAAATGGCAAAATCAAAGATTTTCGTTCGAAATTGTAGCAAATGCTGCACTTTTTCTAGTGTCGTTTTGTGTTCCATAGATAAGCATTGAAAATAATTCTTTCTTCAATAACTCAATTACTATCCATTATTTCTCGACAAAAATTAGCCAATTAACGTATCTAACCTAGATTTAATAGAAAACACTTCGGTTTTAACGAAAGCTTCGAAAATAAAAACGATATTCCATATGAGGTCATATTCCCATAGTAAAGCATTGGAGTGATTTTTCTGGAAAAAACTCATTTAATTTCAGGTCTTTCTTTAAAAAAAGGGGCTAGATTACTTAATTCACGCAGATATAGATGGAAACAATTGGTTTTTATAGAAATCCTTCATATGAAGTAAGTGAATCGACATGGTATTTCATTCCCATAGTAAAGCATAGGGAGGATTCCCATAGGAAAGCATAGGGGTGAATTGTAATCGAAAAAACTCACTTAATTTCCGTTCGTTCTCTACAAAATCTGGTAGATTTACTTTATTCACGTAGATAAACTGGTAAACACTTCGACTTTAACGAAATCCTCGAAAATAAAATTAATATTCCATATGAGGTCATATTCCCATAGTAAAGCATTGGAGTGATTTTTCTGGAAAAAACTCATTTAATTTCAGTTCTTTCTTTAAAAAAAGGGGCTAGATTACTTAATTCACGCAGATATAGATGGAAACAATTGGTTTTTTATAGAAATCCTTCATATGAAGTAAGTGAATCGACATGGTATTTCATTCCCATAGTAAAGTATAGGGTGGATTCCCATAGGAAAACATAGGAGTGAATTGTGCTCGAAAAAACTCACTTAATTTCCGTTCTTTCTCTACAAAATCTGGTAGATTTACTTTATTTACGTAGATAAACTGGTAAACACTTCGACTTTAACGAAATCCTCGAAAATAAAATTGATATTCCATATGAGGTCATATTCCCATAGTAAAGCATTGGAGTGATTTTTCTGGAAAAAACTCATTTAATTTCAGGTCGTTCTTTAAAAAAAGGGCCTAGTTTACTTAATTCCCGCAGATATAGATGGAAACACATTGTTTTTATAGAAATCCTTCACATGAAGTAAGTGAATCGACATGGTATTACATTCCCATAGTAAAGTATAGGGAGGATTCCCATAGGAAAGCATAGGAGTGAATTCTGATCGAAAAAACTCACTTAATTTCCGTTCTTTCTCTACAAAATCTGGTAGATTTACTTTATTCACGTAGATAAACTGGTAAACACTTCGACTTTAACGAAATCCTCGAAAATAAAATTGATATTCCATATGAGGTCATATTCCCATAGTAAAGCATTGGAGTGATTTTTCTGGAAAAAACTCATTTAATTTCAGGTCGTTCTTTAAAAAAAGGGCCTAGCTTACTTAATTCCCGCAGATATAGATGGAAACACATGGTTTTTATAGAAATCCTTCACATGAAGTAAGTGAATCGACATGGTATTACATTCCCATAGTAAAGTATAGGGAGGATTCCCATAGGAGACAAGGAAAATCAGTGTCTTATTAAAATTAATTTCTGCTGAAAGCTTGATGATAATATGTTAATTTACGGATAAATATGCTATATTACATGTTTAATCAGTTTTATGATCGAAATCCTTGAATATTATTTCAAATGAGATTGGAGTCAAAAATGGCAAAATCAAAGATTTTCGTTCGAAAGTGTAGAAAATGCTGCACTTTTTCTAGTGTCGTTTTGTGTTCCATAGATAAGCATTGAAAATATTTCTTTCTTCAATAACTCAATTACTATCCATTATTTCTCGACAAAAATTAGCCAATTAACGTATCTAACCTAGATTTAATAGAAAACACTTCGTTTTTAACGAAAGCTTCGAAAATAAAAACGATATTCCATATGAGGTCATATTCCCATAGTAAAGCATTGGAGTGATTTTTCTGGAAAAAACTCATTTAATTTCAGGTCTTTCTTTAAAAAAAGGGGCTAGATTACTTAATTCACGCAGATATAGATGGAAACAATTGGTTTTTATAGAAATCCTTCATATGAAGTAAGTGAATCGACATGGTATTTCATTCCCATAGTAAAGCATACGGAGGATTCCCATAGGAAAGCATAGGGGTGAATTGTAATCGAAAAAACTCACTTAATTTCCGTTCGTTCTCTACAAAATCTGGTAGATTTACTTTATTCACGTAGATAAACTGGTAAACACTTCGACTTTAACGAAATCCTCGAAAATAAAATTAATATTCCATATGAGGTCATATTCCCATAGTAAAGCATTGGAGTGATTTTTCTGGAAAAAACTCATTTAATTTCAGTTCTTTCTTTACAAAAAGGGGCTAGATTACTTAATTCACGCAGATATAGATGGAAACAATTGGTTTTTATAGAAATCCTTCATATGAAGTAAGTGAATCGACATGGTATTTCATTCCCATAGTAAAGTATAGGGTGGATTCCCATAGGAAAGCATAGGAGTGAATTGTGCTCGAAAAAACTCACTTAATTTTCGTTCTTTCTCTACAAAATCTGGTAGATTTACTTTATTCACGTAGATAAACTGGTAAACACTTCGACTTTAACGAAATCCTCGAAAATAAAATTGATATTCCATATGAGGTCATATTCCCATAGTAAAGCATTGGAGTGATTTTTCTGGAAAAAACTCATTTAATTTCAGGTCGTTCTTTAAAAAAAGGGGCTAGATTACTTAATTCACGCAGATATAGATGGAAACAATTGGTTTTTATAGAAATCCTTCATATGAAGTAAGTGAATCGACATGGTATTTCATTCCCATAGTAAAGCATAGGGAGGATTCCCATAGGAAAGCATAGGGGTGAATTGTAATCGAAAAAAGTCACTTAATTTCCGTTCGTTCTCGACAAAATCTGGTACATTTACTTTATTCACGCAGATAAACTGGTAAACACTTCGACTTTAACGAAATCCTCGAAAATAAAATTGATATTCCATATGAGGTCATATTCCCGTAGTAAAGCATTGGAGTGATTTTTCTGGAAAAAACTCATTTAATTTCAGGTCGTTCTTTAAAAAAAGGGGCTAGATTACTTAATTCACGCAGATATAGATGGAAACACATGGTTTTTATAGAAATCCTTCATATGAAGTAAGTGAATCGACATGGTATTACATTCCCATAGTAAAGTATAGGGAGGATTCCCATAGGAGACAAGGAAAATCAGTGTCTTATTAAAATTAATTTCTGCTGAAAGCTTGATGATAATATGTTAATTTACGTATAAATACGCTATATTACATGTTTAATCAGTTTATGATCGAAATCCTTGAATATTATTTCAAATGAGATTGGAGTCAAAAATGGCAAAATCAAAGATTTTCGTTCGAAAGTGTAGAAAATGCTGCACTTTTTCTAGTGTCGTTTTGTGTTCCATAGATAAGCATTGAAAATAATTCTTTCTTCAATAACTCAATTACTATACATTATTTCTCGACACAAATTAGCCAATTAACGTATCTCACCTAGATTTAATAGAAAACACTTCGTTTTTAACGAAAGCTTCGAAAATAAAAACGATATTCCATATGAGGTCATATTCCCATTGTAAAGCATTGGAGTGATTTTTCTGGAAAAAACTCATTTAATTTCAGGTCTTTCTTTAAAAAAAGGGGCTAGATTACTTAATTCACGCAGATATAGATGGAAACAATTGGTTTTTATAGAAATCCTTCACATGAAGTAAGTGAATCGACATGGTATTTCATTCCCATAGTAAAGTATAGGGAGGATTCCCATAGGAAAGCATAGGGGTGAATTGTAATCGAAAAAACTCACTTAATTTCCGTTAATTCTCTACAAAATCTGGTAGATTTACTTTATTCACGTAGATAAACTGGTAAACACTTCGACTTTAACGAAATCCTCGAAAATAAAATTGATATTCCATATGAGGTCATATTCCCATAGTAAAGCATTGGAGTGATTTTTCTGGAAAAAACTCATTTAATTTCAGGTCGTTCTTTAAAAAAAGGGGTTATATTACTTAATTCACGCAGATATAGATGGAAACACTTGGTTTTTATAGAAATCCTTCACATGAAGTAAGTGAATCGACATGGTATTACATTCCCATAGTAAAGTATAGGGAGGATTCCCATAGGAGACAAGGAAAATCAGTGTCTTATTAAAATTAATTTCTGCTGAAAGCTTGATGATAATATGTTAATTTACGTATAAATATGCCATATTACATGTTTAATCAGTTTTATGATCGAAATCCTTGAATATTATTTCAGATGAGATTGGAGTCACAAATGGCAAAATCAAAGATTTTCGTTCGAAAGTGTAGAAAATTCTGCACTTTTTCTAGTGTCGTTTTGTGTTCCATAGATAAGCATTGAAAATAATTCTTTCTTCAATAACTCAATTACTATCCATTATTTCTCGACAATAATTAGCCAATTAACGTATCTAACCTAGATTTAATAGAAAACACTTCGTTTTTAACGAAAGCTTCGAAAATAAAAACGATATTCCATATGAGGTCATATTCCCATAGTAAAGCATTGGAGTGATTTTTCTGGAAAAAACTCATTTAATTTCAGTTCTTTCTTTACAAATATGGCCTAGTTTACTTAATTCACGCAGATATAGATGGAAACAATTGGTTTTTTACAGAAATCCTTCATATGAAGTAAGTGAATCGACATGGTATTTCAATCCCATAGTAAAGCATAGGGAGGATTCCCATAGGAAAGCATAGGGGTGAATTGTGCTCGAAAAAACTCACTTAATTTCCGTTCGTTATCTACAAAATCTTGTAGATTTACTTTATTCACGTAGATGAACTGGTAAACACTTCGACTTTAACGAAATCCTCGAAATAAAATTGATATTCCATATGAGGTCATATTCCCATAGTAAAGCATTGGAGTGATTTTTCTGGAAAAAACTCATTTAATTTCAGGTCTTTCTTTAAAAAAAGGTGCTAGATTACTTAATTCACGCAGATATAGATGGAAACACTTGGTTTTTATAGAAATTCTTCACATGAAGTAAGTGAATCGACATGGTATTTCATTCCCATAGTAAAGCATAGGGAGGATTCCCATAGGAAAGCATAGGGGTGAATTGTGCTCGAAAAAACTCACTTAATTTCCGTTCGTTATCTACAAAATCTGGTAGATTTACTTTATTCACGTAGATAAACTGGTAAACACTTCGACTTTAACGAAATCCTCGAAAATAAAATTGATATTCCATATGAGGTCATATTCCCATAGTAAAGCATTGGAGTGATTTTTCTGGAAAAAACTCATTTAATTTCAGGTCGTTCTTTAAAAAAAGGGCCTAGTTTACTTAATTCCCGCAGATATAGATGGAAACACATGGTTTTTATAGAAATCCTTCACATGAAGTAAGTGAATCGACATGGTATTACATTCCCATAGTAAAGTATAGGGAGGATTCCCATAGGAAAGCATAGGAGTGAATTCTGATCGAAAAAACTCACTTAATTTTCGTTCTTTCTCTACAAAATCTGGTAGATTTACTTTATTCACGTAGATAAACTGGTAAACACTTCGACTTTAACGAAATCCTCGAAAATAAAATTGATATTCCATATGAGGTCATATTCCCATAGTAAAGCATTGGAGTGATTTTTCTGGAAAAAACTCATTTAATTTCAGGTCGTTCTTTAAAAAAAGGGCCTAGTTTACTTAATTCCCGCAGATATAGATGGAAACACATGGTTTTTATAGAAATCCTTCACATGAAGTAAGTGAATCGACATGGTATTACATTCCCATAGTAAAGTATAGGGAGGATTCCCATAGGAAAGCATAGGAGTGAATTGTGCTCGAAAAAACTCAATTAATTTCCGTTCTTTCTCTACAAAATCTGGTAGATTTACTTTGTTCACGTAGATAAACTGGGAAACACTTCGACTTTAACGAAATCCTCGAAAATAAAATTGATATTCCATATGAGGTCATATTCCCATAGTAAAGCATTGGAGTGATTTTTCTGGAAAAAACTCATTTAATTTCAGGTCGTTCTTTAAAAAAAGGGCCTAGTTTACTTAATTCCCGCAGATATAGATGGAAACACATGGTTTTTATAGAAATCCTTCACATGAAGTAAGTGAATCGACATGGTATTACATTCCCATAGTAAAGTATAGGGAGGATTCCCATAGGAGACAAGGAAAATCAGTGTCTTATTAAAATTAATTTCTGCTGAAAGCTTGATGATAATATGTTAATTTACTGATAAATATGCTATATTACATGTTTAATCAGTTTTATGATCGAAATCCTTGAATATTATTTCAAATGAGATTGGAGTCAAAAATGGCAAAATCAAAGATTTTCGTTCGAAATTGTAGCAAATGCTGCACTTTTTCTAGTGTCGTTTTGTGTTCCATAGATAAGCATTGAAAATAATTCTTTCTTCAATAACTCAATTACTATCCATTATTTCTCGACAAAAATTAGCCAATTAACGTATCTAACCTAGATTTAATAGAAAACACTTCGGTTTTAACGAAAGCTTCGAAAATAAAAACGATATTCCATATGAGGTCATATTCCCATAGTAAAGCATTGGAGTGATTTTTCTGGAAAAAACTCATTTAATTTCAGGTCTTTCTTTAAAAAAAGGGGCTAGATTACTTAATTCACGCAGATATAGATGGAAACAATTGGTTTTTATAGAAATCCTTCATATGAAGTAAGTGAATCGACATGGTATTTCATTCCCATAGTAAAGCATAGGGAGGATTCCCATAGGAAAGCATAGGGGTGAATTGTAATCGAAAAAACTCACTTAATTTCCGTTCGTTCTCTACAAAATCTGGTAGATTTACTTTATTCACGTAGATAAACTGGTAAACACTTCGACTTTAACGAAATCCTCGAAAATAAAATTAATATTCCATATGAGGTCATATTCCCATAGTAAAGCATTGGAGTGATTTTTCTGGAAAAAACTCATTTAATTTCAGTTCTTTCTTTAAAAAAAGGGGCTAGATTACTTAATTCACGCAGATATAGATGGAAACAATTGGTTTTTTATAGAAATCCTTCATATGAAGTAAGTGAATCGACATGGTATTTCATTCCCATAGTAAAGTATAGGGTGGATTCCCATAGGAAAGCATAGGAGTGAATTGTGCTCGAAAAAACTCACTTAATTTCCGTTCTTTCTCTACAAAATCTGGTAGATTTACTTTATTCACGTAGATAAACTGGTAAACACTTCGACTTTAACGAAATCCTCGAAAATAAAATTGATATTCCACATGAGGTCATATTCCCATAGTAAAGCATTGGAGTGATTTTTCTGGAAAAAACTCATTTAATTTCAGGTCGTTCTTTAAAAAAAGGGCCTAGTTTACTTAATTCCCGCAGATATAGATGGAAACACATGATTTTTATAGAAATCCTTCACATGAAGTAAGTGAATCGACATGGTATTACATTCCCATAGTAAAGTATAGGGAGGATTCCCATAGGAAAGCATAGGAGTGAATTCTGATCGAAAAAACTCACTTAATTTCCGTTCTTTCTCTACAAAATCTGGTAGATTTACTTTATTCACGTAGATAAACTGGTAAACACTTCGACTTTAACGAAATCCTCGAAAATAAAATTGATATTCCATATGAGGTCATATTCCCATAGTAAAGCATTGGAGTGATTTTTCTGGAAAAAACTCATTTAATTTCAGGTCGTTCTTTACAAAAACGGGGCTAGATTACTTAATTCACGCAGATATAGATTGAAACACATGGTTTTTATAGAAATCCTTCACATGAAGTAAGTGAATCGACATGGTATTACATTCCCATAGTAAAGTATAGGGAGGATTCCCATAGGAGACAAGGAAAGTCAGTGTCTTATTAAAATTAATTTCTGCTGAAAGCTTGATGATAATATGTTAATTTACGTATAAATATGCTATATTACATGTTTAATCAGTTTTATGATCGAAATCCTTGAATATTATTTCAAATGAGATTGGAGTCAAAAATGGCAAAATCAAAGATTTTCGTTCGAAATTGTAGAAAATGCTACACTTTTTCTAGTGTCGTTTTGTGTTCCATAGATAAGCATTGAAAATAATTTTTTCTTCAATAACTCAATTACTATCCATTATTTCTCGACGAAAATTAGCCAATTAACGTATCTAACCTAGATTTAATAGAAAACACTTCGTTTTTAACGAAAGCTTCGAAAATAAAAACGATATTCCATATGAGGTCGTATTCCCATAGTAAAGCATTGGAGTGATTTTTCTGGAAAAACTCATTTAATTTCAGGTCTTTCTTTAAAAAAAGGGGCTAGATTACTTAATTCACGCAGATATAGATGGAAACAATTGGTTTTTATAGAAATCCTTCATATGAAGTAAGTGAATCGACATGGTATTTCATTCCCATAGTAAAGCATAGGGAGGATTGCCATAGGAAAGCATAGGGGTGAATTGTAATCGAAAAAACTCACTTAATTTCAGTTCGTTCTCTACAAAATCTGGTAGATTTACTTTATTCACGTAGATAAACTGGTAAACACTTCGACTTTAACGAAATCCTCGAAAATAAAATTAATATTCCATATGAGGTCATATTCCCATAGTAAAGCATTGGAGTGATTTTTCTGGAAAAAACTCATTTAATTTCAGGTCTTTCTTTAAAAAAAGGGGCTAGATTACTTAATTCACGCAGATATAGATGGAAACAATTGGTTTTTATAGAAATCCTTCATATGAAGTAAGTGAATCGACATGGTATTTCATTCCCATAGTAAAGCATAGGGAGGATTCCCATAGGAAAGCATAGGGGTGAATTGTAATCGAAAAAACTCACTTAATTTCCGTTCGTTCTCTACAAAATCTGGTATATTTACTTTATTCACGTAGATAAACTGGTAAACACTTCGACTTTAACGAAATCCTCGAAAATAAAATTGATATTCCATATGAGGTCATATTCCCATAGTAAAGCATTGGAGTGATTTTTCTGGAAAAAACTCATTTAATTTCAGGTCGTTCTTTAAAAAAAGGGCCTAGTTTACTTAATTCCCGCAGATATAGATGGAAACACATTGTTTTTATAGAAATCCTTCACATGAAGTAAGTGAATCGACATGGTATTACATTCCCATAGTAAAGTATAGGGAGGATTCCCATAGGAAAGCATAGGAGTGAATTCTGATCGAAAAAACTCACTTAATTTCCGTTCTTTCTCTACAAAATCTGGTAGATTTACTTTATTCACGTAGATAAACTGGTAAACACTTCGACTTTAACGAAATCCTCGAAAATAAAATTGATATTCCATATGAGGTCATATTCCCATAGTAAAGCATTGGAGTGATTTTTCTGGAAAAAACTCATTTAATTTCAGGTCGTTCTTTAAAAAAAGGGCCTAGCTTACTTAATTCCCGCAGATATAGATGGAAACACATGGTTTTTATAGAAATCCTTCACATGAAGTAAGTGAATCGACATGGTATTACATTCCCATAGTAAAGTATAGGGAGGATTCCCATAGGAGACAAGGAAAATCAGTGTCTTATTAAAATTAATTTCTGCTGAAAGCTTGATGATAATATGTTAATTTACGGATAAATATGCTATATTACATGTTTAATCAGTTTTATGATCGAAATCCTTGAATATTATTTCAAATGAGATTGGAGTCAAAAATGGCAAAATCAAAGATTTTCGTTCGAAAGAGTAGAAAATGCTGCACTTTTTCTAGTGTCGTTTTGTGTTCCATAGATAAGCATTGAAAATATTTCTTTCTTCAATAACTCAATTACTATCCATTATTTCTCGACAAAAATTAGCCAATTAACGTATCTAACCTAGATTTAATAGAAAACACTTCGTTTTTAACGAAAGCTTCGAAAATAAAAACGATATTCCATATGAGGTCATATTCCCATAGTAAAGCATTGGAGTGATTTTTCTGGAAAAAACTCATTTAATTTCAGGTCTTTCTTTAAAAAAAGGGGCTAGATTACTTAATTCCCGCAGATATAGATGGAAACAATTGGTTTTTATAGAAATCCTTCATATGAAGTAAGTGAATCGACATGGTATTTCATTCCCATAGTAAAGCATACGGAGGATTCCCATAGGAAAGCATAGGGGTGAATTGTAATCGAAAAAACTCACTTAATTTCCGTTCGTTCTCTACAAAATCTGGTAGATTTACTTTATTCACGTAGATAAACTGGTAAACACTTCGACTTTAACGAAATCCTCGAAAATAAAATTAATATTCCATATGAGGTCATATTCCCATAGTAAAGCATTGGAGTGATTTTTCTGGAAAAAACTCATTTAATTTCAGTTCTTTCTTTACAAAAAGGGGCTAGATTACTTAATTCACGCAGATATAGATGGAAACAATTGGTTTTTATAGAAATCCTTCATATGAAGTAAGTGAATCGACATGGTATTTCATTCCCATAGTAAAGTATAGGGTGGATTCCCATAGGAAAGCATAGGAGTGAATTGTGCTCGAAAAAACTCACTTAATTTTCGTTCTTTCTCTACAAAATCTGGTAGATTTACTTTATTCACGTAGATAAACTGGTAAACACTTCGACTTTAACGAAATCCTCGAAAATAAAATTGATATTCCATATGAGGTCATATTCCCATAGTAAAGCATTGGAGTGATTTTTCTGGAAAAAACTCATTTAATTTCAGGTCGTTCTTTAAAAAAAGGGGCTAGATTACTTAATTCACGCAGATATAGATGGAAACAATTGGTTTTTATAGAAATCCTTCATATGAAGTAAGTGAATCGACATGGTATTTCATTCCCATAGTAAAGCATAGGGAGGATTCCCCTAGGAAAGCATAGGGGTGAATTGTAATCGAAAAACGTCACTTAATTTCCGTTCGTTCTCGACAAAATCTGGTACATTTACTTTATTCACGCAGATAAACTGGTAAACACTTCGACTTTAACGAAATCCTCGAAAATAAAATTGATATTCCATATGAGGTCATATTCCCGTAGTAAAGCATTGGAGTGATTTTTCTGGAAAAAACTCATTTAATTTCAGGTCGTTCTTTAAAAAAAGGGGCTAGATTACTTAATTCACGCAGATATAGATGGAAACACATGGTTTTTATAGAAATCCTTCATATGAAGTAAGTGAATCGACATGGTATTACATTCCCATAGTAAAGTATAGGGAGGATTCCCATAGGAGACAAGGAAAATCAGTGTCTTATTAAAATTAATTTCTGCTGAAAGCTTGATGATAATATGTTAATTTACGTATAAATACGCTATATTACATGTTTAATCAGTTTATGATCGAAATCCTTGAATATTATTTCAAATGAGATTGGAGTCAAAAATGGCAAAATCAAAGATTTTCGTTCGAAAGTGTAGAAAATGCTGCACTTTTTCTAGTGTCGTTTTGTGTTCCATAGATAAGCATTGAAAATAATTCTTTCTTCAATAACTCAATTACTATACATTATTTCTCGACACAAATTAGCCAATTAACGTATCTCACCTAGATTTAATAGAAAACACTTCGTTTTTAACGAAAGCTTCGAAAATAAAAACGATATTCCATATGAGGTCATATTCCCATTGTAAAGCATTGGAGTGATTTTTCTGGAAAAAACTCATTTAATTTCAGTTCTTTCTTTACAAATATGGCCTAGTTTACTTAATTCACGCAGATATAGATGGAAACAATTGGTTTTTTACAGAAATCCTTCATATGAAGTAAGTGAATCGACATGGTATTTCAATCCCATAGTAAAGCATAGGGAGGATTCCCATAGGAAAGCATAGGGGTGAATTGTGCTCGAAAAAACTCACTTAATTTCCGTTCGTTATCTACAAAATCTTGTAGATTTACTTTATTCACGTAGATGAACTGGTAAACACTTCGACTTTAACGAAATCCTCGAAATAAAATTGATATTCCATATGAGGTCATATTCCCATAGTAAAGCATTGGAGTGATTTTTCTGGAAAAAACTCATTTAATTTCAGGTCTTTCTTTAAAAAAAGGTGCTAGATTACTTAATTCACGCAGATATAGATGGAAACACTTGGTTTTTATAGAAATTCTTCACATGAAGTAAGTGAATCGACATGGTATTTCATTCCCATAGTAAAGCATAGGGAGGATTCCCATAGGAAAGCATAGGGGTGAATTGTGCTCGAAAAAACTCACTTAATTTCCGTTCGTTATCTACAAAATCTGGTAGATTTACTTTATTCACGTAGATAAACTGGAAAACACTTCGACTTTAACGAAATCCTCGAAAATAAAATTGATATACCATATGAGGTCATATTCCCATAGTAAACCATTGGAGTGATTTTTTGGAAAAAACTCATTTAATTTCAGGTCGTTCTTTAAAAAAAGGGGCTAGATTACTTAATTCACTCAGATATAGATGGAAACACTTGGTGTTTATAGAAATCCTTCACATGAAGTAAGTGAATCGACATGGTATTTCATTCCCATAGTAAAGCATAGGGAGGATTCCCATAGGAAAGCATTGGAGTGAATTGTGCTCGAAAAAACTCACTTAATTTCCGTTCTTTCTCTACAAAATCTGGTAGATTTACTTTATTCACGTAGATAAACTGGTAAACACTTCGACTTTAACGAAATCCTCGAAAATAAAATTGATATTCCATATGAGGTCATATTCCCATAGTAAAGCATTGGATTGATTTTTCTGGAAAAAACTCATTTAATTTCAGGTCGTTCTTTAAAAAAAGGGGCTAGATTACTTAATTCACGCAGATATAGATGGAAACAATTGGTTTTTATAGAAATCCTTCATATGAAGTAAGTGAATCGACATGGTATTTCATTCCCATAGTAAAGCATAGGGAGGATTCCCATAGGAAAGCATAGGGGTGAATTGTAATCGAAAAAACTCACTTAATTTCCGTTCGTTCTCGACAAAATCTGGTAGATTTACTTTATTCACGCAGATAAACTGGTAAACACTTCGACTTTAACGAAATCCTCGAAAATAAAATTGATATTCCATATGAGGTCATATTCCCGTAGTAAAGCATTGGAGTGATTTTTCTGGAAAAAACTCATTTAATTTCAGGTCGTTCTTTAAAAAAAGGGGCTAGATTACTTAATTCACGCAGATATAGATGGAAACACATGGTTTTTATAGAAATCCTTCACATGAAGTAAGTGAATCGACATGGTATTACATTCCCATAGTAAAGTATAGGGAGGATTCCCATTGGAGACAAGGAAAATCAGTGTCTTATTAAAATTAATTTCTGCTGAAAGCTTGATGATAATATGTTAATTTACGTATGAATATGCTATATTACATGTTTAATCAGTTTTATGATCGAAATCCTTGAATATTATTTCAAATGAGTTTGGAGTCAAAAATGGCAAAATCAAAGATTTTCGTTCGAAAGTGTAGAAAATGCTGCACTTTTTCTAGTGTCGTTTTGTGTTCCATAGATAAGCATTGAAAATAATTCTTTCTTCAATAACTCAATTACTATCCATTATTTCTCTACAAAAATTAGCGAATTAACGTATCTAACCTAGATTTAATAGAAAACACTTCGTTTTTAACGAAAGCTTCGAAAATAAAAACGATATTCCATATGAGGTCATATTCCCCTAGTAAAGCATTGGAGTGATTTTTCTGGAAAAAACTCATTTAATTTCAGGTCGTTCTTTAAAAAAAGGGGCTAGATTACTTAATTCACGCAGATATAGATGGAAACACTTGGTTTTTATAGAAATCCTTCACATGAAGTAAGTGAATCGACATGGTATTTCATTCCCATAGTAAAACATAGGGTGGATTCCCATAGGAAAGCATAGGAGTGAATTGTGCTCGAAAAAACTCACTTAATTTCCGTTCTTTCTCTACAATATCTGGTAGATTTACTTTATTCACGTAGATAAACTGGCAAACACTTCGACTTTAACGAAATCCTCGAAAATAAAATTGATATTCCATATGAGGTCATATTCCCATAGTAAAGCATTGGAGTGATTTTTCTGGAAAAAACTCATTTAATTTCAGGTCGTTCTTTAAAAAAAGGGCCTAGTTTACTTAATTCCAGCAGATATAGATGGAAACACATGGTTTTTATAGAAATCCTTCACATGAAGTAAGTGAATCGACATGGTATTACATTCCCATAGTAAAGTATAGGGAGGATTCCCATAGGAAAGCATAGGAGTGAATTGTGCTCGAAAAAACTCACTTAATTTCCGTTCTTTCTCTACAAAATCTGGTAGATTTACTTTATTCACGTAGATAAACTGGCAAACCCTTCGACTTTAACGAAATCCTCGAAAATAAAATTGATATTCCATATGAGGTCATATTCCCATAGTAAAGCATTGGAGTGATTTTTCTGGAAAAAACTCATTTAATTTCAGGTCGTTCTTTAAAAAAAGGGGCTAGATTACTTAATTCACGCAGATATAGATGGAAACACATGGTTTTTATAGAAATCCTTCATATGAAGTAAGTGAATCGACATGGTATTACATTCCCATAGTAAAGTATAGGGAGGATTCCCATAGGAGACAAGGAAAATCAGTGTCTTATTAAAATTAATTTCTGCTGAAAGCTTGATGATAATATGTTAATTTACGTATAAATACGCTATATTACATGTTTAATCAGTTTTATGATCGAAATCCTTGAATATTATTTCAAATGAGATTGGAGTCAAAAATGGCAAAATCAAAGATTTTCGTTCGAAAGTGTAGAAAATGCTGCACTTTTTCTAGTGTCGTTTTGTGTTCCATAGATAAGCATTGAAAATAATTCTTTCTTCAATAACTCAATTACTATACATTATTTCTCGACAAAAATTAGCCAATTAACGTATCTCTCCTAGATTTAATAGAAAACACTTCGTTTTTAACGAAAGCTTCGAAAATAAAAACGATATTCCATATGAGGTCATATTCCCATTGTAAAGCATTGGAGTGATTTTTCTGGAAAAAACTCATTTAATTTCAGGTCTTTCTTTAAAAAAAGGGGCTAGATTACTTAATTCACGCAGATATAGATGGAAACAATTGGTTTTTATAGAAATCCTTCACATGAAGTAAGTGAATCGACATGGTATTTCATTCCCATAGTAAAGTATAGGGAGGATTCCCATAGGAAAGCATAGGGGTGAATTGTAATCGAAAAAACTCACTTAATTTCCGTTCATTCTCTACAAAATCTGGTAGATTTACTTTATTCACGTAGATAAACTGGTAAACACTTCGACTTTAACGAAATCCTCGAAAATAAAATTGATATTCCATATGAGGTCATATTCCCATAGTAAAGCATTGGAGTGATTTTTCTGGAAAAAACTCATTTAATTTCAGGTCGTTCTTTAAAAAAAGGGGTTATATTACTTAATTCACGCAGATATAGATGGAAACACTTGGTTTTTATAGAAATCCTTCACATGAAGTAAGTGAATCGACATGGTATTACATTCCCATAGTAAAGTATAGGGAGGATTCCCATAGGAGACAAGGAAAATCAGTGTCTTATTAAAATTAATTTCTGCTGAAAGCTTGATGATAATATGTTAATTTACGTATAAATATGCCATATTACATGTTTAATCAGTTTTATGATCGAAATCCTTGAATATTATTTCAGATGAGATTGGAGTCACAAATGGCAAAATCAAAGATTTTCGTTCGAAAGTGTAGCAAATTCTGCACTTTTTCTAGTGTCGTTTTGTGTTCCATAGAATAGCATTGAAAATAATTCTTTCTTCAATAACTCAATTACTATCCATTATTTCTCGACAATAATTAGCCAATTAACGTATCTAACCTAGATTTAATAGAAAACACTTCGTTTTTAACGAAAGCTTCGAAAATAAAAACGATATTCCATATGAGGTCATATTCCCATAGTAAAGCATTGGAGTGATTTTTCTGGAAAAAACTCATTTAATTTCAGTTCTTTCTTTACAAATATGGCCTAGTTTACTTAATTCACGCAGATATAGATGGAAACAATTGGTTTTTTATAGAAATCCTTCATATGAAGTAAGTGAATCGACATGGTATTTCAATCACATAGTAAAGCATAGGGAGGATTCCCATAGGAAAGCATAGGGGTGAATTGTGCTCGAAAAAACTCACTTAATTTCCGTTCGTTATCTACAAAATCTTGTAGATTTACTTTATTCACGTAGATGAACTGGTAAACACTTCGACTTTAACGAAATCCTCGAAATAAAATTGATATTCCATATGAGGTCATATTCCCATAGTAAAGCATTGGAGTGATTTTTCTGGAAAAAACTCATTTAATTTCAGGTCTTTCTTTAAAAAAAGGTGCTAGATTACTTAATTCACGCAGATATAGATGGAAACACTTGGTTTTTATAGAAATTCTTCACATGAAGTAAGTGAATCGACATGGTATTTCATTCCCATAGTAAAGCATAGGGAGGATTCCCATAGGAAAGCATAGGGGTGAATTGTGCTCGAAAAAACTCACTTAATTTCCGTTCGTTATCTACAAAATCTGGTAGATTTACTTTATTCACGTAGATAAACTGGAAAACACTTCGACTTTAACGAAATCCTCGAAAATAAAATTGATATACCATATGAGGTCATATTCCCATAGTAAACCATTGGAGTGATTTTTTGGAAAAAACTCATTTAATTTCAGGTCGTTCTTTAAAAAAAGGGGCTAGATTACTTAATTCACTCAGATATAGATGGAAACACTTGGTGTTTATAGAAATCCTTCACATGAAGTAAGTGAATCGACATGGTATTTCATTCCCATAGTAAAGCATAGGGAGGATTCCCATAGGAAAGCATTGGAGTGAATTGTGCTCGAAAAAACTCACTTAATTTCCGTTCTTTCTCTACAAAATCTGGTAGATTTACTTTATTCACGTAGATAAACTGGTAAACACTTCGACATTAACGAAATCCTCGAAAATAAAATTGATATTCCATATGAGGTCATATTCCCATAGTAAAGCATTGGAGTGATTTTTCTGGAAAAAACTCATTTAATTTCAGGTCGTTCTTTAAAAAAAGGGGCTAGATTACTTAATTCACGCAGATATAGATGGAAACAATTGGTTTTTATAGAAATCCTTCATATGAAGTAAGTGAATCGACATGGTATTTCATTCCCATAGTAAAGCATAGGGAGGATTCCCAAAGGAAAGCATAGGGGTGAATTGTAATCGAAAAAACTCACTTAATTTCCGTTCGTTCTCGACAAAATCTGGTAGATTTACTTTATTCACGCAGATAAACTGGTAAACACTTCGACTTTAACGAAATCCTCGAAAATAAAATTGATATTCCATATGAGGTCATATTCCCGTAGTAAAGCATTGGAGTGATTTTTCTGGAAAAAACTCATTTAATTTCAGGTCGTTCTTTAAAAAAAGGGGCTAGATTACTTAATTCACGCAGATATAGATGGAAACACATGGTTTTTATAGAAATCCTTCACATGAAGTAAGTGAATCGACATGGTATTACATTCCCATAGTAAAGTATAGGGAGGATTCCCATTGGAGACAAGGAAAATCAGTGTCTTATTAAAATTAATTTCTGCTGAAAGCTTGATGATAATATGTTAATTTACGTATGAATATGCTATATTACATGTTTAATCAGTTTTATGATCGAAATCCTTGAATATTATTTCAAATGAGTTTGGAGTCAAAAATGGCAAAATCAAAGATTTTCGTTCGAAAGTGTAGAAAATGCTGCACTTTTTCTAGTGTCGTTTTGTGTTCCATAGATAAGCATTGAAAATAATTCTTTCTTCAATAACTCAATTACTATCCATTATTTCTCTACAAAAATTAGCGAATTAACGTATCTAACCTAGATTTAATAGAAAACACTTCGTTTTTAACGAAAGCTTCGAAAATAAAAACGATATTCCATATGAGGTCATATTCCCCTAGTAAAGCATTGGAGTGATTTTTCTGGAAAAAACTCATTTAATTTCAGGTCGTTCTTTAAAAAAAGGGGCTAGATTACTTAATTCACGCAGATATAGATGGAAACACTTGGTTTTTATAGAAATCCTTCACATGAAGTAAGTGAATCGACATGGTATTTCATTCCCATAGTAAAACATAGGGTGGATTCCCATAGGAAAGCATAGGAGTGAATTGTGCTCGAAAAAACTCACTTAATTTCCGTTCTTTCTCTACAATATCTGGTAGATTTACTTTATTCACGTAGATAAACTGGCAAACACTTCGACTTTAACGAAATCCTCGAAAATAAAATTGATATTCCATATGAGGTCATATTCCCATAGTAAAGCATTGGAGTGATTTTTCTGGAAAAAACTCATTTAATTTCAGGTCGTTCTTTAAAAAAAGGGCCTAGTTTACTTAATTCCAGCAGATATAGATGGAAACACATGGTTTTTATAGAAATCCTTCACATGAAGTAAGTGAATCGACATGGTATTACATTCCCATAGTAAAGTATAGGGAGGATTCCCATAGGAAAGCATAGGAGTGAATTGTGCTCGAAAAAACTCACTTAATTTCCGTTCTTTCTCTACAAAATCTGGTAGATTTACTTTATTCACGTAGATAAACTGGCAAACCCTTCGACTTTAACGAAATCCTCGAAAATAAAATTGATATTCCATATGAGGTCATATTCCCATAGTAAAGCATTGGAGTGATTTTTCTGGAAAAAACTCATTTAATTTCAGGTCGTTCTTTAAAAAAAGGGGCTAGATTACTTAATTCACGCAGATATAGATGGAAACACATGGTTTTTATAGAAATCCTTCATATGAAGTAAGTGAATCGACATGGTATTACATTCCCATAGTAAAGTATAGGGAGGATTCCCATAGGAGACAAGGAAAATCAGTGTCTTATTAAAATTAATTTCTGCTGAAAGCTTGATGATAATATGTTAATTTACGTATAAATACGCTATATTACATGTTTAATCAGTTTTATGATCGAAATCCTTGAATATTATTTCAAATGAGATTGGAGTCAAAAATGGCAAAATCAAAGATTTTCGTTCGAAAGTGTAGAAAATGCTGCACTTTTTCTAGTGTCGTTTTGTGTTCCATAGATAAGCATTGAAAATAATTCTTTCTTCAATAACTCAATTACTATACATTATTTCTCGACAAAAATTAGCCAATTAACGTATCTCTTTTAGATTTAATAGAAAACACTTCGTTTTTAACGAAAGCTTCGAAAATAAAAACGATATTCCATATGAGGTCATATTCCCATTGTAAAGCATTGGAGTGATTTTTCTGGAAAAAACTCATTTAATTTCAGGTCTTTCTTTAAAAAAAGGGGCTAGATTACTTAATTCACGCAGATATAGATGGAAACAATTGGTTTTTATAGAAATCCTTCACATGAAGTAAGTGAATCGACATGGTATTTCATTCCCATAGTAAAGTATAGGGAGGATTCCCATAGGAAAGCATAGGGGTGAATTGTAATCGAAAAAACTCACTTAATTTCCGTTCATTCTCTACAAAATCTGGTAGATTTACTTTATTCACGTAGATAAACTGGTAAACACTACACTTTAACGAAATCCTCGAAAATAAAATTGATATTCCATATGAGGTCATATTCCCATAGTAAAGCATTGGAGTGATTTTTCTGGAAAAAACTCATTTAATTTCAGGTCGTTCTTTAAAAAAAGGGGTTATATTACTTAATTCACGCAGATATAGATGGAAACACTTGGTTTTTATAGAAATCCTTCACATGAAGTAAGTGAATCGACATGGTATTACATTCCCATAGTAAAGTATAGGGAGGATTCCCATAGGAGACAAGGAAAATCAGTGTCTTATTAAAATTAATTTCTGCTGAAAGCTTGATGATAATATGTTAATTTACGTATAAATATGCCATATTACATGTTTAATCAGTTTTATGATCGAAATCCTTGAATATTATTTCAGATGAGATTGGAGTCACAAATGGCAAAATCAAAGATTTTCGTTCGAAAGTGTAGCAAATTCTGCACTTTTTCTAGTGTCGTTTTGTGTTCCATAGATAAGCATTGAAAATAATTCTTTCTTCAATAACTCAATTACTATCCATTATTTCTCGACAATAATTAGCCAATTAACGTATCTAACCTAGATTTAATAGAAAACACTTCGTTTTTAACGAAAGCTTCGAAAATAAAAACGATATTCCATATGAGGTCATATTCCCATAGTAAAGCATTGGAGTGATTTTTCTGGAAAAAACTCATTTAATTTCAGTTCTTTCTTTACAAATATGGCCTAGTTTACTTAATTCACGCAGATATAGATGGAAACAATTGGTTTTTTATAGAAATCCTTCATATGAAGTAAGTGAATCGACATGGTATTTCAATCACATAGTAAAGCATAGGGAGGATTCCCATAGGAAAGCATAGGGGTGAATTGTGCTCGAAAAAACTCACTTAATTTCCGTTCGTTATCTACAAAATCTGGTAGATTTATTTTATTCACGTAGATGAACTGGTAAACACTTCGACTTTAACGAAATCCTCGAAAATAAAATTGATATTCCATATGAGGTCATATTCCCATAGTAAAGCATTGGAGTGATTTTTCTGGAAAAAACTCATTTAATTTCAGGTCTTTCTTTAAAAAAAGGTGCTAGATTACTTAATTCTCGCAGATATAGATGGAAACACTTGGTTTTTATAGAAATTCTTCACATGAAGTAAGTGAATCGACATGGTATTTCATTCCCATAGTAAAGCATAGGGAGGATTCCCATAGGAAAGCATAGGGGTGAATTGTGCTCGAAAAAACTCACTTAATTTCCGTTCGTTATCTACAAAATCTGGTAGATTTACTTTATTCACGTAGATAAACTGGAAAACACTTCGACTTTAACGAAATCCTCGAAAATAAAATTGATATACCATATGAGGTCATATTCCCATAGTAAACCATTGGAGTGATTTTTTGGAAAAAACTCATTTAATTTCAGGTCGTTCTTTAAAAAAAGGGGCTAGATTACTTAATTCACTCAGATATAGATGGAAACACTTGGTGTTTATAGAAATCCTTCACATGAAGTAAGTGAATCGACATGGTATTTCATTCCCATAGTAAAGCATAGGGAGGATTCCCATAGGAAAGCATTGGAGTGAATTGTGCTCGAAAAAACTCACTTAATTTCCGTTCTTTCTCTACAAAATCTGGTAGATTTACTTTATTCACGTAGATAAACTGGTAAACACTTCGATCTTAACGAAATCATCGAAAATAAAATTGATATTCCATATGAGGTCATATTCCCATAGTAAAGCATTGGAGTGATTTTTCTGGAAAAAACTCATTTAATTTCAGGTCGTTCTTTAAAAAAAGGGCCCAGTTTATTTAATTCCCGCAGATATAGATGGAAACACATGGTTTTTATAGAAATCCTTCACATGAAGTAAGTGAATCGACATGGTATTACATTCCCATAGTAAAGTATAGGGAGGATTCCCATAGGAGACAAGGAAAATCAGTGTCTTATTAAAATTAATTTCTGCTGAAAGCTTGATGATAATATGTTAATTTACGTATAAATATGCTATATTACATGTTTAATCAGTTTTATGATCGAAATCCTTGAATATTATTTCAGATGAGATTGGAGTCAAAAATGGCAAAATCAAAGATTTTCGTTCGAAAGTGTAGAAATGCTGCACTTTTTCTAGTGTCGTTTTGTGTTCCAATAATAAGCATTGAAAATAATTCTTTCTTCAATAACTCAATTACTTTCCATTATTTCTCGACAAAAATTAGCCAATTAACGTATCTAACCTAGATTTAATAGAAAACACTTCGTTTTAACGAAAGCTTCGAAAATAAAAACGATATTCCATATGAGGTCATATTCCCATAGTAAAGCATTGGAGTGATTTTTCTGGAAAAAACTCATTTAATTTCAGTTCTTTCTTTACAAAAATGGCCTAGTTTACTTAATTCACGCAGATATAGATGGAAACAATTGGTTTTTATAGAAATCCTTCATATGAAGTAAGTGAAGGACCTGGAAATTCATTCCCATAGTAAAGCATAGGGAGGATTCCCATAGGAAAGCATAGGGGTGAATTGTGCTCGAAAAAACTCACTTAATTTCCGTTCGTTCTCTACAAAATCTGGTAGATTTACTTTATTCACGTAGATAAACTGGGAAACACTTCGACTTTAACGAAATCCTCGAAAATAAAATTGATATTCCATATGAGGTCATATTCCCATATTAAAGCATTGGAGTGATTTTTTCTGGAAAAAACTCATTTAATTTCAGGTCTTTCTTTAAAAAAAGGGGCTAGATTACTTAATTCACTCAGCTATAGATGGAAACACTTGGTTTTTATAGAAATCCTTCATATGAAGTAAGTGAATCGACATGGTATTTCATTCCCATAGTAAAGTATAGGGGGGGATTCCCATAGGAAAGCATAGGAGTGAATTGTGCTCGAAAAAACTCACTTAATTTCCGTTCTTTCTCTACAAAATCTGGTAGATTTACTTTTTTCAGTAGATAAACTGGTAAACACTTCGACTTTAACGAAATCCTCGAAAATAAAATTGATATTCCATATGAGGTCATATTCCCATAGTAAAGCATTGGAGTGATTTTTCTGGAAAAAACTCATTTAATTTCAGTTCTTTCTTTACAAAAATGGCCTAGTTTACTTAATTCACGCAGATATAGATGGAACCAATTGGGTTTTAGAGAAATCCTTCATATGAAGTAAGTGAAGGACATGGAATTTCATTCCCATAGTAAAGCATAGGGAGGATTCCCATAGGAAAGCATAGGAGTGAATTGTGCTCGAAAAAACTCACTTAATTTCCGTTCGTTCTCTGCAAACTCTGGCAGATTTACTTTATTCACGTAGATAAACTGGTAAACACTTCGACTTTAACGAAATCCTCGAAAATAAAATTGATATTCCATATGAGGTCATATTCCCATAGTAAAGCATTGGAGTGATTTTTCTGGAAAAAAACTCATTTAATTTCAGGTCTTTCTTTAAAAAAAGGGGCTAGTTTACTTAATTCACGCAGATATAGATGGAAACACATGGTTTTTATAGAAATCCTTCACATGAAGTAAGTGAATCGACATGGTATTACATTCCCATAGTAAAGTATAGGGAGGATTCCCATAGGAGACAAGGAAAATCAGTTTCTTATTAAAATTAATTTCTGCGGAAAGTTTGATGATAATATGTTAATTTACTTATAAATATGCTATATTACATGTTTAATCAGTTTTATGATCGAAATCCTTGAATACTATTTCAGATGAGATTGGAGTCAAAGATGGCAAAATCAAAGATTTTCGTTCGGAAGTTTAGAAAATGCTGCACTTTTTCTAGTGTCGTTTTGTGTTTCATAGATAAGCATTGAAAATAATTCTTTCTTCAATAATTCAATTACTATCCATTATTTCTCGACAAAAATTAGCCAATTAACGTATCTAACCTAGATTTAATAGAAAACACTTCGGTTTTAACGAAAGCTTCGAAAATAAAAAAGATATTCCATATGAGGTCATATTCCCATAGTAAAGCATTGGAGTGATTTTTCTGGAAAAAACTCATTTAATTTCAGTTCTTTCTTTACAAAAATGGCCTAGTTTACTTAATTCACGCAGATATAGATGGAAACAATTGGTTTTTATAGAAATCCTTCATATGAAGTAAGTGAATCGACATGGTATTTCACTCCCATAGTAAAGCATTGGGAGGATTCCCATAGGAAAGCATAGGGGTGAATTGTGCTCGAAAAAACTCGCTTAATTTCCGTTCGTTATCTACAAGATCTGGTAGATTTACTTTATTCAAGTAGATATACTGGTAAACACTTCGACTTTAACGAAATCCTCGAAAATAAAATTGATATTCCATATGAGGTCATATTCCCGTAGTAAAGCATTGGAGTGATTTTTCTGGAAAAAACTCATTTAATTTCAGGTCGTTCTTTAAAAAAAGGGGCTAGATTACTTAATTCACGCAGATATAGATGGAAACACATGGTTTTTATAGAAATCCTTCATATGAAGTAAGTGAATCGACATGGTATTACATTCCCATAGTAAAGTATAGGGAGGATTCCCATAGGAGACAAGGAAAATCAGTGTCTTATTAAAATTAATTTCTGCTGAAAGCTTGATGATAATATGTTAATTTACGTATAAATACGCTATATTACATGTTTAATCAGTTTATGATCGAAATCCTTGAATATTATTTCAAATGAGATTGGAGTCAAAAATGGCAAAATCAAAGATTTTCGTTCGAAAGTGTAGAAAATGCTGCACTTTTTCTAGTGTCGTTTTGTGTTCCATAGATAAGCATTGAAAATAATTCTTTCTTCAATAACTCAATTACTATACATTATTTCTCGACACAAATTAGCCAATTAACGTATCTCACCTAGATTTAATAGAAAACACTTCGTTTTTAACGAAAGCTTCGAAAATAAAAACGATATTCCATATGAGGTCATATTCCCATTGTAAAGCATTGGAGTGATTTTTCTGGAAAAAACTCATTTAATTTCAGGTCTTTCTTTAAAAAAAGGGGCTAGATTACTTAATTCACGCAGATATAGATGGAAACAATTGGTTTTTATAGAAATCCTTCACATGAAGTAAGTGAATCGACATGGTATTTCATTCCCATAGTAAAGTATAGGGAGGATTCCCATAGGAAAGCATAGGGGTGAATTGTAATCGAAAAAACTCACTTAATTTCCGTTAATTCTCTACAAAATCTGGTAGATTTACTTTATTCACGTAGATAAACTGGTAAACACTTCGACTTTAACGAAATCCTCGAAAATAAAATTGATATTCCATATGAGGTCATATTCCCATAGTAAAGCATTGGAGTGATTTTTCTGGAAAAAACTCATTTAATTTCAGGTCGTTCTTTAAAAAAAGGGGTTATATTACTTAATTCACGCAGATATAGATGGAAACACTTGGTTTTTATAGAAATCCTTCACATGAAGTAAGTGAATCGACATGGTATTACATTCCCATAGTAAAGTATAGGGAGGATTCCCATAGGAGACAAGGAAAATCAGTGTCTTATTAAAATTAATTTCTGCTGAAAGCTTGATGATAATATGTTAATTTACGTATAAATATGCCATATTACATGTTTAATCAGTTTTATGATCGAAATCCTTGAATATTATTTCAGATGAGATTGGAGTCACAAATGGCAAAATCAAAGATTTTCGTTCGAAAGTGTAGAAAATTCTGCACTTTTTCTAGTGTCGTTTTGTGTTCCATAGATAAGCATTGAAAATAATTCTTTCTTCAATAACTCAATTACTATCCATTATTTCTCGACAATAATTAGCCAATTAACGTATCTAACCTAGATTTAATAGAAAACACTTCGTTTTAACGAAAGCTTCGAAAATAAAAACGATATTCCATATGAGGTCATATTCCCATAGTAAAGCATTGGAGTGATTTTTCTGGAAAAAACTCATTTAATTTCAGTTCTTTCTTTACAAATATGGCCTAGTTTACTTAATTCACGCAGATATAGATGGAAACAATTGGTTTTTTACAGAAATCCTTCATATGAAGTAAGTGAATCGACATGGTATTTCAATCCCATAGTAAAGCATAGGGAGGATTCCCATAGGAAAGCATAGGGGTGAATTGTGCTCGAAAAAACTCACTTAATTTCCGTTCGTTATCTACAAAATCTTGTAGATTTACTTTATTCACGTAGATGAACTGGTAAACACTTCGACTTTAACGAAATCCTCGAAATAAAATTGATATTCCATATGAGGTCATATTCCCATAGTAAAGCATTGGAGTGATTTTTCTGGAAAAAACTCATTTAATTTCAGGTCTTTCTTTAAAAAAAGGTGCTAGATTACTTAATTCACGCAGATATAGATGGAAACACTTGGTTTTTATAGAAATTCTTCACATGAAGTAAGTGAATCGACATGGTATTTCATTCCCATAGTAAAGCATAGGGAGGATTCCCATAGGAAAGCATAGGGGTGAATTGTGCTCGAAAAAACTCACTTAATTTCCGTTCGTTATCTACAAAATCTGGTAGATTTACTTTATTCACGTAGATAAACTGGTAAACACTTCGACTTTAACGAAATCCTCGAAAATAAAATTGATATTCCATATGAGGTCATATTCCCATAGTAAAGCATTGGAGTGATTTTTCTGGAAAAAACTCATTTAATTTCAGGTCGTTCTTTAAAAAAAGGGCCTAGTTTACTTAATTCCCGCAGATATAGATGGAAACACATGGTTTTTATAGAAATCCTTCACATGAAGTAAGTGAATCGACATGGTATTACATTCCCATAGTAAAGTATAGGGAGGATTCCCATAGGAAAGCATAGGAGTGAATTCTGATCGAAAAAACTCACTTAATTTTCGTTCTTTCTCTACAAACTCTGGTAGATTTACTTTATTCACGTAGATAAACTGGTAAACACTTCGACTTTAACGAAATCCTCGAAAATAAAATTGATATTCCATATGAGGTCATATTCCCATAGTAAAGCATTGGAGTGATTTTTCTGGAAAAAACTCATTTAATTTCAGGTCGTTCTTTAAAAAAAGGGCCTAGTTTACTTAATTCCCGCAGATATAGATGGAAACACATGGTTTTTATAGAAATCCTTCACATGAAGTAAGTGAATCGACATGGTATTACATTCCCATAGTAAAGTATAGGGAGGATTCCCATAGGAAAGCATAGGAGTGAATTGTGCTCGAAAAAACTCAATTAATTTCCGTTCTTTCTCTACAAAATCTGGTAGATTTACTTTGTTCACGTAGATAAACTGGGAAACACTTCGACTTTAACGAAATCCTCGAAAATAAAATTGATATTCCATATGAGGTCATATTCCCATAGTAAAGCATTGGAGTGATTTTTCTGGAAAAAACTCATTTAATTTCAGGTCGTTCTTTAAAAAAAGGGCCTAGTTTACTTAATTCCCGCAGATATAGATGGAAACACATGGTTTTTATAGAAATCCTTCACATGAAGTAAGTGAATCGACATGGTATTACATTCCCATAGTAAAGTATAGGGAGGATTCCCATAGGAGACAAGGAAAATCAGTGTCTTATTAAAATAAATTTCTGCTGAAAGCTTGATGATAATATGTTAATTTACTGATAAATATGCTATATTACATGTTTAATCAGTTTTATGATCGAAATCCTTGAATATTATTTCAAATGAGATTGGAGTCAAAAATGGCAAAATCAAAGATTTTCGTTCGAAATTGTAGCAAATGCTGCACTTTTTCTAGTGTCGTTTTGTGTTCCATAGATAAGCATTGAAAATAATTCTTTCTTCAATAACTCAATTACTATCCATTATTTCTCGACAAAAATTAGCCAATTAACGTATCTAACCTAGATTTAATAGAAAACACTTCGGTTTTAACGAAAGCTTCGAAAATAAAAACGATATTCCATATGAGGTCATATTCCCATAGTAAAGCATTGGAGTGATTTTTCTGGAAAAAACTCATTTAATTTCAGGTCTTTCTTTAAAAAAAGGGGCTAGATTACTTAATTCACGCAGATATAGATGGAAACAATTGGTTTTTATAGAAATCCTTCATATGAAGTAAGTGAATCGACATGGTATTTCATTCCCATAGTAAAGCATAGGGAGGATTCCCATAGGAAAGCATAGGGGTGAATTGTAATCGAAAAAACTCACTTAATTTCCGTTCGTTCTCTACAAAATCTGGTAGATTTACTTTATTCACGTAGATAAACTGGTAAACACTTCGACTTTAACGAAATCCTCGAAAATAAAATTAATATTCCATATGAGGTCATATTCCCATAGTAAAGCATTGGAGTGATTTTTCTGGAAAAAACTCATTTAATTTCAGTTCTTTCTTTAAAAAAAGGGGCTAGATTACTTAATTCACGCAGATATAGATGGAAACAATTGGTTTTTTATAGAAATCCTTCATATGAAGTAAGTGAATCGACATGGTATTTCATTCCCATAGTAAAGTATAGGGTGGATTCCCATAGGAAAGCATAGGAGTGAATTGTGCTCGAAAAAACTCACTTAATTTCCGTTCTTTCTCTACAAAATCTGGTAGATTTACTTTATTCACGTAGATAAACTGGTAAACACTTCGACTTTAACGAAATCCTCGAAAATAAAATTGATATTCCACATGAGGTCATATTCCCATAGTAAAGCATTGGAGTGATTTTTCTGGAAAAAACTCATTTAATTTCAGGTCGTTCTTTAAAAAAAGGGCCTAGTTTACTTAATTCCCGCAGATATAGATGGAAACACATGATTTTTATAGAAATCCTTCACATGAAGTAAGTGAATCGACATGGTATTACATTCCCATAGTAAAGTATAGGGAGGATTCCCATAGGAAAGCATAGGAGTGAATTCTGATCGAAAAAACTCACTTAATTTCCGTTCTTTCTCTACAAAATCTGGTAGATTTACTTTATTCACGTAGATAAACTGGTAAACACTTCGACTTTAACGAAATCCTCGAAAATAAAATTGATATTCCATATGAGGTCATATTCCCATAGTAAAGCATTGGAGTGATTTTTCTGGAAAAAACTCATTTAATTTCAGGTCGTTCTTTACAAAAACGGGGCTAGATTACTTAATTCACGCAGATATAGATTGAAACACATGGTTTTTATAGAAATCCTTCACATGAAGTAAGTGAATCGACATGGTATTACATTCCCATAGTAAAGTATAGGGAGGATTCCCATAGGAGAAAAGGAAAGTCAGTGTCTTATTAAAATTAATTTCTGCTGAAAGCTTGATGATAATATGTTAATTTACGTATAAATATGCTATATTACATGTTTAATCAGTTTTATGATCGAAATCCTTGAATATTATTTCAAATGAGATTGGAGTCAAAAATGGCAAAATCAAAGATTTTCGTTCGAAATTGTAGAAAATGCTACACTTTTTCTAGTGTCGTTTTGTGTTCCATAGATAAGCATTGAAAATAATTTTTTCTTCAATAACTCAATTACTATCCATTATTTCTCGACAAAAATTAGCCAATTAACGTATCTAACCTAGATTTAATAGAAAACACTTCGTTTTTAACGAAAGCTTCGAAAATAAAAACGATATTCCATATGAGGTCATATTCCCATAGTAAAGCATTGGAGTGATTTTTCTGGAAAAAACTCATTTAATTTCAGGTCTTTCTTTAAAAAAAGGCGCTAGATTACTTAATTCACGCAGATATAGATGGAAACAATTGGTTTTTATAGAAATCCTTCATATGAAGTAAGTGAATCGACATGGTATTTCATTCCCATAGTAAAGCATACGGAGGATTCCCATAGGAAAGCATAGGGGTGAATTGTAATCGAAAAAACTCACTTAATTTCCGTTCGTTCTCTACAAAATCTGGTAGATTTACTTTATTCACGTAGATAAACTGGTAAACACTTCGACTTTAACGAAATCCTCGAAAATAAAATTAATATTCCATATGAGGTCATATTCCCATAGTAAAGCATTGGAGTGATTTTTCTGGAAAAAACTCATTTAATTTCAGTTCTTTCTTTACAAAAAGGGGCTAGATTACTTAATTCACGCAGATATAGATGGAAACAATTGGTTTTTATAGAAATCCTTCATATGAAGTAAGTGAATCGACATGGTATTTCATTCCCATAGTAAAGTATAGGGTGGATTCCCATAGGAAAGCATAGGAGTGAATTGTGCTCGAAAAAACTCACTTAATTTTCGTTCTTTCTCTACAAAATCTGGTAGATTTACTTTATTCACGTAGATGAACTGGTAAACACTTCGACTTTAACGAAATCCTCGAAATAAAATTGATATTCCATATGAGGTCATATTCCCATAGTAAAGCATTGGAGTGATTTTTCTGGAAAAAACTCATTTAATTTCAGGTCTTTCTTTAAAAAAAGGTGCTAGATTACTTAATTCACGCAGATATAGATGGAAACACTTTTTTTTATAGAAATTCTTCACATGAAGTAAGTGAATCGACATGGTATTTCATTCCCATAGTAAAGCATAGGGAGGATTCCCATAGGAAAGCATAGGGGTGAATTGTGCTCGAAAAAACTCACTTAATTTCCGTTCGTTATCTACAAAATCTGGTAGATTTACTTTATTCACGTAGATAAACTGGAAAACACATCGACTTTAACGAAATCCTCGAAAATAAAATTGATATACCATATGAGGTCATATTCCCATAGTAAACCATTGGAGTGATTTTTTGGAAAAAACTCATTTAATTTCAGGTCGTTCTTTAAAAAAAGGGGCTAGATTACTTAATTCACTCAGATATAGATGGAAACACTTGGTGTTTATAGAAATCCTTCACATGAAGTAAGTGAATCGACATGGTATTTCATTCCCATAGTAAAGCATAGGGAGGATTCCCATAGGAAAGCATTGGAGTGAATTGTGCTCGAAAAAACTCACTTAATTTCCGTTCTTTCTCTACAAAATCTGGTAGATTTACTTTATTCACGTAGATAAACTGGTAAACACTTCGACATTAACGAAATCCTCGAAAATAAAATTGATATTCCATATGAGGTCATATTCCCATAGTAAAGCATTGGAGTGATTTTTCTGGAAAAAACTCATTTAATTTCAGGTCGTTCTTTAAAAAAAGGGGCTAGATTACTTAATTCACGCAGATATAGATGGAAACAATTGGTTTTTATAGAAATCCTTCATATGAAGTAAGTGAATCGACATGGTATTTCATTCCCATAGTAAAGCATAGGGAGGATTCCCATAGGAAAGCATAGGGGTGAATTGTAATCGAAAAAACTCACTTAATTTCCGTTCGTTCTCGACAAAATCTGGTAGATTTACTTTATTCACGCAGATAAACTGGTAAACACTTCGACTTTAACGAAATCCTCGAAAATAAAATTGATATTCCATATGAGGTCATATTCCCGTAGTAAAGCATTGGAGTGATTTTTCTGGAAAAAACTCATTTAATTTCAGGTCGTTCTTTAAAAAAAGGGGCTAGATTACTTAATTCACGCAGATATAGATGGAAACACATGGTTTTTATAGAAATCCTTCACATGAAGTAAGTGAATCGACATGGTATTACATTCCCATAGTAAAGTATAGGGAGGATTCCCATTGGAGACAAGGAAAATCAGTGTCTTATTAAAATTAATTTCTGCTGAAAGCTTGATGATAATATGTTAATTTACGTATGAATATGCTATATTACATGTTTAATCAGTTTTATGATCGAAATCCTTGAATATTATTTCAAATGAGTTTGGAGTCAAAAATGGCAAAATCAAAGATTTTCGTTCGAAAGTGTAGAAAATGCTGCACTTTTTCTAGTGTCGTTTTGTGTTCCATAGATAAGCATTGAAAATAATTCTTTCTTCAATAACTCAATTACTATCCATTATTTCTCTACAAAAATTAGCGAATTAACGTATCTAACCTAGATTTAATAGAAAACACTTCGTTTTTAACGAAAGCTTCGAAAATAAAAACGATATTCCATATGAGGTCATATTCCCCTAGTAAAGCATTGGAGTGATTTTTCTGGAAAAAACTCATTTAATTTCAGGTCGTTCTTTAAAAAAAGGGGCTAGATTACTTAATTCACGCAGATATAGATGGAAACACTTGGTTTTTATAGAAATCCTTCACATGAAGTAAGTGAATCGACATGGTATTTCATTCCCATAGTAAAACATAGGGTGGATTCCCATAGGAAAGCATAGGAGTGAATTGTGCTCGAAAAAACTCACTTAATTTCCGTTCTTTCTCTACAATATCTGGTAGATTTACTTTATTCACGTAGATAAACTGGCAAACACTTCGACTTTAACGAAATCCTCGAAAATAAAATTGATATTCCATATGAGGTCATATTCCCATAGTAAAGCATTGGAGTGATTTTTCTGGAAAAAACTCATTTAATTTCAGGTCGTTCTTTAAAAAAAGGGCCTAGTTTACTTAATTCCAGCAGATATAGATGGAAACACATGGTTTTTATAGAAATCCTTCACATGAAGTAAGTGAATCGACATGGTATTACATTCCCATAGTAAAGTATAGGGAGGATTCCCATAGGAAAGCATAGGAGTGAATTGTGCTCGAAAAAACTCACTTAATTTCCGTTCTTTCTCTACAAAATCTGGTAGATTTACTTTATTCACGTAGATAAACTGGCAAACCCTTCGACTTTAACGAAATCCTCGAAAATAAAATTGATATTCCATATGAGGTCATATTCCCATAGTAAAGCATTGGAGTGATTTTTCTGGAAAAAACTCATTTAATTTCAGGTCGTTCTTTAAAAAAAGGGGCTAGATTACTTAATTCACGCAGATATAGATGGAAACACATGGTTTTTATAGAAATCCTTCATATGAAGTAAGTGAATCGACATGGTATTACATTCCCATAGTAAAGTATAGGGAGGATTCCCATAGGAGACAAGGAAAATCAGTGTCTTATTAAAATTAATTTCTGCTGAAAGCTTGATGATAATATGTTAATTTACGTATAAATACGCTATATTACATGTTTAATCAGTTTTATGATCGAAATCCTTGAATATTATTTCAAATGAGATTGGAGTCAAAAATGGCAAAATCAAAGATTTTCGTTCGAAAGTGTAGAAAATGCTGCACTTTTTCTAGTGTCGTTTTGTGTTCCATAGATAAGCATTGAAAATAATTCTTTCTTCAATAACTCAATTACTATACATTATTTCTCGACAAAAATTAGCCAATTAACGTATCTCTCCTAGATTTAATAGAAAACACTTCGTTTTTAACGAAAGCTTCGAAAATAAAAACGATATTCCATATGAGGTCATATTCCCATTGTAAAGCATTGGAGTGATTTTTCTGGAAAAAACTCATTTAATTTCAGGTCTTTCTTTAAAAAAAGGGGCTAGATTACTTAATTCACGCAGATATAGATGGAAACAATTGGTTTTTATAGAAATCCTTCACATGAAGTAAGTGAATCGACATGGTATTTCATTCCCATAGTAAAGTATAGGGAGGATTCCCATAGGAAAGCATAGGGGTGAATTGTAATCGAAAAAACTCACTTAATTTCCGTTCATTCTCTACAAAATCTGGTAGATTTACTTTATTCACGTAGATAAACTGGTAAACACTTCGACTTTAACGAAATCCTCGAAAATAAAATTGATATTCCATATGAGGTCATATTCCCATAGTAAAGCATTGGAGTGATTTTTCTGGAAAAAACTCATTTAATTTCAGGTCGTTCTTTAAAAAAAGGGGTTATATTACTTAATTCACGCAGATATAGATGGAAACACTTGGTTTTTATAGAAATCCTTCACATGAAGTAAGTGAATCGACATGGTATTACATTCCCATAGTAAAGTATAGGGAGGATTCCCATAGGAGACAAGGAAAATCAGTGTCTTATTAAAATTAATTTCTGCTGAAAGCTTGATGATAATATGTTAATTTACGTATAAATATGCCATATTACATGTTTAATCAGTTTTATGATCGAAATCCTTGAATATTATTTCAGATGAGATTGGAGTCACAAATGGCAAAATCAAAGATTTTCGTTCGAAAGTGTAGCAAATTCTGCACTTTTTCTAGTGTCGTTTTGTGTTCCATAGATAAGCATTGAAAATAATTCTTTCTTCAATAACTCAATTACTATCCATTATTTCTCGACAATAATTAGCCAATTAACGTATCTAACCTAGATTTAATAGAAAACACTTCGTTTTTAACGAAAGCTTCGAAAATAAAAACGATATTCCATATGAGGTCATATTCCCATAGTAAAGCATTGGAGTGATTTTTCTGGAAAAAACTCATTTAATTTCAGTTCTTTCTTTACAAATATGGCCTAGTTTACTTAATTCACGCAGATATAGATGGAAACAATTGGTTTTTTATAGAAATCCTTCATATGAAGTAAGTGAATCGACATGGTATTTCAATCACATAGTAAAGCATAGGGAGGATTCCCATAGGAAAGCATAGGGGTGAATTGTGCTCGAAAAAACTCACTTAATTTCCGTTCGTTATCTACAAAATCTTGTAGATTTACTTTATTCACGTAGATGAACTGGTAAACACTTCGACTTTAACGAAATCCTCGAAATAAAATTGATATTCCATATGAGGTCATATTCCCATAGTAAAGCATTGGAGTGATTTTTCTGGAAAAAACTCATTTAATTTCAGGTCTTTCTTTAAAAAAAGGTGCTAGATTACTTAATTCACGCAGATATAGATGGAAACACTTGGTTTTTATAGAAATTCTTCACATGAAGTAAGTGAATCGACATGGTATTTCATTCCCATAGTAAAGCATAGGGAGGATTCCCATAGGAAAGCATAGGGGTGAATTGTGCTCGAAAAAACTCACTTAATTTCCGTTCGTTATCTACAAAATCTGGTAGATTTACTTTATTCACGTAGATAAACTGGAAAACACTTCGACTTTAACGAAATCCTCGAAAATAAAATTGATATACCATATGAGGTCATATTCCCATAGTAAACCATTGGAGTGATTTTTTGGAAAAAACTCATTTAATTTCAGGTCGTTCTTTAAAAAAAGGGGCTAGATTACTTAATTCACTCAGATATAGATGGAAACACTTGGTGTTTATAGAAATCCTTCACATGAAGTAAGTGAATCGACATGGTATTTCATTCCCATAGTAAAGCATAGGGAGGATTCCCATAGGAAAGCATTGGAGTGAATTGTGCTCGAAAAAACTCACTTAATTTCCGTTCTTTCTCTACAAAATCTGGTAGATTTACTTTATTCACGTAGATAAACTGGTAAACACTTCGACATTAACGAAATCCTCGAAAATAAAATTGATATTCCATATGAGGTCATATTCCCATAGTAAAGCATTGGAGTGATTTTTCTGGAAAAAACTCATTTAATTTCAGGTCGTTCTTTAAAAAAAGGGGCTAGATTACTTAATTCACGCAGATATAGATGGAAACAATTGGTTTTTATAGAAATCCTTCATATGAAGTAAGTGAATCGACATGGTATTTCATTCCCATAGTAAAGCATAGGGAGGATTCCCATAGGAAAGCATAGGGGTGAATTGTAATCGAAAAAACTCACTTAATTTCCGTTCGTTCTCGACAAAATCTGGTAGATTTACTTTATTCACGCAGATAAACTGGTAAACACTTCGACTTTAACGAAATCCTCGAAAATAAAATTGATATTCCATATGAGGTCATATTCCCGTAGTAAAGCATTGGAGTGATTTTTCTGGAAAAAACTCATTTAATTTCAGGTCGTTCTTTAAAAAAAGGGGCTAGATTACTTAATTCACGCAGATATAGATGGAAACACATGGTTTTTATAGAAATCCTTCACATGAAGTAAGTGAATCGACATGGTATTACATTCCCATAGTAAAGTATAGGGAGGATTCCCATTGGAGACAAGGAAAATCAGTGTCTTATTAAAATTAATTTCTGCTGAAAGCTTGATGATAATATGTTAATTTACGTATGAATATGCTATATTACATGTTTAATCAGTTTTATGATCGAAATCCTTGAATATTATTTCAAATGAGTTTGGAGTCAAAAATGGCAAAATCAAAGATTTTCGTTCGAAAGTGTAGAAAATGCTGCACTTTTTCTAGTGTCGTTTTGTGTTCCATAGATAAGCATTGAAAATAATTCTTTCTTCAATAACTCAATTACTATCCATTATTTCTCTACAAAAATTAGCGAATTAACGTATCTAACCTAGATTTAATAGAAAACACTTCGTTTTTAACGAAAGCTTCGAAAATAAAAACGATATTCCATATGAGGTCATATTCCCCTAGTAAAGCATTGGAGTGATTTTTCTGGAAAAAACTCATTTAATTTCAGGTCGTTCTTTAAAAAAAGGGGCTAGATTACTTAATTCACGCAGATATAGATGGAAACACTTGGTTTTTATAGAAATCCTTCACATGAAGTAAGTGAATCGACATGGTATTTCATTCCCATAGTAAAACATAGGGTGGATTCCCATAGGAAAGCATAGGAGTGAATTGTGCTCGAAAAAACTCACTTAATTTCCGTTCTTTCTCTACAATATCTGGTAGATTTACTTTATTCACGTAGATAAACTGGCAAACACTTCGACTTTAACGAAATCCTCGAAAATAAAATTGATATTCCATATGAGGTCATATTCCCATAGTAAAGCATTGGAGTGATTTTTCTGGAAAAAACTCATTTAATTTCAGGTCGTTCTTTAAAAAAAGGGCCTAGTTTACTTAATTCCAGCAGATATAGATGGAAACACATGGTTTTTATAGAAATCCTTCACATGAAGTAAGTGAATCGACATGGTATTACATTCCCATAGTAAAGTATAGGGAGGATTCCCATAGGAAAGCATAGGAGTGAATTGTGCTCGAAAAAACTCACTTAATTTCCGTTCTTTCTCTACAAAATCTGGTAGATTTACTTTATTCACGTAGATAAACTGGCAAACCCTTCGACTTTAACGAAATCCTCGAAAATAAAATTGATATTCCATATGAGGTCATATTCCCATAGTAAAGCATTGGAGTGATTTTTCTGGAAAAAACTCATTTAATTTCAGGTCGTTCTTTAAAAAAAGGGGCTAGATTACTTAATTCACGCAGATATAGATGGAAACACATGGTTTTTATAGAAATCCTTCATATGAAGTAAGTGAATCGACATGGTATTACATTCCCATAGTAAAGTATAGGGAGGATTCCCATAGGAGACAAGGAAAATCAGTGTCTTATTAAAATTAATTTCTGCTGAAAGCTTGATGATAATATGTTAATTTACGTATAAATACGCTATATTACATGTTTAATCAGTTTTATGATCGAAATCCTTGAATATTATTTCAAATGAGATTGGAGTCAAAAATGGCAAAATCAAAGATTTTCGTTCGAAAGTGTAGAAAATGCTGCACTTTTTCTAGTGTCGTTTTGTGTTCCATAGATAAGCATTGAAAATAATTCTTTCTTCAATAACTCAATTACTATACATTATTTCTCGACAAAAATTAGCCAATTAACGTATCTCTTTTAGATTTAATAGAAAACACTTCGTTTTTAACGAAAGCTTCGAAAATAAAAACGATATTCCATATGAGGTCATATTCCCATTGTAAAGCATTGGAGTGATTTTTCTGGAAAAAACTCATTTAATTTCAGGTCTTTCTTTAAAAAAAGGGGCTAGATTACTTAATTCACGCAGATATAGATGGAAACAATTGGTTTTTATAGAAATCCTTCACATGAAGTAAGTGAATCGACATGGTATTTCATTCCCATAGTAAAGTATAGGGAGGATTCCCATAGGAAAGCATAGGGGTGAATTGTAATCGAAAAAACTCACTTAATTTCCGTTCATTCTCTACAAAATCTGGTAGATTTACTTTATTCACGTAGATAAACTGGTAAACACTACACTTTAACGAAATCCTCGAAAATAAAATTGATATTCCATATGAGGTCATATTCCCATAGTAAAGCATTGGAGTGATTTTTCTGGAAAAAACTCATTTAATTTCAGGTCGTTCTTTAAAAAAAGGGGTTATATTACTTAATTCACGCAGATATAGATGGAAACACTTGGTTTTTATAGAAATCCTTCACATGAAGTAAGTGAATCGACATGGTATTACATTCCCATAGTAAAGTATAGGGAGGATTCCCATAGGAGACAAGGAAAATCAGTGTCTTATTAAAATTAATTTCTGCTGAAAGCTTGATGATAATATGTTAATTTACGTATAAATATGCCATATTACATGTTTAATCAGTTTTATGATCGAAATCCTTGAATATTATTTCAGATGAGATTGGAGTCACAAATGGCAAAATCAAAGATTTTCGTTCGAAAGTGTAGCAAATTCTGCACTTTTTCTAGTGTCGTTTTGTGTTCCATAGATAAGCATTGAAAATAATTCTTTCTTCAATAACTCAATTACTATCCATTATTTCTCGACAATAATTAGCCAATTAACGTATCTAACCTAGATTTAATAGAAAACACTTCGTTTTTAACGAAAGCTTCGAAAATAAAAACGATATTCCATATGAGGTCATATTCCCATAGTAAAGCATTGGAGTGATTTTTCTGGAAAAAACTCATTTAATTTCAGTTCTTTCTTTACAAATATGGCCTAGTTTACTTAATTCACGCAGATATAGATGGAAACAATTGGTTTTTTATAGAAATCCTTCATATGAAGTAAGTGAATCGACATGGTATTTCAATCACATAGTAAAGCATAGGGAGGATTCCCATAGGAAAGCATAGGGGTGAATTGTGCTCGAAAAAACTCACTTAATTTCCGTTCGTTATCTACAAAATCTGGTAGATTTATTTTATTCACGTAGATGAACTGGTAAACACTTCGACTTTAACGAAATCCTCGAAAATAAAATTGATATTCCATATGAGGTCATATTCCCATAGTAAAGCATTGGAGTGATTTTTCTGGAAAAAACTCATTTAATTTCAGGTCTTTCTTTAAAAAAAGGTGCTAGATTACTTAATTCTCGCAGATATAGATGGAAACACTTGGTTTTTATAGAAATTCTTCACATGAAGTAAGTGAATCGACATGGTATTTCATTCCCATAGTAAAGCATAGGGAGGATTCCCATAGGAAAGCATAGGGGTGAATTGTGCTCGAAAAAACTCACTTAATTTCCGTTCGTTATCTACAAAATCTGGTAGATTTACTTTATTCACGTAGATAAACTGGAAAACACTTCGACTTTAACGAAATCCTCGAAAATAAAATTGATATACCATATGAGGTCATATTCCCATAGTAAACCATTGGAGTGATTTTTTGGAAAAAACTCATTTAATTTCAGGTCGTTCTTTAAAAAAAGGGGCTAGATTACTTAATTCACTCAGATATAGATGGAAACACTTGGTGTTTATAGAAATCCTTCACATGAAGTAAGTGAATCGACATGGTATTTCATTCCCATAGTAAAGCATAGGGAGGATTCCCATAGGAAAGCATTGGAGTGAATTGTGCTCGAAAAAACTCACTTAATTTCCGTTCTTTCTCTACAAAATCTGGTAGATTTACTTTATTCACGTAGATAAACTGGTAAACACTTCGATCTTAACGAAATCATCGAAAATAAAATTGATATTCCATATGAGGTCATATTCCCATAGTAAAGCATTGGAGTGATTTTTCTGGAAAAAACTCATTTAATTTCAGGTCGTTCTTTAAAAAAAGGGCCCAGTTTATTTAATTCCCGCAGATATAGATGGAAACACATGGTTTTTATAGAAATCCTTCACATGAAGTAAGTGAATCGACATGGTATTACATTCCCATAGTAAAGTATAGGGAGGATTCCCATAGGAGACAAGGAAAATCAGTGTCTTATTAAAATTAATTTCTGCTGAAAGCTTGATGATAATATGTTAATTTACGTATAAATATGCTATATTACATGTTTAATCAGTTTTATGATCGAAATCCTTGAATATTATTTCAGATGAGATTGGAGTCAAAAATGGCAAAATCAAAGATTTTCGTTCGAAAGTGTAGAAATGCTGCACTTTTTCTAGTGTCGTTTTGTGTTCCAATAATAAGCATTGAAAATAATTCTTTCTTCAATAACTCAATTACTTTCCATTATTTCTCGACAAAAATTAGCCAATTAACGTATCTAACCTAGATTTAATAGAAAACACTTCGTTTTAACGAAAGCTTCGAAAATAAAAACGATATTCCATATGAGGTCATATTCCCATAGTAAAGCATTGGAGTGATTTTTCTGGAAAAAACTCATTTAATTTCAGTTCTTTCTTTACAAAAATGGCCTAGTTTACTTAATTCACGCAGATATAGATGGAAACAATTGGTTTTTATAGAAATCCTTCATATGAAGTAAGTGAAGGACCTGGAAATTCATTCCCATAGTAAAGCATAGGGAGGATTCCCATAGGAAAGCATAGGGGTGAATTGTGCTCGAAAAAACTCACTTAATTTCCGTTCGTTCTCTACAAAATCTGGTAGATTTACTTTATTCACGTAGATAAACTGGGAAACACTTCGACTTTAACGAAATCCTCGAAAATAAAATTGATATTCCATATGAGGTCATATTCCCATATTAAAGCATTGGAGTGATTTTTTCTGGAAAAAACTCATTTAATTTCAGGTCTTTCTTTAAAAAAAGGGGCTAGATTACTTAATTCACTCAGCTATAGATGGAAACACTTGGTTTTTATAGAAATCCTTCATATGAAGTAAGTGAATCGACATGGTATTTCATTCCCATAGTAAAGTATAGGGGGGGATTCCCATAGGAAAGCATAGGAGTGAATTGTGCTCGAAAAAACTCACTTAATTTCCGTTCTTTCTCTACAAAATCTGGTAGATTTACTTTTTTCAGTAGATAAACTGGTAAACACTTCGACTTTAACGAAATCCTCGAAAATAAAATTGATATTCCATATGAGGTCATATTCCCATAGTAAAGCATTGGAGTGATTTTTCTGGAAAAAACTCATTTAATTTCAGTTCTTTCTTTACAAAAATGGCCTAGTTTACTTAATTCACGCAGATATAGATGGAACCAATTGGGTTTTAGAGAAATCCTTCATATGAAGTAAGTGAAGGACATGGAATTTCATTCCCATAGTAAAGCATAGGGAGGATTCCCATAGGAAAGCATAGGAGTGAATTGTGCTCGAAAAAACTCACTTAATTTCCGTTCGTTCTCTGCAAACTCTGGCAGATTTACTTTATTCACGTAGATAAACTGGTAAACACTTCGACTTTAACGAAATCCTCGAAAATAAAATTGATATTCCATATGAGGTCATATTCCCATAGTAAAGCATTGGAGTGATTTTTCTGGAAAAAAACTCATTTAATTTCAGGTCTTTCTTTAAAAAAAGGGGCTAGTTTACTTAATTCACGCAGATATAGATGGAAACACATGGTTTTTATAGAAATCCTTCACATGAAGTAAGTGAATCGACATGGTATTACATTCCCATAGTAAAGTATAGGGAGGATTCCCATAGGAGACAAGGAAAATCAGTTTCTTATTAAAATTAATTTCTGCGGAAAGTTTGATGATAATATGTTAATTTACTTATAAATATGCTATATTACATGTTTAATCAGTTTTATGATCGAAATCCTTGAATACTATTTCAGATGAGATTGGAGTCAAAGATGGCAAAATCAAAGATTTTCGTTCGGAAGTTTAGAAAATGCTGCACTTTTTCTAGTGTCGTTTTGTGTTTCATAGATAAGCATTGAAAATAATTCTTTCTTCAATAATTCAATTACTATCCATTATTTCTCGACAAAAATTAGCCAATTAACGTATCTAACCTAGATTTAATAGAAAACACTTCGGTTTTAACGAAAGCTTCGAAAATAAAAAAGATATTCCATATGAGGTCATATTCCCATAGTAAAGCATTGGAGTGATTTTTCTGGAAAAAACTCATTTAATTTCAGTTCTTTCTTTACAAAAATGGCCTAGTTTACTTAATTCACGCAGATATAGATGGAAACAATTGGTTTTTATAGAAATCCTTCATATGAAGTAAGTGAATCGACATGGTATTTCACTCCCATAGTAAAGCATTGGGAGGATTCCCATAGGAAAGCATAGGGGTGAATTGTGCTCGAAAAAACTCGCTTAATTTCCGTTCGTTATCTACAAGATCTGGTAGATTTACTTTATTCAAGTAGATATACTGGTAAACACTTCGACTTTAACGAAATCCTCGAAAATAAAATTGATATTCCATATGAGGTCATATTCCCGTAGTAAAGCATTGGAGTGATTTTTCTGGAAAAAACTCATTTAATTTCAGGTCGTTCTTTAAAAAAAGGGGCTAGATTACTTAATTCACGCAGATATAGATGGAAACACATGGTTTTTATAGAAATCCTTCATATGAAGTAAGTGAATCGACATGGTATTACATTCCCATAGTAAAGTATAGGGAGGATTCCCATAGGAGACAAGGAAAATCAGTGTCTTATTAAAATTAATTTCTGCTGAAAGCTTGATGATAATATGTTAATTTACGTATAAATACGCTATATTACATGTTTAATCAGTTTATGATCGAAATCCTTGAATATTATTTCAAATGAGATTGGAGTCAAAAATGGCAAAATCAAAGATTTTCGTTCGAAAGTGTAGAAAATGCTGCACTTTTTCTAGTGTCGTTTTGTGTTCCATAGATAAGCATTGAAAATAATTCTTTCTTCAATAACTCAATTACTATACATTATTTCTCGACACAAATTAGCCAATTAACGTATCTCACCTAGATTTAATAGAAAACACTTCGTTTTTAACGAAAGCTTCGAAAATAAAAACGATATTCCATATGAGGTCATATTCCCATTGTAAAGCATTGGAGTGATTTTTCTGGAAAAAACTCATTTAATTTCAGGTCTTTCTTTAAAAAAAGGGGCTAGATTACTTAATTCACGCAGATATAGATGGAAACAATTGGTTTTTATAGAAATCCTTCACATGAAGTAAGTGAATCGACATGGTATTTCATTCCCATAGTAAAGTATAGGGAGGATTCCCATAGGAAAGCATAGGGGTGAATTGTAATCGAAAAAACTCACTTAATTTCCGTTAATTCTCTACAAAATCTGGTAGATTTACTTTATTCACGTAGATAAACTGGTAAACACTTCGACTTTAACGAAATCCTCGAAAATAAAATTGATATTCCATATGAGGTCATATTCCCATAGTAAAGCATTGGAGTGATTTTTCTGGAAAAAACTCATTTAATTTCAGGTCGTTCTTTAAAAAAAGGGGTTATATTACTTAATTCACGCAGATATAGATGGAAACACTTGGTTTTTATAGAAATCCTTCACATGAAGTAAGTGAATCGACATGGTATTACATTCCCATAGTAAAGTATAGGGAGGATTCCCATAGGAGACAAGGAAAATCAGTGTCTTATTAAAATTAATTTCTGCTGAAAGCTTGATGATAATATGTTAATTTACGTATAAATATGCCATATTACATGTTTAATCAGTTTTATGATCGAAATCCTTGAATATTATTTCAGATGAGATTGGAGTCACAAATGGCAAAATCAAAGATTTTCGTTCGAAAGTGTAGAAAATTCTGCACTTTTTCTAGTGTCGTTTTGTGTTCCATAGATAAGCATTGAAAATAATTCTTTCTTCAATAACTCAATTACTATCCATTATTTCTCGACAATAATTAGCCAATTAACGTATCTAACCTAGATTTAATAGAAAACACTTCGTTTTAACGAAAGCTTCGAAAATAAAAACGATATTCCATATGAGGTCATATTCCCATAGTAAAGCATTGGAGTGATTTTTCTGGAAAAAACTCATTTAATTTCAGTTCTTTCTTTACAAATATGGCCTAGTTTACTTAATTCACGCAGATATAGATGGAAACAATTGGTTTTTTACAGAAATCCTTCATATGAAGTAAGTGAATCGACATGGTATTTCAATCCCATAGTAAAGCATAGGGAGGATTCCCATAGGAAAGCATAGGGGTGAATTGTGCTCGAAAAAACTCACTTAATTTCCGTTCGTTATCTACAAAATCTTGTAGATTTACTTTATTCACGTAGATGAACTGGTAAACACTTCGACTTTAACGAAATCCTCGAAATAAAATTGATATTCCATATGAGGTCATATTCCCATAGTAAAGCATTGGAGTGATTTTTCTGGAAAAAACTCATTTAATTTCAGGTCTTTCTTTAAAAAAAGGTGCTAGATTACTTAATTCACGCAGATATAGATGGAAACACTTGGTTTTTATAGAAATTCTTCACATGAAGTAAGTGAATCGACATGGTATTTCATTCCCATAGTAAAGCATAGGGAGGATTCCCATAGGAAAGCATAGGGGTGAATTGTGCTCGAAAAAACTCACTTAATTTCCGTTCGTTATCTACAAAATCTGGTAGATTTACTTTATTCACGTAGATAAACTGGTAAACACTTCGACTTTAACGAAATCCTCGAAAATAAAATTGATATTCCATATGAGGTCATATTCCCATAGTAAAGCATTGGAGTGATTTTTCTGGAAAAAACTCATTTAATTTCAGGTCGTTCTTTAAAAAAAGGGCCTAGTTTACTTAATTCCCGCAGATATAGATGGAAACACATGGTTTTTATAGAAATCCTTCACATGAAGTAAGTGAATCGACATGGTATTACATTCCCATAGTAAAGTATAGGGAGGATTCCCATAGGAAAGCATAGGAGTGAATTCTGATCGAAAAAACTCACTTAATTTTCGTTCTTTCTCTACAAAATCTGGTAGATTTACTTTATTCACGTAGATAAACTGGTAAACACTTCGACTTTAACGAAATCCTCGAAAATAAAATTGATATTCCATATGAGGTCATATTCCCATAGTAAAGCATTGGAGTGATTTTTCTGGAAAAAACTCATTTAATTTCAGGTCGTTCTTTAAAAAAAGGGCCTAGTTTACTTAATTCCCGCAGATATAGATGGAAACACATGGTTTTTATAGAAATCCTTCACATGAAGTAAGTGAATCGACATGGTATTACATTCCCATAGTAAAGTATAGGGAGGATTCCCATAGGAAAGCATAGGAGTGAATTGTGCTCGAAAAAACTCAATTAATTTCCGTTCTTTCTCTACAAAATCTGGTAGATTTACTTTGTTCACGTAGATAAACTGGGAAACACTTCGACTTTAACGAAATCCTCGAAAATAAAATTGATATTCCATATGAGGTCATATTCCCATAGTAAAGCATTGGAGTGATTTTTCTGGAAAAAACTCATTTAATTTCAGGTCGTTCTTTAAAAAAAGGGCCTAGTTTACTTAATTCCCGCAGATATAGATGGAAACACATGGTTTTTATAGAAATCCTTCACATGAAGTAAGTGAATCGACATGGTATTACATTCCCATAGTAAAGTATAGGGAGGATTCCCATAGGAGACAAGGAAAATCAGTGTCTTATTAAAATAAATTTCTGCTGAAAGCTTGATGATAATATGTTAATTTACTGATAAATATGCTATATTACATGTTTAATCAGTTTTATGATCGAAATCCTTGAATATTATTTCAAATGAGATTGGAGTCAAAAATGGCAAAATCAAAGATTTTCGTTCGAAATTGTAGCAAATGCTGCACTTTTTCTAGTGTCGTTTTGTGTTCCATAGATAAGCATTGAAAATAATTCTTTCTTCAATAACTCAATTACTATCCATTATTTCTCGACAAAAATTAGCCAATTAACGTATCTAACCTAGATTTAATAGAAAACACTTCGGTTTTAACGAAAGCTTCGAAAATAAAAACGATATTCCATATGAGGTCATATTCCCATAGTAAAGCATTGGAGTGATTTTTCTGGAAAAAACTCATTTAATTTCAGGTCTTTCTTTAAAAAAAGGGGCTAGATTACTTAATTCACGCAGATATAGATGGAAACAATTGGTTTTTATAGAAATCCTTCATATGAAGTAAGTGAATCGACATGGTATTTCATTCCCATAGTAAAGCATAGGGAGGATTCCCATAGGAAAGCATAGGGGTGAATTGTAATCGAAAAAACTCACTTAATTTCCGTTCGTTCTCTACAAAATCTGGTAGATTTACTTTATTCACGTAGATAAACTGGTAAACACTTCGACTTTAACGAAATCCTCGAAAATAAAATTAATATTCCATATGAGGTCATATTCCCATAGTAAAGCATTGGAGTGATTTTTCTGGAAAAAACTCATTTAATTTCAGTTCTTTCTTTAAAAAAAGGGGCTAGATTACTTAATTCACGCAGATATAGATGGAAACAATTGGTTTTTTATAGAAATCCTTCATATGAAGTAAGTGAATCGACATGGTATTTCATTCCCATAGTAAAGTATAGGGTGGATTCCCATAGGAAAGCATAGGAGTGAATTGTGCTCGAAAAAACTCACTTAATTTCCGTTCTTTCTCTACAAAATCTGGTAGATTTACTTTATTCACGTAGATAAACTGGTAAACACTTCGACTTTAACGAAATCCTCGAAAATAAAATTGATATTCCACATGAGGTCATATTCCCATAGTAAAGCATTGGAGTGATTTTTCTGGAAAAAACTCATTTAATTTCAGGTCGTTCTTTAAAAAAAGGGCCTAGTTTACTTAATTCCCGCAGATATAGATGGAAACACATGATTTTTATAGAAATCCTTCACATGAAGTAAGTGAATCGACATGGTATTACATTCCCATAGTAAAGTATAGGGAGGATTCCCATAGGAAAGCATAGGAGTGAATTCTGATCGAAAAAACTCACTTAATTTCCGTTCTTTCTCTACAAAATCTGGTAGATTTACTTTATTCACGTAGATAAACTGGTAAACACTTCGACTTTAACGAAATCCTCGAAAATAAAATTGATATTCCATATGAGGTCATATTCCCATAGTAAAGCATTGGAGTGATTTTTCTGGAAAAAACTCATTTAATTTCAGGTCGTTCTTTACAAAAACGGGGCTAGATTACTTAATTCACGCAGATATAGATTGAAACACATGGTTTTTATAGAAATCCTTCACATGAAGTAAGTGAATCGACATGGTATTACATTCCCATAGTAAAGTATAGGGAGGATTCCCATAGGAGAAAAGGAAAGTCAGTGTCTTATTAAAATTAATTTCTGCTGAAAGCTTGATGATAATATGTTAATTTACGTATAAATATGCTATATTACATGTTTAATCAGTTTTATGATCGAAATCCTTGAATATTATTTCAAATGAGATTGGAGTCAAAAATGGCAAAATCAAAGATTTTCGTTCGAAATTGTAGAAAATGCTACACTTTTTCTAGTGTCGTTTTGTGTTCCATAGATAAGCATTGAAAATAATTTTTTCTTCAATAACTCAATTACTATCCATTATTTCTCGACAAAAATTAGCCAATTAACGTATCTAACCTAGATTTAATAGAAAACACTTCGTTTTTAACGAAAGCTTCGAAAATAAAAACGATATTCCATATGAGGTCGTATTCCCATAGTAAAGCATTGGAGTGATTTTTCTGGAAAAACTCATTTAATTTCAGGTCTTTCTTTAAAAAAAGGGGCTAGATTACTTAATTCACGCAGATATAGATGGAAACAATTGGTTTTTATAGAAATCCTTCATATGAAGTAAGTGAATCGACATGGTATTTCATTCCCATAGTAAAGCATAGGGAGGATTGCCATAGGAAAGCATAGGGGTGAATTGTAATCGAAAAAACTCACTTAATTTCAGTTCGTTCTCTACAAAATCTGGTAGATTTACTTTATTCACGTAGATAAACTGGTAAACACTTCGACTTTAACGAAATCCTCGAAAATAAAATTAATATTCCATATGAGGTCATATTCCCATAGTAAAGCATTGGAGTGATTTTTCTGGAAAAAACTCATTTAATTTCAGGTCTTTCTTTAAAAAAAGGGGCTAGATTACTTAATTCACGCAGATATAGATGGAAACAATTGGTTTTTATAGAAATCCTTCATATGAAGTAAGTGAATCGACATGGTATTTCATTCCCATAGTAAAGCATAGGGAGGATTCCCATAGGAAAGCATAGGGGTGAATTGTAATCGAAAAAACTCACTTAATTTCCGTTCGTTCTCTACAAAATCTGGTATATTTACTTTATTCACGTAGATAAACTGGTAAACACTTCGACTTTAACGAAATCCTCGAAAATAAAATTGATATTCCATATGAGGTCATATTCCCATAGTAAAGCATTGGAGTGATTTTTCTGGAAAAAACTCATTTAATTTCAGGTCGTTCTTTAAAAAAAGGGCCTAGTTTACTTAATTCCCGCAGATATAGATGGAAACACATTGTTTTTATAGAAATCCTTCACATGAAGTAAGTGAATCGACATGGTATTACATTCCCATAGTAAAGTATAGGGAGGATTCCCATAGGAAAGCATAGGAGTGAATTCTGATCGAAAAAACTCACTTAATTTCCGTTCTTTCTCTACAAAATCTGGTAGATTTACTTTATTCACGTAGATAAACTGGTAAACACTTCGACTTTAACGAAATCCTCGAAAATAAAATTGATATTCCATATGAGGTCATATTCCCATAGTAAAGCATTGGAGTGATTTTTCTGGAAAAAACTCATTTAATTTCAGGTCGTTCTTTAAAAAAAGGGCCTAGCTTACTTAATTCCCGCAGATATAGATGGAAACACATGGTTTTTATAGAAATCCTTCACATGAAGTAAGTGAATCGACATGGTATTACATTCCCATAGTAAAGTATAGGGAGGATTCCCATAGGAGACAAGGAAAATCAGTGTCTTATTAAAATTAATTTCTGCTGAAAGCTTGATGATAATATGTTAATTTACGGATAAATATGCTATATTACATGTTTAATCAGTTTTATGATCGAAATCCTTGAATATTATTTCAAATGAGATTGGAGTCAAAAATGGCAAAATCAAAGATTTTCGTTCGAAAGTGTAGAAAATGCTGCACTTTTTCTAGTGTCGTTTTGTGTTCCATAGATAAGCATTGAAAATATTTCTTTCTTCAATAACTCAATTACTATCCATTATTTCTCGACAAAAATTAGCCAATTAACGTATCTAACCTAGATTTAATAGAAAACACTTCGTTTTTAACGAAAGCTTCGAAAATAAAAACGATATTCCATATGAGGTCATATTCCCATAGTAAAGCATTGGAGTGATTTTTCTGGAAAAAACTCATTTAATTTCAGGTCTTTCTTTAAAAAAAGGCGCTAGATTACTTAATTCACGCAGATATAGATGGAAACAATTGGTTTTTATAGAAATCCTTCATATGAAGTAAGTGAATCGACATGGTATTTCATTCCCATAGTAAAGCATACGGAGGATTCCCATAGGAAAGCATAGGGGTGAATTGTAATCGAAAAAACTCACTTAATTTCCGTTCGTTCTCTACAAAATCTGGTAGATTTACTTTATTCACGTAGATAAACTGGTAAACACTTCGACTTTAACGAAATCCTCGAAAATAAAATTAATATTCCATATGAGGTCATATTCCCATAGTAAAGCATTGGAGTGATTTTTCTGGAAAAAACTCATTTAATTTCAGTTCTTTCTTTACAAAAAGGGGCTAGATTACTTAATTCACGCAGATATAGATGGAAACAATTGGTTTTTATAGAAATCCTTCATATGAAGTAAGTGAATCGACATGGTATTTCATTCCCATAGTAAAGTATAGGGTGGATTCCCATAGGAAAGCATAGGAGTGAATTGTGCTCGAAAAAACTCACTTAATTTTCGTTCTTTCTCTACAAAATCTGGTAGATTTACTTTATTCACGTAGATGAACTGGTAAACACTTCGACTTTAACGAAATCCTCGAAATAAAATTGATATTCCATATGAGGTCATATTCCCATAGTAAAGCATTGGAGTGATTTTTCTGGAAAAAACTCATTTAATTTCAGGTCTTTCTTTAAAAAAAGGTGCTAGATTACTTAATTCACGCAGATATAGATGGAAACACTTTTTTTTATAGAAATTCTTCACATGAAGTAAGTGAATCGACATGGTATTTCATTCCCATAGTAAAGCATAGGGAGGATTCCCATAGGAAAGCATAGGGGTGAATTGTGCTCGAAAAAACTCACTTAATTTCCGTTCGTTATCTACAAAATCTGGTAGATTTACTTTATTCACGTAGATAAACTGGAAAACACATCGACTTTAACGAAATCCTCGAAAATAAAATTGATATACCATATGAGGTCATATTCCCATAGTAAACCATTGGAGTGATTTTTTGGAAAAAACTCATTTAATTTCAGGTCGTTCTTTAAAAAAAGGGGCTAGATTACTTAATTCACTCAGATATAGATGGAAACACTTGGTGTTTATAGAAATCCTTCACATGAAGTAAGTGAATCGACATGGTATTTCATTCCCATAGTAAAGCATAGGGAGGATTCCCATAGGAAAGCATTGGAGTGAATTGTGCTCGAAAAAACTCACTTAATTTCCGTTCTTTCTCTACAAAATCTGGTAGATTTACTTTATTCACGTAGATAAACTGGTAAACACTTCGACATTAACGAAATCCTCGAAAATAAAATTGATATTCCATATGAGGTCATATTCCCATAGTAAAGCATTGGAGTGATTTTTCTGGAAAAAACTCATTTAATTTCAGGTCGTTCTTTAAAAAAAGGGGCTAGATTACTTAATTCACGCAGATATAGATGGAAACAATTGGTTTTTATAGAAATCCTTCATATGAAGTAAGTGAATCGACATGGTATTTCATTCCCATAGTAAAGCATAGGGAGGATTCCCATAGGAAAGCATAGGGGTGAATTGTAATCGAAAAAACTCACTTAATTTCCGTTCGTTCTCGACAAAATCTGGTAGATTTACTTTATTCACGCAGATAAACTGGTAAACACTTCGACTTTAACGAAATCCTCGAAAATAAAATTGATATTCCATATGAGGTCATATTCCCGTAGTAAAGCATTGGAGTGATTTTTCTGGAAAAAACTCATTTAATTTCAGGTCGTTCTTTAAAAAAAGGGGCTAGATTACTTAATTCACGCAGATATAGATGGAAACACATGGTTTTTATAGAAATCCTTCACATGAAGTAAGTGAATCGACATGGTATTACATTCCCATAGTAAAGTATAGGGAGGATTCCCATTGGAGACAAGGAAAATCAGTGTCTTATTAAAATTAATTTCTGCTGAAAGCTTGATGATAATATGTTAATTTACGTATGAATATGCTATATTACATGTTTAATCAGTTTTATGATCGAAATCCTTGAATATTATTTCAAATGAGTTTGGAGTCAAAAATGGCAAAATCAAAGATTTTCGTTCGAAAGTGTAGAAAATGCTGCACTTTTTCTAGTGTCGTTTTGTGTTCCATAGATAAGCATTGAAAATAATTCTTTCTTCAATAACTCAATTACTATCCATTATTTCTCTACAAAAATTAGCGAATTAACGTATCTAACCTAGATTTAATAGAAAACACTTCGTTTTTAACGAAAGCTTCGAAAATAAAAACGATATTCCATATGAGGTCATATTCCCCTAGTAAAGCATTGGAGTGATTTTTCTGGAAAAAACTCATTTAATTTCAGGTCGTTCTTTAAAAAAAGGGGCTAGATTACTTAATTCACGCAGATATAGATGGAAACACTTGGTTTTTATAGAAATCCTTCACATGAAGTAAGTGAATCGACATGGTATTTCATTCCCATAGTAAAACATAGGGTGGATTCCCATAGGAAAGCATAGGAGTGAATTGTGCTCGAAAAAACTCACTTAATTTCCGTTCTTTCTCTACAATATCTGGTAGATTTACTTTATTCACGTAGATAAACTGGCAAACACTTCGACTTTAACGAAATCCTCGAAAATAAAATTGATATTCCATATGAGGTCATATTCCCATAGTAAAGCATTGGAGTGATTTTTCTGGAAAAAACTCATTTAATTTCAGGTCGTTCTTTAAAAAAAGGGCCTAGTTTACTTAATTCCAGCAGATATAGATGGAAACACATGGTTTTTATAGAAATCCTTCACATGAAGTAAGTGAATCGACATGGTATTACATTCCCATAGTAAAGTATAGGGAGGATTCCCATAGGAAAGCATAGGAGTGAATTGTGCTCGAAAAAACTCACTTAATTTCCGTTCTTTCTCTACAAAATCTGGTAGATTTACTTTATTCACGTAGATAAACTGGCAAACCCTTCGACTTTAACGAAATCCTCGAAAATAAAATTGATATTCCATATGAGGTCATATTCCCATAGTAAAGCATTGGAGTGATTTTTCTGGAAAAAACTCATTTAATTTCAGGTCGTTCTTTAAAAAAAGGGGCTAGATTACTTAATTCACGCAGATATAGATGGAAACACATGGTTTTTATAGAAATCCTTCATATGAAGTAAGTGAATCGACATGGTATTACATTCCCATAGTAAAGTATAGGGAGGATTCCCATAGGAGACAAGGAAAATCAGTGTCTTATTAAAATTAATTTCTGCTGAAAGCTTGATGATAATATGTTAATTTACGTATAAATACGCTATATTACATGTTTAATCAGTTTTATGATCGAAATCCTTGAATATTATTTCAAATGAGATTGGAGTCAAAAATGGCAAAATCAAAGATTTTCGTTCGAAAGTGTAGAAAATGCTGCACTTTTTCTAGTGTCGTTTTGTGTTCCATAGATAAGCATTGAAAATAATTCTTTCTTCAATAACTCAATTACTATACATTATTTCTCGACAAAAATTAGCCAATTAACGTATCTCTCCTAGATTTAATAGAAAACACTTCGTTTTTAACGAAAGCTTCGAAAATAAAAACGATATTCCATATGAGGTCATATTCCCATTGTAAAGCATTGGAGTGATTTTTCTGGAAAAAACTCATTTAATTTCAGGTCTTTCTTTAAAAAAAGGGGCTAGATTACTTAATTCACGCAGATATAGATGGAAACAATTGGTTTTTATAGAAATCCTTCACATGAAGTAAGTGAATCGACATGGTATTTCATTCCCATAGTAAAGTATAGGGAGGATTCCCATAGGAAAGCATAGGGGTGAATTGTAATCGAAAAAACTCACTTAATTTCCGTTCATTCTCTACAAAATCTGGTAGATTTACTTTATTCACGTAGATAAACTGGTAAACACTTCGACTTTAACGAAATCCTCGAAAATAAAATTGATATTCCATATGAGGTCATATTCCCATAGTAAAGCATTGGAGTGATTTTTCTGGAAAAAACTCATTTAATTTCAGGTCGTTCTTTAAAAAAAGGGGTTATATTACTTAATTCACGCAGATATAGATGGAAACACTTGGTTTTTATAGAAATCCTTCACATGAAGTAAGTGAATCGACATGGTATTACATTCCCATAGTAAAGTATAGGGAGGATTCCCATAGGAGACAAGGAAAATCAGTGTCTTATTAAAATTAATTTCTGCTGAAAGCTTGATGATAATATGTTAATTTACGTATAAATATGCCATATTACATGTTTAATCAGTTTTATGATCGAAATCCTTGAATATTATTTCAGATGAGATTGGAGTCACAAATGGCAAAATCAAAGATTTTCGTTCGAAAGTGTAGCAAATTCTGCACTTTTTCTAGTGTCGTTTTGTGTTCCATAGATAAGCATTGAAAATAATTCTTTCTTCAATAACTCAATTACTATCCATTATTTCTCGACAATAATTAGCCAATTAACGTATCTAACCTAGATTTAATAGAAAACACTTCGTTTTTAACGAAAGCTTCGAAAATAAAAACGATATTCCATATGAGGTCATATTCCCATAGTAAAGCATTGGAGTGATTTTTCTGGAAAAAACTCATTTAATTTCAGTTCTTTCTTTACAAATATGGCCTAGTTTACTTAATTCACGCAGATATAGATGGAAACAATTGGTTTTTTATAGAAATCCTTCATATGAAGTAAGTGAATCGACATGGTATTTCAATCACATAGTAAAGCATAGGGAGGATTCCCATAGGAAAGCATAGGGGTGAATTGTGCTCGAAAAAACTCACTTAATTTCCGTTCGTTATCTACAAAATCTGGTAGATTTATTTTATTCACGTAGATGAACTGGTAAACACTTCGACTTTAACGAAATCCTCGAAAATAAAATTGATATTCCATATGAGGTCATATTCCCATAGTAAAGCATTGGAGTGATTTTTCTGGAAAAAACTCATTTAATTTCAGGTCTTTCTTTAAAAAAAGGTGCTAGATTACTTAATTCTCGCAGATATAGATGGAAACACTTGGTTTTTATAGAAATTCTTCACATGAAGTAAGTGAATCGACATGGTATTTCATTCCCATAGTAAAGCATAGGGTGGATTCCCATAGGAAAGCATAGGGGTGAATTGTGCTCGAAAAAACTCACTTAATTTCCGTTCGTTATCTACAAAATCTGGTAGATTTACTTTATTCACGTAGATAAACTGGAAAACACTTCGACTTTAACGAAATCCTCGAAAATAAAATTGATATACCATATGAGGTCATATTCCCATAGTAAACCATTGGAGTGATTTTTTGGAAAAAACTCATTTAATTTCAGGTCGTTCTTTAAAAAAAGGGGCTAGATTACTTAATTCACTCAGATATAGATGGAAACACTTGGTGTTTATAGAAATCCTTCACATGAAGTAAGTGAATCGACATGGTATTTCATTCCCATAGTAAAGCATAGGGAGGATTCCCATAGGAAAGCATTGGAGTGAATTGTGCTCGAAAAAACTCACTTAATTTCCGTTCTTTCTCTACAAAATCTGGTAGATTTACTTTATTCACGTAGATAAACTGGTAAACACTTCGATCTTAACGAAATCATCGAAAATAAAATTGATATTCCATATGAGGTCATATTCCCATAGTAAAGCATTGGAGTGATTTTTCTGGAAAAAACTCATTTAATTTCAGGTCGTTCTTTAAAAAAAGGGCCCAGTTTATTTAATTCCCGCAGATATAGATGGAAACACATGGTTTTTATAGAAATCCTTCACATGAAGTAAGTGAATCGACATGGTATTACATTCCCATAGTAAAGTATAGGGAGGATTCCCATAGGAGACAAGGAAAATCAGTGTCTTATTAAAATTAATTTCTGCTGAAAGCTTGATGATAATATGTTAATTTACGTATAAATATGCTATATTACATGTTTAATCAGTTTTATGATCGAAATCCTTGAATATTATTTCAGATGAGTTTGGAGTCAAAAATGGCAAAATCAAAGATTTTCGTTCGAAAGTGTAGAAATGCTGCACTTTTTCTAGTGTCGTTTTGTGTTCCAATAATAAGCATTGAAAATAATTCTTTCTTCAATAACTCAATTACTTTCCATTATTTCTCGACAAAAATTAGCCAATTAACGTATCTAACCTAGATTTAATAGAAAACACTTCGTTTTAACGAAAGCTTCGAAAATAAAAACGATATTCCATATGAGGTCATATTCCCATAGTAAAGCATTGGAGTGATTTTTCTGGAAAAAACTCATTTAATTTCAGTTCTTTCTTTACAAAAATGGCCTAGTTTACTTAATTCACGCAGATATAGATGGAAACAATTGGTTTTTATAGAAATCCTTCATATGAAGTAAGTGAAGGACCTGGAAATTCATTCCCATAGTAAAGCATAGGGAGGATTCCCATAGGAAAGCATAGGGGTGAATTGTGCTCGAAAAAACTCACTTAATTTCCGTTCGTTCTCTACAAAATCTGGTAGATTTACTTTATTCACGTAGATAAACTGGGAAACACTTCGACTTTAACGAAATCCTCGAAAATAAAATTGATATTCCATATGAGGTCATATTCCCATATTAAAGCATTGGAGTGATTTTTTCTGGAAAAAACTCATTTAATTTCAGGTCTTTCTTTAAAAAAAGGGGCTAGATTACTTAATTCACTCAGCTATAGATGGAAACACTTGGTTTTTATAGAAATCCTTCATATGAAGTAAGTGAATCGACATGGTATTTCATTCCCATAGTAAAGTATAGGGGGGGATTCCCATAGGAAAGCATAGGAGTGAATTGTGCTCGAAAAAACTCACTTAATTTCCGTTCTTTCTCTACAAAATCTGGTAGATTTACTTTTTTCAGTAGATAAACTGGTAAACACTTCGACTTTAACGAAATCCTCGAAAATAAAATTGATATTCCATATGAGGTCATATTCCCATAGTAAAGCATTGGAGTGATTTTTCTGGAAAAAACTCATTTAATTTCAGTTCTTTCTTTACAAAAATGGCCTAGTTTACTTAATTCACGCAGATATAGATGGAACCAATTGGGTTTTAGAGAAATCCTTCATATGAAGTAAGTGAAGGACATGGAATTTCATTCCCATAGTAAAGCATAGGGAGGATTCCCATAGGAAAGCATAGGAGTGAATTGTGCTCGAAAAAACTCACTTAATTTCCGTTCGTTCTCTGCAAACTCTGGCAGATTTACTTTATTCACGTAGATAAACTGGTAAACACTTCGACTTTAACGAAATCCTCGAAAATAAAATTGATATTCCATATGAGGTCATATTCCCATAGTAAAGCATTGGAGTGATTTTTCTGGAAAAAAACTCATTTAATTTCAGGTCTTTCTTTAAAAAAAGGGGCTAGTTTACTTAATTCACGCAGATATAGATGGAAACACATGGTTTTTATAGAAATCCTTCACATGAAGTAAGTGAATCGACATGGTATTACATTCCCATAGTAAAGTATAGGGAGGATTCCCATAGGAGACAAGGAAAATCAGTTTCTTATTAAAATTAATTTCTGCGGAAAGTTTGATGATAATATGTTAATTTACTTATAAATATGCTATATTACATGTTTAATCAGTTTTATGATCGAAATCCTTGAATACTATTTCAGATGAGATTGGAGTCAAAGATGGCAAAATCAAAGATTTTCGTTCGGAAGTTTAGAAAATGCTGCACTTTTTCTAGTGTCGTTTTGTGTTTCATAGATAAGCATTGAAAATAATTCTTTCTTCAATAATTCAATTACTATCCATTATTTCTCGACAAAAATTAGCCAATTAACGTATCTAACCTAGATTTAATAGAAAACACTTCGGTTTTAACGAAAGCTTCGAAAATAAAAAAGATATTCCATATGAGGTCATATTCCCATAGTAAAGCATTGGAGTGATTTTTCTGGAAAAAACTCATTTAATTTCAGTTCTTTCTTTACAAAAATGGCCTAGTTTACTTAATTCACGCAGATATAGATGGAAACAATTGGTTTTTATAGAAATCCTTCATATGAAGTAAGTGAATCGACATGGTATTTCACTCCCATAGTAAAGCATTGGGAGGATTCCCATAGGAAAGCATAGGGGTGAATTGTGCTCGAAAAAACTCGCTTAATTTCCGTTCGTTATCTACAAGATCTGGTAGATTTACTTTATTCAAGTAGATATACTGGTAAACACTTCGACTTTAACGAAATCCTCGAAAATAAAATTGATATTCCATATGAGGTCATATTCCCGTAGTAAAGCATTGGAGTGATTTTTCTGGAAAAAACTCATTTAATTTCAGGTCGTTCTTTAAAAAAAGGGGCTAGATTACTTAATTCACGCAGATATAGATGGAAACACATGGTTTTTATAGAAATCCTTCATATGAAGTAAGTGAATCGACATGGTATTACATTCCCATAGTAAAGTATAGGGAGGATTCCCATAGGAGACAAGGAAAATCAGTGTCTTATTAAAATTAATTTCTGCTGAAAGCTTGATGATAATATGTTAATTTACGTATAAATACGCTATATTACATGTTTAATCAGTTTATGATCGAAATCCTTGAATATTATTTCAAATGAGATTGGAGTCAAAAATGGCAAAATCAAAGATTTTCGTTCGAAAGTGTAGAAAATGCTGCACTTTTTCTAGTGTCGTTTTGTGTTCCATAGATAAGCATTGAAAATAATTCTTTCTTCAATAACTCAATTACTATACATTATTTCTCGACACAAATTAGCCAATTAACGTATCTCACCTAGATTTAATAGAAAACACTTCGTTTTTAACGAAAGCTTCGAAAATAAAAACGATATTCCATATGAGGTCATATTCCCATTGTAAAGCATTGGAGTGATTTTTCTGGAAAAAACTCATTTAATTTCAGGTCTTTCTTTAAAAAAAGGGGCTAGATTACTTAATTCACGCAGATATAGATGGAAACAATTGGTTTTTATAGAAATCCTTCACATGAAGTAAGTGAATCGACATGGTATTTCATTCCCATAGTAAAGTATAGGGAGGATTCCCATAGGAAAGCATAGGGGTGAATTGTAATCGAAAAAACTCACTTAATTTCCGTTAATTCTCTACAAAATCTGGTAGATTTACTTTATTCACGTAGATAAACTGGTAAACACTTCGACTTTAACGAAATCCTCGAAACTAAAATTGATATTCCATATGAGGTCATATTCCCATAGTAAAGCATTGGAGTGATTTTTCTGGAAAAAACTCATTTAATTTCAGGTCGTTCTTTAAAAAAAGGGGTTATATTACTTAATTCACGCAGATATAGATGGAAACACTTGGTTTTTATAGAAAATCCTTCACATGAAGTAAGTGAATCGACATGGTATTACATTCCCATAGTAAAGTATAGGGAGGATTCCCATAGGAGACAAGGAAAATCAGTGTCTTATTAAAATTAATTTCTGCTGAAAGCTTGATGATAATATGTTAATTTACGTATAAATATGCCATATTAATGTTTAATCAGTTTTATGATCGAAATCCTTGAATATTATTTCAGATGAGATTGGAGTCACAAATGGCAAAATCAAAGATTTTCGTTCGAAAGTGTAGAAAATTCTGCACTTTTTCTAGTGTCGTTTTGTGTTCCATAGATAAGCATTGAAAATAATTCTTTCTTCAATAACTCAATTACTATCCATTATTTCTCGACAATAATTAGCCAATTAACGTATCTAACCTAGATTTAATAGAAAACACTTCGTTTTTAACGAAAGCTTCGAAAATAAAAACGATATTCCATATGAGGTCATATTCCCATAGTAAAGCATTGGAGTGATTTTTCTGGAAAAAACTCATTTAATTTCAGTTCTTTCTTTACAAATATGGCCTAGTTTACTTAATTCACGCAGATATAGATGGAAACAATTGGTTTTTTACAGAAATCCTTCATATGAAGTAAGTGAATCGACATGGTATTTCAATCCCATAGTAAAGCATAGGGAGGATTCCCATAGGAAAGCATAGGGGTGAATTGTGCTCGAAAAAACTCACTTAATTTCCGTTCGTTATCTACAAAATCTTGTAGATTTACTTTATTCACGTAGATGAACTGGTAAACACTTCGACTTTAACGAAATCCTCGAAATAAAATTGATATTCCATATGAGGTCATATTCCCCTAGTAAAGCATTGGAGTGATTTTTCTGGAAAAAACTCATTTAATTTCAGGTCTTTCTTTAAAAAAAGGTGCTAGATTACTTAATTCACGCAGATATAGATGGAAACACTTGGTTTTTATAGAAATTCTTCACATGAAGTAAGTGAATCGACATGGTATTTCATTCCCATAGTAAAGCATAGGGAGGATTCCCATAGGAAAGCATAGGGGTGAATTGTGCTCGAAAAAACTCACTTAATTTCCGTTCGTTATCTACAAAATCTGGTAGATTTACTTTATTCACGTAGATAAACTGGTAAACACTTCGACTTTAACGAAATCCTCGAAAATAAAATTGATATTCCATATGAGGTCATATTCCCATAGTAAAGCATTGGAGTGATTTTTCTGGAAAAAACTCATTTAATTTCAGGTCGTTCTTTAAAAAAAGGGCCTAGTTTACTTAATTCCCGCAGATATAGATGGAAACACATGGTTTTTATAGAAATCCTTCACATGAAGTAAGTGAATCGACATGGTATTACATTCCCATAGTAAAGTATAGGGAGGATTCCCATAGGAAAGCATAGGAGTGAATTCTGATCGAAAAAACTCACTTAATTTTCGTTCTTTCTCTACAAAATCTGGTAGATTTACTTTATTCACGTAGATAAACTGGTAAACACTTCGACTTTAACGAAATCCTCGAAAATAAAATTGATATTCCATATGAGGTCATATTCCCATAGTAAAGCATTGGAGTGATTTTTCTGGAAAAAAACTCATTTAATTTCAGGTCGTTCTTTAAAAAAAGGGCCTAGTTTACTTAATTCCCGCAGATATAGATGGAAACACATGGTTTTTATAGAAATCCTTCACATGAAGTAAGTGAATCGACATGGTATTACATTCCCATAGTAAAGTATAGGGAGGATTCCCATAGGAAAGCATAGGAGTGAATTGTGCTCGAAAAAACTCAATTAATTTCCGTTCTTTCTCCACAAAATCTGGTAGATTTACTTTGTTCACGTAGATAAACTGGGAAACACTTCGACTTTAACGAAATCCTCGAAAATAAAATTGATATTCCATATGAGGTCATATTCCCATAGTAAAGCATTGGAGTGATTTTTCTGGAAAAAACTCATTTAATTTCAGGTCGTTCTTTAAAAAAAGGGCCTAGTTTACTTAATTCCCGCAGATATAGATGGAAACACATGGTTTTTATAGAAATCCTTCACATGAAGTAAGTGAATCGACATGGTATTACATTCCCATAGTAAAGTATAGGGAGGATTCCCATAGGAGACAAGGAAAATCAGTGTCTTATTAAAATAAATTTCTGCTGAAAGCTTGATGATAATATGTTAATTTACTGATAAATATGCTATATTACATGTTTAATCAGTTTTATGATCGAAATCCTTGAATATTATTTCAAATGAGATTGGAGTCAAAAATGGCAAAATCAAAGATTTTCGTTCGAAATTGTAGCAAATGCTGCACTTTTTCTAGTGTCGTTTTGTGTTCCATAGATAAGCATTGAAAATAATTCTTTCTTCAATAACTCAATTACTATCCATTATTTCTCGACAAAAATTAGCCAATTAACGTATCTAACCTAGATTTAATAGAAAACACTTCGGTTTTAACGAAAGCTTCGAAAATAAAAACGATATTCCATATGAGGTCATATTCCCATAGTAAAGCATTGGAGTGATTTTTCTGGAAAAAACTCATTTAATTTCAGGTCTTTCTTTAAAAAAAGGGGCTAGATTACTTAATTCACGCAGATATAGATGGAAACAATTGGTTTTTATAGAAATCCTTCATATGAAGTAAGTGAATCGACATGGTATTTCATTCCCATAGTAAAGCATAGGGAGGATTCCCATAGGAAAGCATAGGGGTGAATTGTAATCGAAAAAACTCACTTAATTTCCGTTCGTTCTCTACAAAATCTGGTAGATTTACTTTATTCACGTAGATAAACTGGTAAACACTTCGACTTTAACGAAATCCTCGAAAATAAAATTAATATTCCATATGAGGTCATATTCCCATAGTAAAGCATTGGAGTGATTTTTCTGGAAAAAAACTCATTTAATTTCAGTTCTTTCTTTAAAAAAAGGGGCTAGATTACTTAATTCACGCAGATATAGATGGAAACAATTGGTTTTTTATAGAAATCCTTCATATGAAGTAAGTGAATCGACATGGTATTTCATTCCCATAGTAAAGTATAGGGTGGATTCCCATAGGAAAGCATAGGAGTGAATTGTGCTCGAAAAAACTCACTTAATTTCCGTTCTTTCTCTACAAAATCTGGTAGATTTACTTTATTCACGTAGATAAACTGGTAAACACTTCGACTTTAACGAAATCCTCGAAAATAAAATTGATATTCCACATGAGGTCATATTCCCATAGTAAAGCATTGGAGTGATTTTTCTGGAAAAAACTCATTTAATTTCAGGTCGTTCTTTAAAAAAAGGGCCTAGTTTACTTAATTCCCGCAGATATAGATGGAAACACATGATTTTTATAGAAATCCTTCACATGAAGTAAGTGAATCGACATGGTATTACATTCCCATAGTAAAGTATAGGGAGGATTCCCATAGGAAAGCATAGGAGTGAATTCTGATCGAAAAAACTCACTTAATTTCCGTTCTTTCTCTACAAAATCTGGTAGATTTACTTTATTCACGTAGATAAACTGGTAAACACTTCGACTTTAACGAAATCCTCGAAAATAAAATTGATATTCCATATGAGGTCATATTCCCATAGTAAAGCATTGGAGTGATTTTTCTGGAAAAAACTCATTTAATTTCAGGTCGTTCTTTACAAAAACGGGGCTAGATTACTTAATTCACGCAGATATAGATTGAAACACATGGTTTTTATAGAAATCCTTCACATGAAGTAAGTGAATCGACATGGTATTACATTCCCATAGTAAAGTATAGGGAGGATTCCCATAGGAGACAAGGAAAGTCAGTGTCTTATTAAAATTAATTTCTGCTGAAAGCTTGATGATAATATGTTAATTTACGTATAAATATGCTATATTACATGTTTAATCAGTTTTATGATCGAAATCCTTGAATATTATTTCAAATGAGATTGGAGTCAAAAATGGCAAAATCAAAGATTTTCGTTCGAAATTGTAGAAAATGCTACACTTTTTCTAGTGTCGTTTTGTGTTCCATAGATAAGCATTGAAAATAATTTTTTCTTCAAGAACTCAATTACTATCCATTATTTCTCGACAAAAATTAGCCAATTAACGTATCTAACCTAGATTTAATAGAAAACACTTCGTTTTTAACGAAAGCTTCGAAAATAAAAACGATATTCCATATGAGGTCGTATTCCCATAGTAAAGCATTGGAGTGATTTTTCTGGAAAAACTCATTTAATTTCAGGTCTTTCTTTAAAAAAAGGGGCTAGATTACTTAATTCACGCAGATATAGATGGAAACAATTGGTTTTTATAGAAATCCTTCATATGAAGTAAGTGAATCGACATGGTATTTCATTCCCATAGTAAAGCATAGGGAGGATTGCCATAGGAAAGCATAGGGGTGAATTGTAATCGAAAAAACTCACTTAATTTCAGTTCGTTCTCTACAAAATCTGGTAGATTTACTTTATTCACGTAGATAAACTGGTAAACACTTCGACTTTAACGAAATCCTCGAAAATAAAATTAATATTCCATATGAGGTCATATTCCCATAGTAAAGCATTGGAGTGATTTTTCTGGAAAAAACTCATTTAATTTCAGGTCTTTCTTTAAAAAAAGGGGCTAGATTACTTAATTCACGCAGATATAGATGGAAACAATTGGTTTTTATAGAAATCCTTCATATGAAGTAAGTGAATCGACATGGTATTTCATTCCCATAGTAAAGCATAGGGAGGATTCCCATAGGAAAGCATAGGGGTGAATTGTAATCGAAAAAACTCACTTAATTTCCGTTCGTTCTCTACAACATCTGGTATATTTACTTTATTCACGTAGATAAACTGGTAAACACTTCGACTTTAACGAAATCCTCGAAAATAAAATTGATATTCCATATGAGGTCATATTCCCATAGTAAAGCATTGGAGTGATTTTTCTGGAAAAAACTCATTTAATTTCAGGTCGTTCTTTAAAAAAAGGGCCTAGTTTACTTAATTCCCGCAGATATAGATGGAAACACATTGTTTTTATAGAAATCCTTCACATGAAGTAAGTGAATCGACATGGTATTACATTCCCATAGTAAAGTATAGGGAGGATTCCCATAGGAAAGCATAGGAGTGAATTCTGATCGAAAAAACTCACTTAATTTCCGTTCTTTCTCTACAAAATCTGGTAGATTTACTTTATTCACGTAGATAAACTGGTAAACACTTCGACTTTAACGAAATCCTCGAAAATAAAATTGATATTCCATATGAGGTCATATTCCCATAGTAAAGCATTGGAGTGATTTTTCTGGAAAAAACTCATTTAATTTCAGGTCGTTCTTTAAAAAAAGGGCCTAGCTTACTTAATTCCCGCAGATATAGATGGAAACACATGGTTTTTATAGAAATCCTTCACATGAAGTAAGTGAATCGACATGGTATTACATTCCCATAGTAAAGTATAGGGAGGATTCCCATAGGAGACAAGGAAAATCAGTGTCTTATTAAAATTAATTTCTGCTGAAAGCTTGATGATAATATGTTAATTTACGGATAAATATGCTATATTACATGTTTAATCAGTTTTATGATCGAAATCCTTGAATATTATTTCAAATGAGATTGGAGTCAAAAATGGCAAAATCAAAGATTTTCGTTCGAAAGTGTAGAAAATGCTGCACTTTTTCTAGTGTCGTTTTGTGTTCCATAGATAAGCATTGAAAATATTTCTTTCTTCAATAACTCAATTACTATCCATTATTTCTCGACAAAAATTAGCCAATTAACGTATCTAACCTAGATTTAATAGAAAACACTTCGTTTTTAACGAAAGCTTCGAAAATAAAAACGATATTCCATATGAGGTCATATTCCCATAGTAAAGCATTGGAGTGATTTTTCTGGAAAAAACTCATTTAATTTCAGGTCTTTCTTTAAAAAAGGGGCTAGATTACTTAATTCACGCAGATATAGATGGAAACAATTGGTTTTTATAGAAATCCTTCATATGAAGTAAGTGAATCGACATGGTATTTCATTCCCATAGTAAAGCATACGGAGGATTCCCATAGGAAAGCATAGGGGTGAATTGTAATCGAAAAAACTCACTTAATTTCCGTTCGTTCTCTACAAAATCTGGTAGATTTACTTTATTCACGTAGATAAACTGGTAAACACTTCGACTTTAACGAAATCCTCGAAAATAAAATTAATATTCCATATGAGGTCATATTCCCATAGTAAAGCATTGGAGTGATTTTTCTGGAAAAAACTCATTTAATTTCAGTTCTTTCTTTACAAAAAGGGGCTAGATTACTTAATTCACGCAGATATAGATGGAAACAATTGGTTTTTATAGAAATCCTTCATATGAAGTAAGTGAATCGACATGGTATTTCATTCCCATAGTAAAGTATAGGGTGGATTCCCATAGGAAAGCATAGGAGTGAATTGTGCTCGAAAAAACTCACTTAATTTTCGTTCTTTCTCTACAAAATCTGGTAGATTTACTTTATTCACGTAGATAAACTGGTAAACACTTCGACTTTAACGAAATCCTCGAAAATAAAATTGATATTCCATATGAGGTCATATTCCCATAGTAAAGCATTGGAGTGATTTTTCTGGAAAAAACTCATTTAATTTCAGGTCGTTCTTTAAAAAAAGGGGCTAGATTACTTAATTCACGCAGATATAGATGGAAACAATTGGTTTTTATAGAAATCCTTCATATGAAGTAAGTGAATCGACATGGTATTTCATTCCCATAGTAAAGCATAGGGAGGATTCCCATAGGAAAGCATAGGGGTGAATTGTAATCGAAAAAAGTCACTTAATTTCCGTTCGTTCTCGACAAAATCTGGTACATTTACTTTATTCACGCAGATAAACTGGTAAACACTTCGACTTTAACGAAATCCTCGAAAATAAAATTGATATTCCATATGAGGTCATATTCCCGTAGTAAAGCATTGGAGTGATTTTTCTGGAAAAAACTCATTTAATTTCAGGTCGTTCTTTAAAAAAAGGGGCTAGATTACTTAATTCACGCAGATATAGATGGAAACACATGGTTTTTATAGAAATCCTTCATATGAAGTAAGTGAATCGACATGGTATTACATTCCCATAGTAAAGTATAGGGAGGATTCCCATAGGAGACAAGGAAAATCAGTGTCTTATTAAAATTAATTTCTGCTGAAAGCTTGATGATAATATGTTAATTTACGTATAAATACGCTATATTACATGTTTAATCAGTTTATGATCGAAATCCTTGAATATTATTTCAAATGAGATTGGAGTCAAAAATGGCAAAATCAAAGATTTTCGTTCGAAAGTGTAGAAAATGCTGCACTTTTTCTAGTGTCGTTTTGTGTTCCATAGATAAGCATTGAAAATAATTCTTTCTTCAATAACTCAATTACTATACATTATTTCTCGACACAAATTAGCCAATTAACGTATCTCACCTAGATTTAATAGAAAACACTTCGTTTTTAACGAAAGCTTCGAAAATAAAAACGATATTCCATATGAGGTCATATTCCCATTGTAAAGCATTGGAGTGATTTTTCTGGAAAAAACTCATTTAATTTCAGGTCTTTCTTTAAAAAAAGGGGCTAGATTACTTAATTCACGCAGATATAGATGGAAACAATTGGTTTTTATAGAAATCCTTCACATGAAGTAAGTGAATCGACATGGTATTTCATTCCCATAGTAAAGTATAGGGAGGATTCCCATAGGAAAGCATAGGGGTGAATTGTAATCGAAAAAACTCACTTAATTTCCGTTAATTCTCTACAAAATCTGGTAGATTTACTTTATTCACGTAGATAAACTGGTAAACACTTCGACTTTAACGAAATCCTCGAAAATAAAATTGATATTCCATATGAGGTCATATTCCCATAGTAAAGCATTGGAGTGATTTTTCTGGAAAAAACTCATTTAATTTCAGGTCGTTCTTTAAAAAAAGGGGTTATATTACTTAATTCACGCAGATATAGATGGAAACACTTGGTTTTTATAGAAATCCTTCACATGAAGTAAGTGAATCGACATGGTATTACATTCCCATAGTAAAGTATAGGGAGGATTCCCATAGGAGACAAGGAAAATCAGTGTCTTATTAAAATTAATTTCTGCTGAAAGCTTGATGATAATATGTTAATTTACGTATAAATATGCCATATTACATGTTTAATCAGTTTTATGATCGAAATCCTTGAATATTATTTCAGATGAGATTGGAGTCACAAATGGCAAAATCAAAGATTTTCGTTCGAAAGTGTAGAAAATTCTGCACTTTTTCTAGTGTCGTTTTGTGTTCCATAGATAAGCATTGAAAATAATTCTTTCTTCAATAACTCAATTACTATCCATTATTTCTCGACAATAATTAGCCAATTAACGTATCTAACCTAGATTTAATAGAAAACACTTCGTTTTTAACGAAAGCTTCGAAAATAAAAACGATATTCCATATGAGGTCATATTCCCATAGTAAAGCATTGGAGTGATTTTTCTGGAAAAAACTCATTTAATTTCAGTTCTTTCTTTACAAATATGGCCTAGTTTACTTAATTCACGCAGATATAGATGGAAACAATTGGTTTTTTACAGAAATCCTTCATATGAAGTAAGTGAATCGACATGGTATTTCAATCCCATAGTAAAGCATAGGGAGGATTCCCATAGGAAAGCATAGGGGTGAATTGTGCTCGAAAAAACTCACTTAATTTCCGTTCGTTATCTACAAAATCTTGTAGATTTACTTTATTCACGTAGATGAACTGGTAAACACTTCGACTTTAACGAAATCCTCGAAATAAAATTGATATTCCATATGAGGTCATATTCCCATAGTAAAGCATTGGAGTGATTTTTCTGGAAAAAACTCATTTAATTTCAGGTCTTTCTTTAAAAAAAGGTGCTAGATTACTTAATTCACGCAGATATAGATGGAAACACTTGGTTTTTATAGAAATTCTTCACATGAAGTAAGTGAATCGACATGGTATTTCATTCCCATAGTAAAGCATAGGGAGGATTCCCATAGGAAAGCATAGGGGTGAATTGTGCTCGAAAAAACTCACTTAATTTCCGTTCGTTATCTACAAAATCTGGTAGATTTACTTTATTCACGTAGATAAACTGGAAAACACTTCGACTTTAACGAAATCCTCGAAAATAAAATTGATATACCATATGAGGTCATATTCCCATAGTAAACCATTGGAGTGATTTTTTGGAAAAAACTCATTTAATTTCAGGTCGTTCTTTAAAAAAAGGGGCTAGATTACTTAATTCACTCAGATATAGATGGAAACACTTGGTGTTTATAGAAATCCTTCACATGAAGTAAGTGAATCGACATGGTATTTCATTCCCATAGTAAAGCATAGGGAGGATTCCCATAGGAAAGCATTGGAGTGAATTGTGCTCGAAAAAACTCACTTAATTTCCGTTCTTTCTCTACAAAATCTGGTAGATTTACTTTATTCACGTAGATAAACTGGTAAACACTTCGACATTAACGAAATCCTCGAAAATAAAATTGATATTCCATATGAGGTCATATTCCCATAGTAAAGCATTGGAGTGATTTTTCTGGAAAAAACTCATTTAATTTCAGGTCGTTCTTTAAAAAAAGGGGCTAGATTACTTAATTCACGCAGATATAGATGGAAACAATTGGTTTTTATAGAAATCCTTCATATGAAGTAAGTGAATCGACATGGTATTTCATTCCCATAGTAAAGCATAGGGAGGATTCCCATAGGAAAGCATAGGGGTGAATTGTAATCGAAAAAACTCACTTAATTTCCGTTCGTTCTCGACAAAATCTGGTAGATTTACTTTATTCACGCAGATAAACTGGTAAACACTTCGACTTTAACGAAATCCTCGAAAATAAAATTGATATTCCATATGAGGTCATATTCCCGTAGTAAAGCATTGGAGTGATTTTTCTGGAAAAAACTCATTTAATTTCAGGTCGTTCTTTAAAAAAGGGGCTAGATTACTTAATTCACGCAGATATAGATGGAAACACATGGTTTTTATAGAAATCCTTCACATGAAGTAAGTGAATCGACATGGTATTACATTCCCATAGTAAAGTATAGGGAGGATTCCCATTGGAGACAAGGAAAATCAGTGTCTTATTAAAATTAATTTCTGCTGAAAGCTTGATGATAATATGTTAATTTACGTATGAATATGCTATATTACATGTTTAATCAGTTTTATGATCGAAATCCTTGAATATTATTTCAAATGAGTTTGGAGTCAAAAATGGCAAAATCAAAGATTTTCGTTCGAAAGTGTAGAAAATGCTGCACTTTTTCTAGTGTCGTTTTGTGTTCCATAGATAAGCATTGAAAATAATTCTTTCTTCAATAACTCAATTACTATCCATTATTTCTCTACAAAAATTAGCGAATTAACGTATCTAACCTAGATTTAATAGAAAACACTTCGTTTTTAACGAAAGCTTCGAAAATAAAAACGATATTCCATATGAGGTCATATTCCCCTAGTAAAGCATTGGAGTGATTTTTCTGGAAAAAACTCATTTAATTTCAGGTCGTTCTTTAAAAAAAGGGGCTAGATTACTTAATTCACGCAGATATAGATGGAAACACTTGGTTTTTATAGAAATCCTTCACATGAAGTAAGTGAATCGACATGGTATTTCATTCCCATAGTAAAACATAGGGTGGATTCCCATAGGAAAGCATAGGAGTGAATTGTGCTCGAAAAAACTCACTTAATTTCCGTTCTTTCTCTACAATATCTGGTAGATTTACTTTATTCACGTAGATAAACTGGCAAACACTTCGACTTTAACGAAATCCTCGAAAATAAAATTGATATTCCATATGAGGTCATATTCCCATAGTAAAGCATTGGAGTGATTTTTCTGGAAAAAACTCATTTAATTTCAGGTCGTTCTTTAAAAAAAGGGCCTAGTTTACTTAATTCCAGCAGATATAGATGGAAACACATGGTTTTTATAGAAATCCTTCACATGAAGTAAGTGAATCGACATGGTATTACATTCCCATAGTAAAGTATAGGGAGGATTCCCATAGGAAAGCATAGGAGTGAATTGTGCTCGAAAAAACTCAATTAATTTCCGTTCTTTCTCCACAAAATCTGGTAGATTTACTTTGTTCACGTAGATAAACTGGGAAACACTTCGACTTTAACGAAATCCTCGAAAATAAAATTGATATTCCATATGAGGTCATATTCCCATAGTAAAGCATTGGAGTGATTTTTCTGGAAAAAACTCATTTAATTTCAGGTCGTTCTTTAAAAAAAGGGCCTAGTTTACTTAATTCCCGCAGATATAGATGGAAACACATGGTTTTTATAGAAATCCTTCACATGAAGTAAGTGAATCGACATGGTATTACATTCCCATAGTAAAGTATAGGGAGGATTCCCATAGGAGACAAGGAAAATCAGTGTCTTATTAAAATAAATTTCTGCTGAAAGCTTGATGATAATATGTTAATTTACTGATAAATATGCTATATTACATGTTTAATCAGTTTTATGATCGAAATCCTTGAATATTATTTCAAATGAGATTGGAGTCAAAAATGGCAAAATCAAAGATTTTCGTTCGAAATTGTAGCAAATGCTGCACTTTTTCTAGTGTCGTTTTGTGTTCCATAGATAAGCATTGAAAATAATTCTTTCTTCAATAACTCAATTACTATCCATTATTTCTCGACAAAAATTAGCCAATTAACGTATCTAACCTAGATTTAATAGAAAACACTTCGGTTTTAACGAAAGCTTCGAAAATAAAAACGATATTCCATATGAGGTCATATTCCCATAGTAAAGCATTGGAGTGATTTTTCTGGAAAAAACTCATTTAATTTCAGGTCTTTCTTTAAAAAAAGGGGCTAGATTACTTAATTCACGCAGATATAGATGGAAACAATTGGTTTTTATAGAAATCCTTCACATGAAGTAAGTGAATCGACATGGTATTTCATTCCCATAGTAAAGTATAGGGAGGATTCCCATAGGAAAGCATAGGGGTGAATTGTAATCGAAAAAACTCACTTAATTTCCGTTCATTCTCTACAAAATCTGGTAGATTTACTTTATTCACGTAGATAAACTGGTAAACACTTCGACTTTAACGAAATCCTCGAAAATAAAATTGATATTCCATATGAGGTCATATTCCCATAGTAAAGCATTGGAGTGATTTTTCTGGAAAAAACTCATTTAATTTCAGGTCGTTCTTTAAAAAAAGGGGTTATATTACTTAATTCACGCAGATATAGATGGAAACACTTGGTTTTTATAGAAATCCTTCACATGAAGTAAGTGAATCGACATGGTATTACATTCCCATAGTAAAGTATAGGGAGGATTCCCATAGGAGACAAGGAAAATCAGTGTCTTATTAAAATTAATTTCTGCTGAAAGCTTGATGATAATATGTTAATTTACGTATAAATATGCCATATTACATGTTTAATCAGTTTTATGATCGAAATCCTTGAATATTATTTCAGATGAGATTGGAGTCACAAATGGCAAAATCAAAGATTTTCGTTCGAAAGTGTAGCAAATTCTGCACTTTTTCTAGTGTCGTTTTGTGTTCCATAGATAAGCATTGAAAATAATTCTTTCTTCAATAACTCAATTACTATCCATTATTTCTCGACAATAATTAGCCAATTAACGTATCTAACCTAGATTTAATAGAAAACACTTCGTTTTTAACGAAAGCTTCGAAAATAAAAACGATATTCCATATGAGGTCATATTCCCATAGTAAAGCATTGGAGTGATTTTTCTGGAAAAAACTCATTTAATTTCAGTTCTTTCTTTACAAATATGGCCTAGTTTACTTAATTCACGCAGATATAGATGGAAACAATTGGTTTTTTATAGAAATCCTTCATATGAAGTAAGTGAATCGACATGGTATTTCAATCACATAGTAAAGCATAGGGAGGATTCCCATAGGAAAGCATAGGGGTGAATTGTGCTCGAAAAAACTCACTTAATTTCCGTTCGTTATCTACAAAATCTGGTAGATTTATTTTATTCACGTAGATGAACTGGTAAACACTTCGACTTTAACGAAATCCTCGAAAATAAAATTGATATTCCATATGAGGTCATATTCCCATAGTAAAGCATTGGAGTGATTTTTCTGGAAAAAACTCATTTAATTTCAGGTCTTTCTTTAAAAAAAGGTGCTAGATTACTTAATTCTCGCAGATATAGATGGAAACACTTGGTTTTTATAGAAATTCTTCACATGAAGTAAGTGAATCGACATGGTATTTCATTCCCATAGTAAAGCATAGGGAGGATTCCCATAGGAAAGCATAGGGGTGAATTGTGCTCGAAAAAACTCACTTAATTTCCGTTCGTTATCTACAAAATCTGGTAGATTTACTTTATTCACGTAGATAAACTGGAAAACACTTCGACTTTAACGAAATCCTCGAAAATAAAATTGATATACCATATGAGGTCATATTCCCATAGTAAACCATTGGAGTGATTTTTTGGAAAAAACTCATTTAATTTCAGGTCGTTCTTTAAAAAAAGGGGCTAGATTACTTAATTCACTCAGATATAGATGGAAACACTTGGTGTTTATAGAAATCCTTCACATGAAGTAAGTGAATCGACATGGTATTTCATTCCCATAGTAAAGCATAGGGAGGATTCCCATAGGAAAGCATTGGAGTGAATTGTGCTCGAAAAAACTCACTTAATTTCCGTTCTTTCTCTACAAAATCTGGTAGATTTACTTTATTCACGTAGATAAACTGGTAAACACTTCGATCTTAACGAAATCATCGAAAATAAAATTGATATTCCATATGAGGTCATATTCCCATAGTAAAGCATTGGAGTGATTTTTCTGGAAAAAACTCATTTAATTTCAGGTCGTTCTTTAAAAAAAGGGCCCAGTTTATTTAATTCCCGCAGATATAGATGGAAACACATGGTTTTTATAGAAATCCTTCACATGAAGTAAGTGAATCGACATGGTATTACATTCCCATAGTAAAGTATAGGGAGGATTCCCATAGGAGACAAGGAAAATCAGTGTCTTATTAAAATTAATTTCTGCTGAAAGCTTGATGATAATATGTTAATTTACGTATAAATATGCTATATTACATGTTTAATCAGTTTTATGATCGAAATCCTTGAATATTATTTCAGATGAGATTGGAGTCAAAAATGGCAAAATCAAAGATTTTCGTTCGAAAGTGTAGAAATGCTGCACTTTTTCTAGTGTCGTTTTGTGTTCCAATAATAAGCATTGAAAATAATTCTTTCTTCAATAACTCAATTACTTTCCATTATTTCTCGACAAAAATTAGCCAATTAACGTATCTAACCTAGATTTAATAGAAAACACTTCGTTTTAACGAAAGCTTCGAAAATAAAAACGATATTCCATATGAGGTCATATTCCCATAGTAAAGCATTGGAGTGATTTTTCTGGAAAAAACTCATTTAATTTCAGTTCTTTCTTTACAAAAATGGCCTAGTTTACTTAATTCACGCAGATATAGATGGAAACAATTGGTTTTTATAGAAATCCTTCATATGAAGTAAGTGAAGGACCTGGAAATTCATTCCCATAGTAAAGCATAGGGAGGATTCCCATAGGAAAGCATAGGGGTGAATTGTGCTCGAAAAAACTCACTTAATTTCCGTTCGTTCTCTACAAAATCTGGTAGATTTACTTTATTCACGTAGATAAACTGGGAAACACTTCGACTTTAACGAAATCCTCGAAAATAAAATTGATATTCCATATGAGGTCATATTCCCATATTAAAGCATTGGAGTGATTTTTTCTGGAAAAAACTCATTTAATTTCAGGTCTTTCTTTAAAAAAAGGGGCTAGATTACTTAATTCACTCAGCTATAGATGGAAACACTTGGTTTTTATAGAAATCCTTCATATGAAGTAAGTGAATCGACATGGTATTTCATTCCCATAGTAAAGTATAGGGGGGGATTCCCATAGGAAAGCATAGGAGTGAATTGTGCTCGAAAAAACTCACTTAATTTCCGTTCTTTCTCTACAAAATCTGGTAGATTTACTTTTTTCAGTAGATAAACTGGTAAACACTTCGACTTTAACGAAATCCTCGAAAATAAAATTGATATTCCATATGAGGTCATATTCCCATAGTAAAGCATTGGAGTGATTTTTCTGGAAAAAACTCATTTAATTTCAGTTCTTTCTTTACAAAAATGGCCTAGTTTACTTCATTCACGCAGATATAGATGGAACCAATTGGGTTTTAGAGAAATCCTTCATATGAAGTAAGTGAAGGACATGGAATTTCATTCCCATAGTAAAGCATAGGGAGGATTCCCATAGGAAAGCATAGGAGTGAATTGTGCTCGAAAAAACTCACTTAATTTCCGTTCGTTCTCTGCAAACTCTGGCAGATTTACTTTATTCACGTAGATAAACTGGTAAACACTTCGACTTTAACGAAATCCTCGAAAATAAAATTGATATTCCATATGAGGTCATATTCCCATAGTAAAGCATTGGAGTGATTTTTCTGGAAAAAAACTCATTTAATTTCAGGTCTTTCTTTAAAAAAAGGGGCTAGTTTACTTAATTCACGCAGATATAGATGGAAACACATGGTTTTTATAGAAATCCTTCACATGAAGTAAGTGAATCGACATGGTATTACATTCCCATAGTAAAGTATAGGGAGGATTCCCATAGGAGACAAGGAAAATCAGTTTCTTATTAAAATTAATTTCTGCGGAAAGTTTGATGATAATATGTTAATTTACTTATAAATATGCTATATTACATGTTTAATCAGTTTTATGATCGAAATCCTTGAATACTATTTCAGATGAGATTGGAGTCAAAGATGGCAAAATCAAAGATTTTCGTTCGGAAGTTTAGAAAATGCTGCACTTTTTCTAGTGTCGTTTTGTGTTTCATAGATAAGCATTGAAAATAATTCTTTCTTCAATAATTCAATTACTATCCATTATTTCTCGACAAAAATTAGCCAATTAACGTATCTAACCTAGATTTAATAGAAAACACTTCGGTTTTAACGAAAGCTTCGAAAATAAAAAAGATATTCCATATGAGGTCATATTCCCATAGTAAAGCATTGGAGTGATTTTTCTGGAAAAAACTCATTTAATTTCAGTTCTTTCTTTACAAAAATGGCCTAGTTTACTTAATTCACGCAGATATAGATGGAAACAATTGGTTTTTATAGAAATCCTTCATATGAAGTAAGTGAATCGACATGGTATTTCACTCCCATAGTAAAGCATTGGGAGGATTCCCATAGGAAAGCATAGGGGTGAATTGTGCTCGAAAAAACTCGCTTAATTTCCGTTCGTTATCTACAAGATCTGGTAGATTTACTTTATTCAAGTAGATATACTGGTAAACACTTCGACTTTAACGAAATCCTCGAAAATAAAATTGATATTCCATATGAGGTCATATTCCCATAGTAAAGCATTGGAGTGATTTTTCTGGAAAAAACTCATTTAATTTCAGGTCTTTCTTTAAAAAAAGGGGCTAGATTACTTAATTCACGCAGATATAGATGGAAACAATTGGTTTTTATAGAAATCCTTCATATGAAGTAAGTGAATCGACATGGTATTTCATTCCCATAATAAAGCATAGGGGGGATTCCCATAGGAAAGCATAGGGGTGAATTGTAATCGAAAAAACTCACTTAATTTCCGTTCGTTCTCTACAAAATCTGGTAGATTTACTTTATTCACGCAGAAAAACTGGTAAACACTTCGACTTTAACGAAATCCTCGAAAATAAAATTGATATTCCATATGAGGTCATATTCCCATAGTAAAGCATTGGAGTGATTTTTCTGGAAAAAACTCATTTAATTTCAGGTCGTTCTTTAAAAAAAGGGGCTAGATTACTTAATTCACGCAGATATAGATGGAAACACATGGTTTTTATAGAAATCCTGCACATGAAGTAAGTGAATCGACATGGTATTACATTCCCATAGTAAAGTATAGGGAGGATTCCCATTGGAGACAAGGAAAATCAGTGTCTTATTAAAATTAATTTCTGCTGAAAGCTTGATGATAATATGTTAATTTACGTATGAATATGCTATATTACATGTTTAATCAGTTTTATGATCGAAATCCTTGAATATTATTTCAAATGAGATTGGAGTCAAAAATGGCAAAATCAAAGATTTTCGTTCGAAAGTGTAGAAAATGCTGCACTTTTTCTAGTGTCGTTTTGTGTTCCATAGATAAGCATTGAAAATAATTCTTTCTTCAATAACTCAATTACTATCCATTATTTCTCTACAAAAATTAGCCAATTAACGTATCTAACCTAGATTTAATAGAAAACACTTCTTTTTTAACGAAAGCTTCGAAAATAAAAACGATATTCCATATGAGGTCATATTCCCATAGTAAAGCATTGGAGTGATTTTTCTGGAAAAACTCATTTAATTTCAGGTCTTTCTTTAAAAAAAGGGGCTAGATTACTTAATTCACGCAGATATAGATGGAAACAATTGGTTTTTATAGAAATCCTTCATATGAAGTAAGTGAATCGACATGGTATTTCATTCCCATAGTAAAGCATAGTAAGGATTGCCATAGGAAAGCATAGGGGTGAATTGTAATCGAAAAAACACACTTAATTTCAGTTCGTTCTCTACAAAATCTGGTAGATTTACTTTATTCACGTAGATAAACTGGTAAACACTTCGACTTTAACGAAATCCTCGAAAATAAAATTAATATTCCATATGAGGTCATATTCCCATAGTAAAGCATTGGAGTGATTTTTCTGGAAAAAACTCATTTAATTTCAGGTCTTTCTTTAAAAAAAGGGGCTAGATTACTTAATTCACGCAGATATAGATGGAAACAATTGGTTTTTATAGAAATCCTTCATATGAAGTAAGTGAATCGACATGGTATTTCATTCCCATAGTAAAGCATAGGGAGGATTCCCATAGGAAAGCATAGGGGTGAATTGTAATCGAAAAAACTCACTTAATTTCCGTTCGTTCTCTACAAAATCTGGTAGATTTACTTTATTCGCGTAGATAAACTGGTAAACACTTCGACTTTAACGAAATCCTCGAAAATAAAATTGATATTCCATATGAGGTCATATTCCCATAGTAAAGCATTGGAGTGATTTTTCTGGAAAAAACTCATTTAATTTCAGGTCGTTCTTTAAAAAAAGGGCCTAGTTTACTTAATTCCCGCAGATATAGATGGAAACACATGGTTTTTATAGAAATCCTTCACATGAAGTAAGTGAATCGACATGGTATTACATTCCCATAGTAAAGTATAGGGAGGATTCCCATAGGAAAGCATAGGAGTGAATTCTGATCGAAAAAACTCACTTAATTTTCGTTCTTTCTCTACAAAATCTGGTAGATTTACTTTATTCACGTAGATAAACTGGTAAACACTTCGACTTTAACGAAATCCTCGAAAATAAAATTGATATTCCATATGAGGTCATATTCCCATAGTAAAGCATTGGAGTGATTTTTCTGGAAAAAACTCATTTAATTTCAGGTCGTTCTTTAAAAAAAGGGCCTAGTTTACTTAATTCCCGCAGATATAGATGGAAACACATGGTTTTTATAGAAATCCTTCACATGAAGTAAGTGAATCGACATGGTATTACATTCCCATAGTAAAGTATAGGGAGGATTCCCATAGGAAAGCATAGGAGTGAATTGTGCTCGAAAAAACTCAATTAATTTCCGTTCTTTCTCTACAAAATCTGGTAGATTTACTTTGTTCACGTAGATAAACTGGGAAACACTTCGACTTTAACGAAATCCTCGAAAATAAAATTGATATTCCATATGAGGTCATATTCCCATAGTAAAGCATTGGAGTGATTTTTCTGGAAAAAACTCATTTAATTTCAGGTCGTTCTTTAAAAAAAGGGCCTAGTTTACTTAATTCCCGCAGATATAGATGGAAACACATGGTTTTTATAGAAATCCTTCACATGAAGTAAGTGAATCGACATGGTATTACATTCCCATAGTAAAGTATAGGGAGGATTCCCATAGGAGACAAGGAAAATCAGTGTCTTATTAAAATTAATTTCTGCTGAAAGCTTGATGATAATATGTTAATTTACTGATAAATATGCTATATTACATGTTTAATCAGTTTTATGATCGAAATCCTTGAATATTATTTCAAATGAGATTGGAGTCAAAAATGGCAAAATCAAAGATTTTCGTTCGAAATTGTAGCAAATGCTGCACTTTTTCTAGTGTCGTTTTGTGTTCCATAGATAAGCATTGAAAATAATTCTTTCTTCAATAACTCAATTACTATCCATTATTTCTCGACAAAAATTAGCCAATTAACGTATCTAACCTAGATTTAATAGAAAACACTTCGGTTTTAACGAAAGCTTCGAAAATAAAAACGATATTCCATATGAGGTCATATTCCCATAGTAAAGCATTGGAGTGATTTTTCTGGAAAAAACTCATTTAATTTCAGGTCTTTCTTTAAAAAAAGGGGCTAGATTACTTAATTCACGCAGATATAGATGGAAACAATTGGTTTTTATAGAAATCCTTCATATGAAGTAAGTGAATCGACATGGTATTTCATTCCCATAGTAAAGCATAGGGAGGATTCCCATAGGAAAGCATAGGGGTGAATTGTAATCGAAAAAACTCACTTAATTTCCGTTCGTTCTCTACAAAATCTGGTAGATTTACTTTATTCACGTAGATAAACTGGTAAACACTTCGACTTTAACGAAATCCTCGAAAATAAAATTAATATTCCATATGAGGTCATATTCCCATAGTAAAGCATTGGAGTGATTTTTCTGGAAAAAACTCATTTAATTTCAGTTCTTTCTTTAAAAAAAGGGGCTAGATTACTTAATTCACGCAGATATAGATGGAAACAATTGGTTTTTTATAGAAATCCTTCATATGAAGTAAGTGAATCGACATGGTATTTCATTCCCATAGTAAAGTATAGGGTGGATTCCCATAGGAAAGCATAGGAGTGAATTGTGCTCGAAAAAACTCACTTAATTTCCGTTCTTTCTCTACAAAATCTGGTAGATTTACTTTATTCACGTAGATAAACTGGTAAACACTTCGACTTTAACGAAATCCTCGAAAATAAAATTGATATTCCATATGAGGTCATATTCCCATAGTAAAGCATTGGAGTGATTTTTCTGGAAAAAACTCATTTAATTTCAGGTCGTTCTTTAAAAAAAGGGCCTAGTTTACTTAATTCCCGCAGATATAGATGGAAACACATGATTTTTATAGAAATCCTTCACATGAAGTAAGTGAATCGACATGGTATTACATTCCCATAGTAAAGTATAGGGAGGATTCCCATAGGAAAGCATAGGAGTGAATTCTGATCGAAAAAACTCACTTAATTTCCGTTCTTTCTCTACAAAATCTGGTAGATTTACTTTATTCACGTAGATAAACTGGTAAACACTTCGACTTTAACGAAATCCTCGAAAATAAAATTGATATTCCATATGAGGTCATATTCCCATAGTAAAGCATTGGAGTGATTTTTCTGGAAAAAACTCATTTAATTTCAGGTCGTTCTTTACAAAAACGGGGCTAGATTACTTAATTCACGCAGATATAGATTGAAACACATGGTTTTTATAGAAATCCTTCACATGAAGTAAGTGAATCGACATGGTATTACATTCCCATAGTAAAGTATAGGGAGGATTCCCATAGGAGACAAGGAAAGTCAGTGTCTTATTAAAATTAATTTCTGCTGAAAGCTTGATGATAATATGTTAATTTACGTATAAATATGCTATATTACATGTTTAATCAGTTTTATGATCGAAATCCTTGAATATTATTTCAAATGAGATTGGAGTCAAAAATGGCAAAATCAAAGATTTTCGTTCGAAATTGTAGAAAATGCTACACTTTTTCTAGTGTCGTTTTGTGTTCCATAGATAAGCATTGAAAATAATTTTTTCTTCAATAACTCAATTACTATCCATTATTTCTCGACAAAAATTAGCCAATTAACGTATCTAACCTAGATTTAATAGAAAACACTTCGTTTTTAACGAAAGCTTCGAAAATAAAAACGATATTCCATATGAGGTCGTATTCCCATAGTAAAGCATTGGAGTGATTTTTCTGGAAAAACTCATTTAATTTCAGGTCTTTCTTTAAAAAAAGGGGCTAGATTACTTAATTCACGCAGATATAGATGGAAACAATTGGTTTTTATAGAAATCCTTCATATGAAGTAAGTGAATCGACATGGTATTTCATTCCCATAGTAAAGCATAGGGAGGATTGCCATAGGAAAGCATAGGGGTGAATTGTAATCGAAAAAACTCACTTAATTTCAGTTCGTTCTCTACAAAATCTGGTAGATTTACTTTATTCACGTAGATAAACTGGTAAACACTTCGACTTTAACGAAATCCTCGAAAATAAAATTAATATTCCATATGAGGTCATATTCCCATAGTAAAGCATTGGAGTGATTTTTCTGGAAAAAACTCATTTAATTTCAGGTCTTTCTTTAAAAAAAGGGGCTAGATTACTTAATTCACGCAGATATAGATGGAAACAATTGGTTTTTATAGAAATCCTTCATATGAAGTAAGTGAATCGACATGGTATTTCATTCCCATAGTAAAGCATAGGGAGGATTCCCATAGGAAAGCATAGGGGTGAATTGTAATCGAAAAAACTCACTTAATTTCCGTTCGTTCTCTACAAAATCTGGTATATTTACTTTATTCACGTAGATAAACTGGTAAACACTTCGACTTTAACGAAATCCTCGAAAATAAAATTGATATTCCACATGAGGTCATATTCCCATAGTAAAGCATTGGAGTGATTTTTCTGGAAAAAACTCATTTAATTTCAGGTCGTTCTTTAAAAAAAGGGCCTAGTTTACTTAATTCCCGCAGATATAGATGGAAACACATTGTTTTTATAGAAATCCTTCACATGAAGTAAGTGAATCGACATGGTATTACATTCCCATAGTAAAGTATAGGGAGGATTCCCATAGGAAAGCATAGGAGTGAATTCTGATCGAAAAAACTCACTTAATTTCCGTTCTTTCTCTACAAAATCTGGTAGATTTACTTTATTCACGTAGATAAACTGGTAAACACTTCGACTTTAACGAAATCCTCGAAAATAAAATTGATATTCCATATGAGGTCATATTCCCATAGTAAAGCATTGGAGTGATTTTTCTGGAAAAAACTCATTTAATTTCAGGTCGTTCTTTAAAAAAAGGGCCTAGCTTACTTAATTCCCGCAGATATAGATGGAAACACATGGTTTTTATAGAAATCCTTCACATGAAGTAAGTGAATCGACATGGTATTACATTCCCATAGTAAAGTATAGGGAGGATTCCCATAGGAGACAAGGAAAATCAGTGTCTTATTAAAATTAATTTCTGCTGAAAGCTTGATGATAATATGTTAATTTACGGATAAATATGCTATATTACATGTTTAATCAGTTTTATGATCGAAATCCTTGAATATTATTTCAAATGAGATTGGAGTCAAAAATGGCAAAATCAAAGATTTTCGTTCGAAAGTGTAGAAAATGCTGCACTTTTTCTAGTGTCGTTTTGTGTTCCATAGATAAGCATTGAAAATATTTCTTTCTTCAATAACTCAATTACTATCCATTATTTCTCGACAAAAATTAGCCAATTAACGTATCTAACCTAGATTTAATAGAAAACACTTCGTTTTTAACGAAAGCTTCGAAAATAAAAACGATATTCCATATGAGGTCATATTCCCATAGTAAAGCATTGGAGTGATTTTTCTGGAAAAAACTCATTTAATTTCAGGTCTTTCTTTAAAAAAAGGGGCTAGATTACTTAATTCACGCAGATATAGATGGAAACAATTGGTTTTTATAGAAATCCTTCATATGAAGTAAGTGAATCGACATGGTATTTCATTCCCATAGTAAAGCATACGGAGGATTCCCATAGGAAAGCATAGGGGTGAATTGTAATCGAAAAAACTCACTTAATTTCCGTTCGTTCTCTACAAAATCTGGGTAGATTTACTTTATTCACGTAGATAAACTGGTAAACACTTCGACTTTAACAAATCCTCGAAAATAAAATTAATATTCCATATGAGGTCATATTCCCATAGTAAAGCATTGGAGTGATTTTTCTGGAAAAAACTCATTTAATTTCAGTTCTTTCTTTACAAAAAGGGGCTAGATTACTTAATTCACGCAGATATAGATGGAAACAATTGGTTTTTATAGAAATCCTTCATATGAAGTAAGTGAATCGACATGGTATTTCATTCCCATAGTAAAGTATAGGGTGGATTCCCATAGGAAAGCATAGGAGTGAATTGTGCTCGAAAAAACTCACTTAATTTTCGTTCTTTCTCTACAAAATCTGGTAGATTTACTTTATTCACGTAGATAAACTGGTAAACACTTCGACTTTAACGAAATCCTCGAAAATAAAATTGATATTCCATATGAGGTCATATTCCCATAGTAAAGCATTGGAGTGATTTTTCTGGAAAAAACTCATTTAATTTCAGGTCGTTCTTTAAAAAAAGGGGCTAGATTACTTAATTCACGCAGATATAGATGGAAACACATGGTTTTTATAGAAATCCTTCATATGAAGTAAGTGAATCGACATGGTATTACATTCCCATAGTAAAGTATAGGGAGGATTCCCATAGGAGACAAGGAAAATCAGTGTCTTATTAAAATTAATTTCTGCTGAAAGCTTGATGATAATATGTTAATTTACGTATAAATACGCTATATTACATGTTTAATCAGTTTATGATCGAAATCCTTGAATATTATTTCAAATGAGATTGGAGTCAAAAATGGCAAAATCAAAGATTTTCGTTCGAAAGTGTAGAAAATGCTGCACTTTTTCTAGTGTCGTTTTGTGTTCCATAGATAAGCATTGAAAATAATTCTTTCTTCAATAACTCAATTACTATACATTATTTCTCGACAAAAATTAGCCAATTAACGTATCTCACCTAGATTTAATAGAAAACACTTCGTTTTTAACGAAAGCTTCGAAAATAAAAACGATATTCCATATGAGGTCATATTCCCATTGTAAAGCATTGGAGTGATTTTTCTGGAAAAAACTCATTTAATTTCAGGTCTTTCTTTAAAAAAAGGGGCTAGATTACTTAATTCACGCAGATATAGATGGAAACAATTGGTTTTTATAGAAATCCTTCACATGAAGTAAGTGAATCGACATGGTATTTCATTCCCATAGTAAAGTATAGGGAGGATTCCCATAGGAAAGCATAGGGGTGAATTGTAATCGAAAAAACTCACTTAATTTCCGTTAATTCTCTACAAAATCTGGTAGATTTACTTTATTCACGTAGATAAACTGGTAAACACTTCGACTTTAACGAAATCCTCGAAAATAAAATTGATATTCCATATGAGGTCATATTCCCATAGTAAAGCATTGGAGTGATTTTTCTGGAAAAAACTCATTTAATTTCAGGTCGTTCTTTAAAAAAAGGGGTTATATTACTTAATTCACGCAGATATAGATGGAAACACTTGGTTTTTATAGAAATCCTTCACATGAAGTAAGTGAATCGACATGGTATTACATTCCCATAGTAAAGTATAGGGAGGATTCCCATAGGAGACAAGGAAAATCAGTGTCTTATTAAAATTAATTTCTGCTGAAAGCTTGATGATAATATGTTAATTTACGTATAAATATGCCATATTACATGTTTAATCAGTTTTATGATCGAAATCCTTGAATATTATTTCAGATGAGATTGGAGTCACAAATGGCAAAATCAAAGATTTTCGTTCGAAAGTGTAGAAAATTCTGCACTTTTTCTAGTGTCGTTTTGTGTTCCATAGATAAGCATTGAAAATAATTCTTTCTTCAATAACTCAATTACTATCCATTATTTCTCGACAATAATTAGCCAATTAACGTATCTAACCTAGATTTAATAGAAAACACTTCGTTTTTAACGAAAGCTTCGAAAATAAAAACGATATTCCATATGAGGTCATATTCCCATAGTAAAGCATTGGAGTGATTTTTCTGGAAAAAACTCATTTAATTTCAGTTCTTTCTTTACAAATATGGCCTAGTTTACTTAATTCACGCAGATATAGATGGAAACAATTGGTTTTTTACAGAAATCCTTCATATGAAGTAAGTGAATCGACATGGTATTTCAATCCCATAGTAAAGCATAGGGAGGATTCCCATAGGAAAGCATAGGGGTGAATTGTGCTCGAAAAAACTCACTTAATTTCCGTTCGTTATCTACAAAATCTTGTAGATTTACTTTATTCACGTAGATGAACTGGTAAACACTTCGACTTTAACGAAATCCTCGAAATAAAATTGATATTCCATATGAGGTCATATTCCCATAGTAAAGCATTGGAGTGATTTTTCTGGAAAAAACTCATTTAATTTCAGGTCTTTCTTTAAAAAAAGGTGCTAGATTACTTAATTCACGCAGATATAGATGGAAACACTTGGTTTTTATAGAAATTCTTCACATGAAGTAAGTGAATCGACATGGTATTTCATTCCCATAGTAAAGCATAGGGAGGATTCCCATAGGAAAGCATAGGGGTGAATTGTGCTCGAAAAAACTCACTTAATTTCCGTTCGTTATCTACAAAATCTGGTAGATTTACTTTATTCACGTAGATAAACTGGAAAACACTTCGACTTTAACGAAATCCTCGAAAATAAAATTGATATACCATATGAGGTCATATTCCCATAGTAAACCATTGGAGTGATTTTTTGGAAAAAACTCATTTAATTTCAGGTCGTTCTTTAAAAAAAGGGGCTAGATTACTTAATTCACTCAGATATAGATGGAAACACTTGGTGTTTATAGAAATCCTTCACATGAAGTAAGTGAATCGACATGGTATTTCATTCCCATAGTAAAGCATAGGGAGGATTCCCATAGGAAAGCATTGGAGTGAATTGTGCTCGAAAAAACTCACTTAATTTCCGTTCTTTCTCTACAAAATCTGGTAGATTTACTTTATTCACGTAGATAAACTGGTAAACACTTCGATCTTAACGAAATCATTGAAAATAAAATTGATATTCCATATGAGGTCATATTCCCATAGTAAAGCATTGGAGTGATTTTTCTGGAAAAAACTCATTTAATTTCAGGTCGTTCTTTAAAAAAAGGGCCCAGTTTATTTAATTCCCGCAGATATAGATGGAAACACATGGTTTTTATAGAAATCCTTCACATGAAGTAAGTGAATCGACATGGTATTACATTCCCATAGTAAAGTATAGGGAGGATTCCCATAGGAGACAAGGAAAATCAGTGTCTTATTAAAATTAATTTCTGCTGAAAGCTTGATGATAATATGTTAATTTACGTATAAATATGCTATATTACATGTTTAATCAGTTTTATGATCGAAATCCTTGAATATTATTTCAGATGAGATTGGAGTCAAAAATGGCAAAATCAAAGATTTTCGTTCGAAAGTGTAGAAATGCTGCACTTTTTCTAGTGTCGTTTTGTGTTCCAATAATAAGCATTGAAAATAATTCTTTCTTCAATAACTCAATTACTTTCCATTATTTCTCGACAAAAATTAGCCAATTAACGTATCTAACCTAGATTTAATAGAAAACACTTCGTTTTAACGAAAGCTTCGAAAATAAAAACGATATTCCATATGAGGTCATATTCCCATAGTAAAGCATTGGAGTGATTTTTCTGGAAAAAACTCATTTAATTTCAGTTCTTTCTTTACAAAAATGGCCTAGTTTACTTAATTCACGCAGATATAGATGGAAACAATTGGTTTTTATAGAAATCCTTCATATGAAGTAAGTGAAGGACCTGGAAATTCATTCAAATAGTAAAGCATAGGGAGGATTCCCATAGGAAAGCATAGGGGTGAATTGTGCTCGAAAAAACTCACTTAATTTCCGTTCGTTCTCTACAAAATCTGGTAGATTTACTTTATTCACGTAGATAAACTGGGAAACACTTCGACTTTAACGAAATCCTCGAAAATAAAATTGATATTCCATATGAGGTCATATTCCCATATTAAAGCATTGGAGTGATTTTTTCTGGAAAAAACTCATTTAATTTCAGGTCTTTCTTTAAAAAAAGGGGCTAGATTACTTAATTCACTCAGCTATAGATGGAAACACTTGGTTTTTATAGAAATCCTTCATATGAAGTAAGTGAATCGACATGGTATTTCATTCCCATAGTAAAGTATAGGGGGGGATTCCCATAGGAGTGAATTGTGCTCGAAAAACTCACTTAATTTCCGTTCTTTCTCTACAAAATCTGGTAGATTTACTTTTTTCAGTAGATAAACTGGTAAACACTTCGACTTTAACGAAATCCTCGAAAATAAAATTGATATTCCATATGAGGTCATATTCCCATAGTAAAGCATTGGAGTGATTTTTCTGGAAAAAACTCATTTAATTTCAGTTCTTTCTTTACAAAAATGGCCTAGTTTACTTAATTCACGCAGATATAGATGGAAACAATTGGGTTTTATAGAAATCATTCATATGAAGTAAGTGAATCGACATGGTATTTCATTCCCATAGTAAAGCATAGGGAGCATTCCCATAGGAAAGCATAGGGGTGAATTGTGCTCGAAAAAACTCACTTATTTTCCGTTCGTTATCTACAAAATCTGGTAGGTTTACTTTATTCACGTAGATGAACTGGTAAACACTTCGACTTTAACGAAATCCTCGAAAATAAAATTGATATTCCATATGAGGTCATATTCGCATAGTAAAGCATTGGAGTGATTTTTCTGGAAAAAACTCATTTCATTTCAGGTCGTTTTTTAAAAAAAGGGCCTAGTTTACTTAATTCCCGCAGATATAGATGGAAACACATGGTTTTTATAGAAATCCTTCACATGAAGTAAGTGAATTGACATGGTATTACATTCCCATAGTAAAGTATAGGGAGGATTCCCATAGGAGACAAGGAAAATCAGTGTCTTATTAAAATTAATTTCTGCTGAAAGCTTGATGATAATATGTTAATTTACGTACAAATATGCTATTTTACATGTTTAATCAGTTTTATGATCGAAATCCTTGAATACTATTTCAGATGAGATTGGAGTCAAAAATGGCAAGATCAAAGATTTTCGTTCGAAAGTGTAGAGAATGCTGCACTCTTTCTAGTGTCGTTTTGTGTTCCATAGATAAGCATTGAAAATAATTCTTTCTTCAATAACTCAATTGCTATCCATTATTTCTCAACAAAATTAGCCAATTAACGTATCGAACCTAGATTTAATAGAAAACACTTCGTTTTTAACGAAAGCTTCGAAAATAAAAACGATATTCCATATGAGGTCATTTTCCCATAGTAAAGCATTGGAGTGATTTTTCTGGAAAAAACTCATTTAATTTCAGTTCTTTCTTTACAAAAATTGGCCTAGTTTACTTAATTCACGCAGATATAGATGGAACCAATTGGGTTTTATAGAAATCCTTCATATGAAGTAAGTGAAGGACATGGAATTTCATTCCCATAGTAAAGCATAGGGAGGATTCCCATAGGAAAGCATAGGAGTGAATTGTGCTCGAAAAAACTCACTTAATTTCCGTTCGTTCTCTGCAAACTCTGGCAGATTTACTTTATTCACGTAGATAAACTGGTAAACACTTCGACTTTAACGAAATCCTCGAAAATAAAATTGATATTCCATATGAGGTCATATTCCCATAGTAAAGCATTGGAGTGATTTTTCTGGAAAAAAACTCATTTAATTTCAGGTCTTTCTTTAAAAAAAGGGGCTAGTTTACTTAATTCACGCAGATATAGATGGAAACACATGGTTTTTATAGAAATCCTTCACATGAAGTAAGTGAATCGACATGGTATTACATTCCCATAGTAAAGTATAGGGAGGATTCCCATAGGAGACAAGGAAAATCAGTTTCTTATTAAAATTAATTTCTGCGGAAAGTTTGATGATAATATGTTAATTTACGTATAAATATGCTATATTACATGTTTAATCAGTTTTATGATCGAAATCCTTGAATACTATTTCAGATGAGATTGGAGTCAAAGATGGCAAAATCAAAGATTTTCGTTCGGAAGTTTAGAAAATGCTGCACTTTTTCTAGTGTCGTTTTGTGTTTCATAGATAAGCATTGAAAATAATTCTTTCTTCAATAATTCAATTACTATCCATTATTTCTCGACAAAAATTAGCCAATTAACGTATCTAACCTAGATTTAATAGAAAACACTTCGGTTTTAACGAATGCTTCGAAAATAAAAAAGATATTCCATATGAGGTCATATTCCCATAGTAAAGCATTGGAGTGATTTTTCTGGAAAAAACTCATTTAATTTCAGTTCTTTCTTTACAAAAATGGCCTAGTTTACTTAATTCACGCAGATATAGATGGAAACAATTGGTTTTTATAGAAATCCTTCATATGAAGTAAGTGAATCGACATGGTATTTCACTCCCATAGTAAAGCATGGGGAGGATTCCCATAGGAAAGCATAGGGGTGAATTGTGCTCGAAAAAACTCGCTTAATTTCCGTTCGTTATCTACAAGATCTGGTAGATTTACTTTATTCAAGTAGATATACTGGTAAACACTTCGACTTTAACGAAATCCTCGAAAATAAAATTGATATTCCATATGAGGTCATATTCCCATAGTAAAGCATTGGAGTGATTTTTCTGGAAAAAACTCATTTAATTTCAGGTCTTTCTTTAAAAAAAGGGGCTAGATTACTTAATTCACGCAGATATAGATGGAAACAATTGGTTTTTATAGAAATCCTTCATATGAAGTAAGTGAATCGACATGGTATTTCATTCCCATAATAAAGCATAGGGGGCATTCCCATAGGAAAGCATAGGGGTGAATTGTAATCGAAAAAACTCACTTAATTTCCGTTCGTTCTCTACAAAATCTGGTAGATTTACTTTATTCACGCAGATAAACTGGTAAACACTTCGACTTTAACGAAATCCTCGAAAATAAAATTGATATTCCATATGAGGTCATATTCCCATAGTAAAGCATTGGAGTGATTTTTCTGGAAAAAACTCATTTAATTTCAGGTCGTTCTTTAAAAAAAGGGGCTAGATTACTTAATTCACGCAGATATAGATGGAAACACATGGTTTTTATAGAAATCCTTCACATGAAGTAAGTGAATCGACATGGTATTACATTCCCATAGTAAAGTATAGGGAGGATTCCCATTGGAGACAAGGAAAATCAGTGTCTTATTAAAATTAATTTCTGCTGAAAGCTTGATGATAATATGTTAATTTACGTATGAATATGCTATATTACATGTTTAATCAGTTTTATGATCGAAATCCTTGAATATTATTTCAAATGAGATTGGAGTCAAAATGGCAAAATCAAAGATTTTCGTTCGAAAGTGTAGAAAATGCTGCACTTTTTCTAGTGTCGTTTTGTGTTCCATAGATAAGCATTGAAAATAATTCTTTCTTCAATAACTCAATTACTATCCATTATTTCTCTACAAAAATTAGCCAATTAACGTATCTAACCTAGATTTAATAGAAAACACTTCTTTTTTAACGAAAGCTTCGAAAATAAAAACGATATTCCATATGAGGTCATATTCCCCTAGTAAAGCATTGGAGTGATTTTTCTGGAAAAAACTCATTTAATTTCAGGTCGTTCTTTAAAAAAAGGGGCTAGATTACTTAATTCACGCAGATATAGATGGAAACACTTGGTTTTTATAGAAATCCTTCACATGAAGTAAGTGAATCGACATGGTATTTCATTCCCATAGTAAAACATAGGGTGGATTCCCATAGGAAAGCATAGGAGTGAATTGTGCTCGAAAAAACTCACTTAATTTCCGTTCTTTCTCTTCAATATCTGGTAGATTTACTTTATTCACGTAGATAAACTGGCAAACACTTCGACTTTAACGAAATCCTCGAAAATAAAATTGATATTCCATATGAGGTCATATTCCCCTAGTAAAGCATTGGAGTGATTTTTCTGGAAAAAACTCATTTAATTTCAGGTCGTTCTTTAAAAAAAGGGCCTAGTTTACTTAATTCCAGCAGATATAGATGGAAACACATGGTTTTTATAGAAATCCTTCACATGAAGTAAGTGAATCGACATGGTATTACATTCCCATAGTAAAGTAAAGGGAGGATTCCCATAGGAAAGCATAGGAGTGAATTGTGCTCGAAAAAACTCACTTAATTTCCGTTCTTTCTCTACAAAATCTGGTAGATTTACTTTATTCACGTAGGTAAACTGGCAAACCCTTCGACTTTAACGAAATCCTCGAAAATAAAATTGATATTCCATATGAGGTCATATTCCCATAGTAAAGCATTGGAGTGATTTTTCTGGAAAAAACTCATTTAATTTCAGGTCGTTCTTTAAAAAAAGGGGCTAGATTACTTAATTCACGCAGATATAGATGGAAACACATGGTTTTTATAGAAATCCTTCATATGAAGTAAGAGAATCGACATGGTATTACATTCCCATAGTAAAGTATAGGGAGGATTCCCATAGGAGACAAGGAAAATCAGTGTCTTATTAAAATTAATTTCTGCTGAAAGCTTGATGATAATATGTTAATTTACGTATAAATACGCTATATTACATGTTTAATCAGTTTTATGATCGAAATCCTTGAATATTATTTCAAATGAGATTGGAGTCAAAAATGGCAAAATCAAAGATTTTCGTTCGAAAGTGTAGAAAATGCTGCACTTTTTCTAGTGTCGTTTTGTGTTCCATAGATAAGCATTGAAAATAATTCTTTCTTCAATAACTCAATTACTATCCATTATTTCTCGACAAAAATTAGCCAATTAACGTATCTCACCTAGATTTAATAGAAAACACTTCGTTTTTAACGAAAGCTTCGAAAATAAAAACGATATTCCATATGAGGTCATATTCCCATTGTAAAGCATTGGAGTGATTTTTCTGGAAAAAACTCATTTAATTTCAGGTCGTTCTTTAAAAAAAGGGGCTAGATAACTTAATTCACGCAGATATAGATGGAAACACTTGGTTTTTATAGAAATCCTTCACATGAAGTAAGTGAATCGACATGGTATTTCATTCCCTTAGTAAAGCATAGGGAGGATTCCCATAGGAAAGCATAGGGGTGAATTGTGCTCGAAAAAACTCACTTAATTTCCGTTCATTATCTACAAAATCTGGTAGATTTACTTTATTCACGTAGATAAACTGGTAAACTCTTCGACTTTAACGAAATCCTCGAAAATAAAATTGATATTCCATATGAGGTCATATTCCCATAGTAAAGCATTGGAGTGATTTTTCTGGAAAAAACTCATTTAATTTCAGGTCGTTCTTTAAAAAAAGGGGTTATATTACTTAATTCACGCAGATATAGATGGAAACACTTGGTTTTTATAGAAATCCTTCACATGAAATAAGTGAATCGACATGGTATTACATTCCCATAGTAAAGTATAGGGAGGATTCCCATAGGAGACAAGGAAAATCAGTGTCTTATTAAAATTAATTTCTGCTGAAAGCTTGATGATAATATGTTAATTTACGTATAAATATGCCATATTACATGTTTAATCAGTTTTATGATCGAAATCCTTGAATATTATTTCAGATGAGATTGGAGTCACAAATGGCAAAATCAAAGATTTTCGTTCGAAAGTGTAGAAAATTCTGCACTTTTTCTAGTGTCGTTTTGTGTTCCATAGATAAGCATTGAAAATAATTCTTTCTTCAATAACTCAATTACTATCCATTATTTCTCGACAAAAATTAGCCAATTAACGTATCTAACCTAGATTTAATAGAAAACACTTCGTTTTTAACGAAAGCTTCGAAAATAAAAACGATATTCCATATGAGGTCATATTCCCATAGTAAAGCATTGGAGTGATTTTTCTGGAAAAAAATCTCATTTAATTTCAGTTCTTTCTTTACAAATATGGCCTAGTTTACTTAATTCACGCAGATATAGATGGAAACAATTGTTTTTTTATAGAAATCCTTCATATGAAGTAAGTGAATCGACATGGTATTTCAATCCCATAGTAAAGCATAGGGAGGATTCCCATAGGAAAGCATAGGGGTGAATTGTGCTCGAAAAAACTCACTTAATTTCCGTTCGTTATCTACAAAATCTGGTAGATTTACTTTATTCACGTAGATGAACTGGTAAACACTTCGACTTTAACGAAATCCTCGAAAATAAAATTGATATACCATATGAGGTCATATTCCCATAGTAAACCATTGGAGTGATTTTTTGGAAAAAACTCATTTAATTTCAGGTCGTTCTTTAAAAAAAGGGGCTAGATTACTTAATTCACTCAGATATAGATGGAAACACTTGGTGTTTATAGAAATCCTTCACATGAAGTAAGTGAATCGACATGGTATTTCATTCCCATAGTAAAGCATAGGGAGGATTCCCATAGGAAAGCATTGGAGTGAATTGTGCTCGAAAAAACTCACTTAAGTTCCGTTCTTTCTCTACAAAATCTGGTAGATTTACTTTATTCACGTAGATAAACTGGTAAACACTTCGATCTTAACGAAATCATCGAAAATAAAATTGATATTCCATATGAGGTCATATTCCCATAGTAAAGCATTGGAGTGATTTTTCTGGAAAAAACTCATTTAATTTCAGGTCGTTCTTTAAAAAAAGGGCCCAGTTTATTTAATTCCCGCAGATATAGTTGGAAACACATGGTTTTTATAGAAATCCTTCACATGAAGTAAGTGAATCGACATGGTATTACTTTCCCATAGTAAAGTATAGGGAGGATTCCCATAGGAGACAAGGAAAATCAGTGTTCTTATTAAAATTAATTACTGCTGAAAGCTTGATGATAATATGTTAATTTACGTATAAATATGCTATATTACATGTTTAATCAGTTTTATGATCGAAATCCTTGAATATTATTTCAGATGAGATTGGAGTCAAAAATGGCAAAATCAAAGATTTTCGTTCGAAAGTGTAGAAATGCTGCACTTTTTCTAGTGTCGTTTTGTGTTCCAATAATAAGCATTGAAAATAATTCTTTCTTCAATAACTCAATTACTTTCCATTATTTCTCGACAAAAATTAGCCAATTAACGTATCTAACCTAGATTTAATAGAAAACACTTCGTTTTAACGAAAGCTTCGAAAATAAAAACGATATTCCATATGAGGTCATATTCCCATAGTAAAGCATTGGAGTGATTTTTCTGGAAAAAACTCATTTAATTTCAGTTCTTTCTTTACAAAAATGGCCTAGTTTACTTAATTCACGCAGATATAGATGGAAACAATTGGTTTTTATAGAAATCCTTCATATGAAGTAAGTGAAGGACCTGGAAATTCATTCCCATAGTAAAGCATAGGGAGGATTCCCATAGGAAAGCATAGGGGTGAATTGTGCTCGAAAAAACTCACTTAATTTCCGTTCGTTCTCTACAAAATCTGGTAGATTTACTTTATTCACGTAGATAAACTGGGAAACACTTCGACTTTAACGAAATCCTCGAAAATAAAATTGATATTCCATATGAGGTCATATTCCCATATTAAAGCATTGGAGTGATTTTTTCTGGAAAAAACTCATTTAATTTCAGGTCTTTCTTTAAAAAAAGGGGCTAGATTACTTAATTCACTCAGCTATAGATGGAAACACTTGGTTTTCATAGAAATCCTTCATATGAAGTAAGTGAATCGACATGGTATTTCATTCCCATAGTAAAGTATAGGGGGGATTCCCATAGGAAAGCATAGGAGTGAATTGTGCTCGAAAAAACTCACTTAATTTCCGTTCTTTCTCTACAAAATCTGGTAGATTTACTTTTTTCAGTAGATAAACTGGTAAACACTTCGACTTTAACGAAATCCTCGAAAATAAAATTGATATTCCATATGAGGTCATATTCCCATAGTAAAGCATTGGAGTGATTTTTCTGGAAAAAACTCATTTAATTTCAGTTCTTTCTTTACAAAAATGGCCTAGTTTACTTAATTCACGCAGATATAGATGGAAACAATTGGGTTTTATAGAAATCCTTCATATGAAGTAAGTGAATCGACATGGTATTTCATTCCCATAGTAAAGCATAGGGAGCATTCCCATAGGAAAGCATAGGGGTGAATTGTGCTCGAAAAAACTCACTTATTTTCCGTTCGTTATCTACAAAATCTGGTAGGTTTACTTTATTCACGTAGATGAACTGGTAAACACTTCGACTTTAACGAAATCCTCGAAAATAAAATTGATATTCCATATGAGGTCATATTCGCATAGTAAAGCATTGGAGTGATTTTTCTGGAAAAAACTCATTTCATTTCAGGTCGTTCTTTAAAAAAAGGGCCTAGTTTACTTAATTCCCGCAGATATAGATGGAAACACATGGTTTTTATAGAAATCCTTCACATGAAGTAAGTGAATTGACATGGTATTACATTCCCATAGTAAAGTATAGGGAGGATTCCCATAGGAGACAAGGAAAATCAGTGTCTTATTAAAATTAATTTCTGCTGAAAGCTTGATGATAATATGTTAATTTACGTACAAATATGCTATTTTACATGTTTAATCAGTTTTATGATCGAAATCCTTGAATACTATTTCAGATGAGATTGGAGTCAAAAATGGCAAGATCAAAGATTTTCGTTCGAAAGTGTAGAAAATGCTGCACTCTTTCTAGTGTCGTTTTGTGTTCCATAGATAAGCATTGAAAATAATTCTTTCTTCAATAACTCAATTGCTATCCATTATTTCTCAACAAAAATTAGCCAATTAACGTATCTAACCTAGATTTAATAGAAAACACTTCGTTTTTAACGAAAGCTTCGAAAATAAAAACGATATTCCATATGAGGTCATTTTCCCATAGTAAAGCATTGGAGTGATTTTTCTGGAAAAAACTCATTTAATTTCAGTTCTTTCTTTACAAACATTGGCCTAGTTTACTTAATTCACGCAGATATAGATGGAACCAATTGGGTTTTATAGAAATCCTTCATATGAAGTAAGTGAAGGACATGGAATTTCATTCCCATAGTAAAGCATAGGGAGGATTCCCATAGGAAAGCATAGGAGTGAATTGTGCTCGAAAAAACTCACTTAATTTCCTTTCGTTCTCTGGAAACTCTGGCAGATTTACTTTATTCACGTAGATAAACTGGTAAACACTTCGACTTTAACGAAATCCTCGAAAATAAAATTGATATTCCATATGAGGTCATATTCCCATAGTAAAGCATTGGAGTGATTTTTCTGGAAAAAAACTCATTTAATTTCAGGTCTTTCTTTAAAAAAAGGGGCTAGTTTACTTAATTCACGCAGATATAGATGGAAACACATATTTTTTATAGAAATCCTTCACATGAAGTAAGTGAATCGACATGGTATTACATTCCCATAGTAAAGTATAGGGAGGATTCCCATAGGAGACAAGGAAAATCAGTTTCTTATTAAAATTAATTTCTGCGGAAAGTTTGATGATAATATGTTAATTTACGTATAAATATGCTATATTACATGTTTAATCAGTTTTATGATCGAAATCCTTGAATACTATTTCAGATGAGATTGGAGTCAAAGATGGCAAAATCAAAGATTTTCGTTCGGAAGTTTAGAAAATGCTACACTTTTTCTAATGTCGTTTTGTGTTTCATAGATAAGCATTGAAAATAATTCTTTCTTCAATAATTCAATTACTATCCATTATTTCTCGACACAAATTAGCCAATTAACGTATCTAACCTAGATTTAATAGAAAACACTTCGGTTTTAACGAAAGCTTCGAAAATAAAAAAGATATTCCATATGAGGTCATATTCCCATAGTAAAGCATTGGAGTGATTTTTCTGGAAAAAACTCATTTAATTTCAGTTCTTTCTTTACAAAAATGGCCTAGTTTACTTAATTCACGCAGATATAGATGGAAACAATTGGTTTTTATAGAAATCCTTCATATGAAGTAAGTGAATCGACATGGTATTTCACTCCCATAGTAAAGCATTGGGAGGATTCCCATAGGAAAGCATAGGGGTGAATTGTGCTCGAAAAAACTCGCTTAATTTCCGTTCGTTATCTACAAGATCTGGTAGATTTACTTTATTCAAGTAGATATACTGGTAAACACTTCGACTTTAACGAAATCCTCGAAAATAAAATTGATATTCCATATGAGGTCATATTCCCATAGTAAAGCATTGGAGTGATTTTTCTGGAAAAAACTCATTTAATTTCAGTTCTTTCTTTACAAAAATGGCCTAGTTTACTTAATTCACGCAGATATAGATGGAAACAATTGGGTTTTATAGAAATCCTTCATATGAAGTAAGTGAATCGACATGGTATTTCATTCCCATAGTAAAGCATAGGGAGCATTCCCATAGGAAAGCATAGGGGTGAATTGTGCTCGAAAAAACTCACTTATTTTCCGTTCGTTATCTACAAAATCTGGTAGGTTTACTTTATTCACGTAGATGAACTGGTAAACACTTCGACTTTAACGAAATCCTCGAAAATAAAATTGATATTCCATATGAGGTCATATTCGCATAGTAAAGCATTGGAGTGATTTTTCTGGAAAAAACTCATTTCATTTCAGGTCGTTCTTTAAAAAAAGGGCCTAGTTTACTTAATTCCCGCAGATATAGATGGAAACACATGGTTTTTATAGAAATCCTTCACATGAAGTAAGTGAATTGACATGGTATTACATTCCCATAGTAAAGTATAGGGAGGATTCCCATAGGAGACAAGGAAAATCAGTGTCTTATTAAAATTAATTTCTGCTGAAAGCTTGATGATAATATGTTATTTACGTACAAATATGCTATTTTACATGTTTAATCAGTTTTTATGATCGAAATCCTTGAATACTATTTCAGATGAGATTGGAGTCAAAAATGGCAAGATCAAAGATTTTCGTTCGAAAGTGTAGAAAATGCTGCACTCTTTCTAGTGTCGTTTTGTGTTCCATAGATAAGCATTGAAAATAATTCTTTCTTCAATAACTCAATTGCTATCCATTATTTCTCAACAAAAATTAGCCAATTAACGTATCTAACCTAGATTTAATAGAAAACACTTCGTTTTTAACGAAAGCTTCGAAAATAAAACGATATTCCATATGAGGTCATTTCCCATAGTAAAGCATTGGAGTGATTTTTCTGGAAAAAACTCATTTAATTTCAGTTCTTTCTTTACAAACATTGGCCTAGTTTACTTAATTCACGCAGATATAGATGGAACCAATTGGGGTTTTATAGAAATCCTTCATATGAAGTAAGTGAAGGACATGGAATTTCATTCCCATAGTAAAGCATAGGGAGGATTCCCATAGGAAAGCATAGGAGTGAATTGTGCTCGAAAAACTCACTTAATTTCCTTTCGTTCTCTGGAAACTCTGGCAGATTTACTTTATTCACGTAGATAAACTGGTAAACACTTCGACTTTAACGAAATCCTCGAAAATAAAATTGATATTCCATATGAGGTCATATTCCCATAGTAAAGCATTGGAGTGATTTTTCTGGAAAAAAACTCATTTAATTTCAGGTCTTTCTTTAAAAAAAGGGGCTAGTTTACTTAATTCACGCAGATATAGATGGAAACACATATTTTTTATAGAAATCCTTCACATGAAGTAAGTGAATCGACATGGTATTACATTCCCATAGTAAAGTATAGGGAGGATTCCCATAGGAGACAAGGAAAATCAGTTTCTTATTAAATTAATTTCTGCGGAAAGTTTGATGATAATATGTTAATTTACGTATAAATATGCTATATTACATGTTTAATCAGTTTTATGATCGAAATCCTTGAATACTATTTCAGATGAGATTGGAGTCAAAGATGGCAAAATCAAAGATTTTCGTTCGGAAGTTTAGAAAATGCTACACTTTTTCTAATGTCGTTTTTGTGTTTCATAGATAAGCATTGAAAATAATTCTTTCTTCAATAATTCAATTACTATCCATTATTTCTCGACACAAATTAGCCAATTAACGTATCTAACCTAGATTTAATAGAAAACACTTCGGTTTTAACGAAAGCTTCGAAATAAAAAAGATATTCCATATGAGGTCATATTCCCATAGTAAAGCATTGGAGTGATTTTTCTGGAAAAAACTCATTTAATTCAGTTCTTTCTTTACAATAATGGCCTAGTTTACTTAATTCACGCAGATATAGATGGAAACAATTGGTTTTTATAGAAATCCTTCATATGAAGTAAGTGAATCGACATGGTATTTCACTCCCATAGTAAAGCATTGGGAGGATTCCCATAGGAAAGCATAGGGTGAATTGTGCTCGAAAAAACTCGCTTAATTTCCGTTCGTTATCTACAAGATCTGGTAGATTTACTTTATTCAAGTAGATATACTGGTAAACACTTCGACTTTAACGAAATCCTCGAAATAAAATTGATATTCCATATGAGGTCATATTCCCATAGTAAAGCATTGGAGTGATTTTTCTGGAAAAAACTCATTAATTTCAGGTCTTTCTTTAAAAAAAGGGGCTAGATTACTTAATTCACGCAGATATAGATGGAAACAATTGTTTTTATAGAAATCCTTCATATGAAGTAAGTGAATCGACATGGTATTTCATTCCCCTAATAAAGCATAGGGGGGATTCCCATAGGAAGCATAGGGGTGAATTGTAATCGAAAAAACTCACTTAATTTCCGTTCGTTCTCTACAAAATCTGGTAGATTTACTTTGTTCACGCAGATAAACTGGTAAACACTTCGACTTTAACGAAATCCTCGAAAATAAAATTGATATTCCATATGAGGTCATATTCCCATAGTAAAGCATTGGAGTGATTTTTTCTGGAAAAAACTCATTTAATTTCAGGTCTTTCTTTAAAAAGGGGCTAGATTACTTAATTCACGCAGATATAGATGGAAACAATTGGTTTTTATAGAAATCCTTCATATGACGTAAGTGAATCGACATGGTATTCATTCCCATAGTAAAGCATAGGGAGCATTCCCATAGGAAAGCATAGGGGTGAATTGTAATCGAAAAAACTCACTTAATTTCCGTTCGTTCTCTACAAAATCTGGTAGATTTACTTTATTCATGTAGATAAACTGGAAAACACTTCGACTTTAACGAAATCCTCGAAAATAAAATTGGTATTCCATATGAGGTCATATTCCCATAGTAAAGCATTGGAGTGATTTTTCTGGAAAAAACTCATTTAATTTCAGGTCGTTCTTTAAAAAAAGGGGCTAGATTACTTAATTCCCGCAGATATAGATGGAAACACATGGTTTTTATAGAAATCCTTCACATGAAGTAAGTGAATCGACATGGTATTACATTCCCCATAGTAAAGTATAGGGAGGATTCCCATAGGAGACAAGGAAAATCAGTGTCTTATTAAAATTAATTTCTGCTGAAATCTTGATGATAATATGTTAATTTACGTATAAATACGCTATATTACATGTTTAATCAGTTTTATGATCGAAATCATTGAATATTATTTCAAATGAGATCGGAGTCAAAAATGGCAAAATCAAAGATTTTCGTTCGAAAGTGTAGAAATGCTGCACTTTTTCTAGTGTCGTTTTGTGTTCCATAGATAAGCATTGAAAATAATTCTTTCTTCAATAACTCAATTACTATCCATTATTTCTCGACAAAAAATTAGCCAATTAACGTATCTAACCTAGATTTAATAGAAAACACTTCGTTTTTAAGGAAAGCCTCGAAAATAAAAACGATATTCCATATGAGGTCATATTCCCATAGTAAAGCATTGGAGTGATTTTTCTGGAAAAAACTCATTTAATTTCAGGTCTTTCTTTAAAAAAAGGGGCTAGATTACTTAATTCACGCAGATATAGATGGAAACAATTGGTTTTTATAGAAATCCTTCATATGAAGTAAGTGAATCGACATGGTATTTCATTCCCATAATAAAGCATAGGGGGATTCCCATAGGAAAGCATAGGGGTGAATTGTAATCGAAAAAACTCACTTAATTTCCGTTCGTTCTCTACAAAATCTGGTAGATTTACTTTATTCACGCAGATAAACTGGTAAACACTTCGACTTTAACGAAATCCTCGAAAATAAATTGATATTCCATATGAGGTCATATTCCCATAGTAAAGCATTGGAGTGATTTTTCTGGAAAAAACTCATTTAATTTCAGGTCGTTCTTTAAAAAAAGGGGCTAGATTACTTAATTCACGCAGATATAGATGGAAACACATGGTTTTATAGAAATCCTTCACATGAAGTAAGTGAATCGACATGGTATTACATTCCCATAGTAAAGTATAGGGAGGATTCCCATTGGAGACAAGGAAAATCAGTGTCTTATTAAAATTAATTTCTGCTGAAAGCTTGATGATAATATGTTAATTTACGTATGAATATGCTATATTACATGTTTAATCAGTTTTATGATCGAAATCCTTGAATATTATTTCAAATGAGATTGGAGTCAAAAATGGCAAAATCAAAGATTTTCGTTCGAAAGTGTAGAAAATGCTGCACTTTTTCTAGTGTCGTTTTGTGTTCCATAGATAAGCATTGAAAATAATTCTTTCTTCAATAACTCAATTACTATCCATTATTTCTCTACAAAAATTAGCCAATTAACGTATCTAACCTAGATTTAATAGAAAACACTTCGTTTTTAACGAAAGCTTCGGAAATAAAAACGATATTCCATATGAGGTCATATTCCCCTAGTAAAGCATTGGAGTGATTTTTCTGGAAAAAACTCATTTAATTTCAGGTCGTTCTTTAAAAAAAGGGGCTAGATTACTTAATTCACGCAGATATAGATGGAAACACTTGGTTTTTATAGAAATCCTTCACATGAAGTAAGTGAATCGACATGGTATTTCATTCCCATAGTAAAACATAGGGTGGATTCCCATAGGAAAGCATAGGAGTGAATTGTGCTCGAAAAAACTCACTTAATTTCCGTTCTTTCTCTACAATATCTGGTAGATTTACTTTATTCACGTAGATAAACTGGCAAACACTTCGACTTTAACGAAATCCTCAAAAATAAAATTGATATTCCATATGAGGTCATATTCCCCTAGTAAAGCATTGGAGTGATTTTTCTGGAAAAAACTCATTTAATTTCAGGTCGTTCTTTAAAAAAAGGGCCTAGTTTACTTAATTCCAGCAGATATAGATGGAAACACATGGTTTTTATAGAAATCCTTCACATGAAGTAAGTGAATCGACATGGTATTACATTCCCATAGTAAAGTATAGGGAGGATTCCCATAGGAAAGCATAGGAGTGAATTGTGCTCGAAAAAACTCACTTAATTTCCGTTCTTTCTCTACAAAATCTGGTAGATTTACTTTATTCACGTAGATAAACTGGCAAACCCTTCGACTTTAACGAAATCCTCGAAAATAAAATTGATATTCCATATGAGGTCATATTCCCATAGTAAAGCATTGGAGTGATTTTTCTGGAAAAAACTCATTTAATTTCAGTTCTTTCTTTACAAATATGGCCTAGTTTACTTAATTCACGCAGATATAGATGGAAACAATTGTTTTTTTATAGAAATCCTTCATATGAAGTAAGTGAATCGACATGGTATTTCAATCCCATAGTAAAGCATAGGGAGGATTCCATAGGAAAGCATAGGGGTGAATTGTGCTCGAAAAAACTCACTTAATTTCCGTTCGTTATCTACAAAATCTGGTAGATTTACTTCATTCACGTAGATGAACTGGTAAACACTTCGACTTTAACGAAATCCTCGAAAATAAAATTGATATACCATATGAGGTCATATTCCCATAGTAAACCATTGGAGTGATTTTTTGGAAAAAACTCATTTAATTTCAGGTCGTTCTTTAAAAAAAGGGGCTAGATTACTTAATTCACTCAGATATAGATGGAAACACTTGGTGTTTATAGAAATCCTTCACATGAAGTAAGTGAATCGACATGGTATTTCATTCCCATAGTAAAGCATAGGGAGGATTCCCATAGGAAAGCATTGGAGTGAATTGTGCTCGAAAAAACTCACTTAATTTCCGTTCTTTCTCTACAAAATCTGGTAGATTTACTTTATTCACGTAGATAAACTGGTAAACACTTCGATCTTAACGAAATCATCGAAAATAAAATTGATATTCCATATGAGGTCATATTCCCATAGTAAAGCATTGGAGTGATTTTTCTGGAAAAAACTCATTTAATTTCAGGTCGTTCTTTAAAAAAAGGGCCCAGTTTATTTAATTCCCGCAGATATAGATGGAAACACATGGTTTTTATAGAAATCCTTCACATGAAGTAAGTGAATCGACATGGTATTACATTCCCATAGTAAAGTATAGGGAGGAATTCCCATAGGAGACAAGGAAAATCAGTGTCTTATTAAAATTAATTACTGCTGAAAGCTTGATGATAATATGTTAATTTACGTATAAATATGCTATATTACATGTTTAATCAGTTTTATGATCGAAATCCTTGAATATTATTTCAGATGAGATTGGAGTCAAAAATGGCAAAATCAAAGATTTTCGTTCGAAAGTGTAGAAATGCTGCACTTTTTCTAGTGTCGTTTTGTGTTCCAATAATAAGCATTGAAAATAATTCTTTCTTCAATAACTCAATTACTTTCCATTATTTCTCGACAAAAATTAGCCAATTAACGTATCTAACCTAGATTTAATAGAAAACACTTCGTTTTAACGAAAGCTTCGAAAATAAAAACGATATTCCATATGAGGTCATATTCCCATAGTAAAGCATTGGAGTGATTTTTCTGGAAAAAACTGATTTAATTTCAGTTCTTTCTTTACAAAAATGGCCTAGTTTACTTAATTCACGCAGATATAGATGGAAACAATTGGTTTTTATAGAAATCCTTCATATGAAGTAAGTGAAGGACCTGGAAATTCATTCCCATAGTAAAGCATAGGGAGGATTCCCATAGGAAAGCATAGGGGTGAATTGTGCTCGAAAAAACTCACTTAATTTCCGTTCGTTCTCTACAAAATCTGGTAGATTTACTTTATTCACGTAGATAAACTGGGAAACACTTCGACTTTAACGAAATCCTCGAAAATAAAATTGATATTCCATATGAGGTCATATTCCCATATTAAAGCATTGGAGTGATTTTTTCTGGAAAAAACTCATTTAATTTCAGGTCTTTCTTTAAAAAAAGGGGCTAGATTACTTAATTCACTCAGCTATAGATGGAAACACTTGGTTTTTATAGAAATCCTTCATATGAAGTAAGTGAATCGACATGGTATTTCATTCCCATAGTAAAGTATAGGGGGGATTCCCATAGGAAAGCATAGGAGTGAATTGTGCTCGAAAAAACTCACTTAATTTCCGTTCTTTCTCTACAAAATCTGGTAGATTTACTTTTTTCAGTAGATAAACTGGTAAACACTTCGACTTTAACGAAATCCTCGAAAATAAAATTGATATTCCATATGAGGTCATATTCCCATAGTAAAGCATTGGAGTGATTTTTCTGGAACAAACTCATTTAATTTCAGTTCTTTCTTTACAAAAATGGCCTAGTTTACTTAATTCACGCAGATATAGATGGAAACAATTGGGTTTTATAGAAATCCTTCATATGAAGTAAGTGAATCGACATGGTATTTCATTCCCATAGTAAAGCATAGGGAGCATTCCCATAGGAAAGCATAGGGGTGAATTGTGCTCGAAAAAACTCACTTATTTTCCGTTCGTTATCTACAAAATCTGGTAGGTTTACTTTATTCACGTAGATGAACTGGTAAACACTTCGACTTTAACGAAATCCTCGAAAATAAAATTGATATTCCATATGAGGTCATATTCGCATAGTAAAGCATTGGAGTGATTTTTCTGGAAAAAACTCATTTCATTTCAGGTCGTTCTTTAAAAAAAGGGCCTAGTTTACTTAATTCCCGCAGATATAGATGGAAACACATGGTTTTTATAGAAATCCTTCACATGAAGTAAGTGAATTGACATGGTATTACATTCCCATAGTAAAGTATAGGGAGGATTCCCATAGGAGACAAGGAAAATCAGTGTCTTATTAAAATTAATTTCTGCTGAAAGCTTGATGATAATATGTTAATTTACGTACAAATATGCTATTTTACATGTTTAATCAGTTTTATGATCGAAATCCTTGAATACTATTTCAGATGAGATTGGAGTCAAAAATGGCAAGATCAAAGATTTTCGTTCGAAAGTGTAGAAAATGCTGCACTCTTTCTAGTGTCGTTTTGTGTTCCATAGATAAGCATTGAAAATAATTCTTTCTTCAATAACTCAATTGCTATCCATTATTTCTCAACAAAAATTAGCCAATTAACGTATCTAACCTAGATTTAATAGAAAACACTTCGTTTTTAACGAAAGCTTCGAAAATAAAAACGATATTCCATATGAGGTCATTTTCCCATAGTAAAGCATTGGAGTGATTTTTCTGGAAAAAACTCATTTAATTTCAGTTCTTTCTTTACAAACATTGGCCTAGTTTACTTAATTCACGCAGATATAGATGGAACCAATTGGGTTTTATAGAAATCCTTCATATGAAGTAAGTGAAGGACATGGAATTTCATTCCCATAGTAAAGCATAGGGAGGATTCCCATAGGAAAGCATAGGAGTGAATTGTGCTCGAAAAAACTCACTTAATTTCCTTTCGTTCTCTGGAAACTCTGGCAGATTTACTTTATTCACGTAGATAAACTGGTAAACACTTCGACTTTAACGAAATCCTCGAAAATAAAATTGATATTCCATATGAGGTCATATTCCCATAGTAAAGCATTGGAGTGATTTTTCTGGAAAAAAACTCATTTAATTTCAGGTCTTTCTTTAAAAAAAGGGGCTAGTTTACTTAATTCACGCAGATATAGATGGAAACACATATTTTTTATAGAAATCCTTCACATGAAGTAAGTGAATCGACATGGTATTACATTCCCATAGTAAAGTATAGGGAGGATTCCCATAGGAGACAAGGAAAATCAGTTTCTTATTAAAATTAATTTCTGCGGAAAGTTTGATGATAATATGTTAATTTACGTATAAATATGCTATATTACATGTTTAATCAGTTTTATGATCGAAATCCTTGAATACTATTTCAGATGAGATTGGAGTCAAAGATGGCAAAATCAAAGATTTTCGTTCGGAAGTTTAGAAAATGCTACACTTTTTCTAATGTCGTTTTGTGTTTCATAGATAAGCATTGAAAATAATTCTTTCTTCAATAATTCAATTACTATCCATTATTTCTCGACAAAAATTAGCCAATTACCGTATCTAACCTAGATTTAATAGAAAACACTTCGGTTTTAACGAAAGCTTCGAAAATAAAAAAGATATTCCATATGAGGTCATATTCCCATAGTAAAGCATTGGAGTGATTTTTCTGGAAAAAACTCATTTAATTTCAGTTCTTTCTTTACAAAAATGGCCTAGTTTACTTAATTCACGCAGATATAGATGGAAACAATTGGTTTTTATAGAAATCCTTCATATGAAGTAAGTGAATCGACATGGTATTTCACTACCATAGTAAAGCATTGGGAGGATTCCCATAGGAAAGCATAGGGGTGAATTGTGCTCGAAAAAAATCGCTTAATTTCCGTTCGTTATCTACAAGATCTGGTAGATTTACTTTATTCAAGTAGATATACTGGTAAACACTTCGACTTTAACGAAATCCTCGAAAATAAAATTGATATTCCATATGAGGTCATATTCCCATAGTAAAGCATTGGAGTGATTTTTCTGGAAAAAACTCATTTAATTTCAGGTCTTTCTTTAAAAAAAGGGGCTAGATTACTTAATTCACGCAGATATAGATGGAAACAATTGGTTTTTATAGAAATCCTTCATATGAAGTAAGTGAATCGACATGGTATTTCATTCCCATAATAAAGCATAGGGGGGATTCCCATAGGAAAGCATAGGGGTGAATTGTAATCGAAAAAACTCACTTAATTTCCGTTCGTTCTCTACAAAATCTGGTAGATTTACTTTATTCACGCAGAGAAACTGGTAAACACTTCGACTTTAACGAAATCCTCGAAAATAAAATTGATATTCCATATGAGGTCATATTCCCATAGTAAAGCATTGGAGTGATTTTTCTGGAAAAAACTCATTTAATTTCAGGTCGTTCTTTAAAAAAAGGGGCTAGATTACTTAATTCACGCAGATATAGATGGAAACACATGGTTTTTATAGAAATCCTTCACATGAAGTAAGTGAATCGACATGGTATTACATTCCCATAGTAAAGTATAGGGAGGATTCCCATTGGAGGCAAGGAAAATCAGTGTCTTATTAAAATTAATTTCTGCTGAAAGCTTGATGATAATATGTTAATTTACGTATGAATATGCTATATTACATGTTTAATCAGTTTTATGATCGAAATCCTTGAATATTATTTCAAATGAGATTGGAGTCAAAAATGGCAAAATCAAAGATTTTCGTTCGAAAGTGTAGAAAATGCTGCACTTTTTCTAGTGTCGTTTTGTGTTCCATAGTTAAGCATTGAAAATAATTCTTTCTTCAATAACTCAATTACTATCCATTATTTCTCTACAAAAATTAGCCAATTAACGTATCTAACCTAGATTTAATAGAAAACACTTCTTTTTTAACGAAAGCTTCGAAAATAAAAACGATATTCCATATGAGGTCATATTCCCCTAGTAAAGCATTGGAGTGATTTTTCTGGAAAAAACTCATTTAATTTCAGGTCGTTCTTTAAAAAAAGGGGCTAGATTACTTAATTCACGCAGATATAGATGGAAACACTTGGTTTTTATAGAAATCCTTCACATGAAGTAAGTGAATCGACATGGTATTTCATTCCCATAGTAAAACATAGGGTGGATTCCCATAGGAAAGCATAGGAGTGAATTGTGCTCGAAAAAACTCACTTAATTTCCGTTCTTTCTCTACAATATCTGGTAGATTTACTTTATTCACGTAGATAAACTGGCAAACACTTCGACTTTAACGAAATCCTCGAAAATAAAATTGATATTCCATATGAGGTCATATTCCCCTAGTAAAGCATTGGAGTGATTTTTCTGGAAAAAACTCATTTAATTTCAGGTCGTTCTTTAAAAAAAGGGCCTAGTTTACTTAATTCCAGCAGATATAGATGGAAACACATGGTTTTTATAGAAATCCTTCACATGAAGTAAGTGAATCGACATGGTATTACATTCCCATAGTAAAGTAAAGGGAGGATTCCCATAGGAAAGCATAGGAGTGAATTGTGCTCGAAAAAACTCACTTAATTTCCGTTCTTTCTCTACAAAATCTGGTAGATTTACTTTATTCACGTAGATAAACTGGCAAACCCTTCGACTTTAACGAAATCCTCGAAAATAAAATTGATATTCCATATGAGGTCATATTCCCATAGTAAAGCATTGGAGTGATTTTTCTGGAAAAAACTCATTTAATTTCAGGTCGTTCTTTAAAAAAAGGGGCTAGATTACTTAATTCACGCAGATATAGATGGAAACACATGGTTTTTATAGAAATCCTTCATATGAAGTAAGAGAATCGACATGGTATTACATTCCCATAGTAAAGTATAGGGAGGATTCCCATAGGAGACAAGGAAAATCAGTGTCTTATTAAAATTAATTTCTGCTGAAAGCTTGATGATAATATGTTAATTTACGTATAAATACGCTTTATTACATGTTTAATCAGTTTTATGATCGAAATCCTTGAATATTATTTCAAATGAGATTGGAGTCAAAAATGGCAAAATCAAAGATTTTCGTTCGAAAGTGTAGAAAATGCTGCACTTTTTCTAGTGTCGTTTTGTGTTCCATAGATAAGCATTGAAAATAATTCTTTCTTCAATAACTCAATTACTATCCATTATTTCTCGACAAAAATTAGCCAATTAACGTATCTCACCTAGATTTAATAGAAAACACTTCGTTTTTAACGAAAGCTTCGAAAATAAAAACGATATTCCATATGAGGTCATATTCCCATTGTAAAGCATTGGAGTGATTTTTCTGGAAAAAACTCATTTAATTTCAGGTCGTTCTTTAAAAAAAGGGGCTAGATTACTTAATTCACGCAGATATAGATGGAAACACTTGGTTTTTATAGAAATCCTTCACATGAAGTAAGTGAATCGACATGGTATTTCATTCCCATAGTAAAGCATAGGGAGGATTCCCATAGGAAAGCATAGGGGTGAATTGTGCTCGAAAAAACTCACTTAATTTCCGTTCATTATCTACAAAATCTGGTAGATTTACTTTATTCACGTAGATAAACTGGTAAACTCTTCGACTTTAACGAAATCCTCGAAAATAAAATTGATATTCCATATGAGGTCATATTCCCATAGTAAAGCATTGGAGTGATTTTTCTGGAAAAAACTCATTTAATTTCAGGTCGTTCTTTAAAAAAAGGGGTTATATTACTTAATTCACGCAGATATAGATGGAAACACTTGGTTTTTATAGAAATCCTTCACATGAAGTAAGTGAATCGACATGGTATTACATTCCCATAGTAAAGTATAGGGAGGATTCCCATAGGAAAGCATAGGAGTGAATTGTGCTCGAAAAAACTCACTTAATTTCCGTTCTTTCTCTACAAAATCTGGTAGATTTACTTTATTCACGTAGATAAACTGGCAAACCCTTCGACTTTAACGAAATCCTCGAAAATAAAATTGATATTCCATATGAGGTCATATTCCCATAGTAAAGCATTGGAGTGATTTTTCTGGAAAAAACTCATTTAATTTCAGGTCGTTCTTTAAAAAAAGGGGCTAGATTACTTAATTCACGCAGATATAGATGGAAACACATGGTTTTTATAGAAATCCTTCATATGAAGTAAGTGAATCGACATGGTATTACATTCCCATAGTAAAGTATAGGGAGGATTCCCATAGGAGACCAGGAAAATCAGTGTCTTATTAAAATTAATTTCTGCTGAAAGCTTGATGATAATATGTTAATTTACGTATAAATACGCTATATTACATGTTTAATCAGTTTTATGATCGAAATCCTTGAATATTATTTCAAATGAGATTGGAGTCAAAAATGGCAAAATCAAAGATTTTCGTTCGAAAGTTTAGAAAATGCTGCACTTTTTCTAGTGTCGTTTTGTGTTCCATAGATAAGCATTGAAAATAATTCTTTCTTCAATAACTCAATTACTATCCATTATTTCTCGACAAAAATTAGCCAATTAACGTATCTCACCTAGATTTAATAGAAAACACTTCGTTTTTAACGAAAGCTTCGAAAATAAAAACGATATTCCATATGAGGTCATATTCCCATTGTAAAGCATTGGAGTGATTTTTCTGGAAAAATCTCATTTAATTTCAGGTCTTTCTTTAAAAAAAGGGGCTAGATTACTTAATTCACGCAGATATAGATGGAAACAATTGGTTTTTATAGAAATCCTTCACATGAAGTAAGTGAATCGACATGGTATTTCATTCCCATAGTAAAGTATAGGGAGGATTCCCATAGGAAAGCATAGGGTGAATTGTAATCGAAAAAACTCACTTAATTTCCGTTCATTCTCTACAAAATCTGGTAGATTTACTTTATTCACGTAGATAAACTGGTAAACACTTCGACTTTAACGAAATCCTCGAAAATAAAATTGATATTCCATATGAGGTCATATTCCCATAGTAAAGCATTGGAGTGATTTTTCTGGAAAAAACTCATTTAATTTCAGGTCGTTCTTTAAAAAAAGGGGCTAGATTACTTAATTCACGCAGATATAGATGGAAACACTTGGTTTTTATAGAAATCCTTCACATGAAGTAAGTGAATCGACATGGTATTTCATTCCCATAGTAAAGCATAGGGAGGATTCCCATAGAAAAGCATAGGGGTGAATTGTGCTCGAAAAAACTCACTTAATTTCCGTTCATTATCTACAAAATCTGGTAGATTTACTTCATTCACGTAGATAAACTGGTAAACTCTTCGACTTTAACGAAATCCTCGAAAATAAAATTGATATTCCATATGAGGTCATATTCCCATAGTAAAGCATTGGAGTGATTTTTCTGGAAAAAACTCATTTAATTTCAGGTCGTTCTTTAAAAAAAGGGGTTATATTACTTAATTCACGCAGATATAGATGGAAACACTTGGTTTTTATAGAAATCCTTCACATGAAGTAAGTGAATCGACATGGTATTACATTCCCATAGTAAATTATAGGGAGGATTCCCATAGGAGACAAGGAAAATCAGTGTCTTATTAAAATTAATTTCTGCTGAAAGCTTGATGATAATATGTTAATTTACGTATAAATATGCCATATTACATGTTTAATCAGTTTTATGATCGAAATCCTTGAATATTATTTCAGATGAGATTGGAGTCAAAAATGGCAAAATCAAAGATTTTCGTTCGAAAGTGTAGAAAATTCTGCACTTTTTCTAGTGTCGTTTTGTGTTCCATAGATAAGCATTGAAAATAATTCTTTCTTCAATAACTCAATTACTATCCATTATTTCTCGACAAAAATTAGCCAATTAACGTATCTAACCTAGATTTAATAGAAAACACTTCGTTTTTAACGAAAGCTTCGAAAATAAAAACGATATTCCATATGAGGTCATATTCCCATAGTAAAGCATTGGAGTGATTTTTCTGGAAAAAACTCATTTAATTTCAGTTCTTTCTTTACAAATATGGCCTAGTTTACTTAATTCACGCAGATATAGATGGAAACAATTGGTTTTTTATAGAAATCCTTCATATGAAGTAAGTGAATCGACATGGTATTTCAATCCCATAGTAAAGCATAGGGAGGATTCCCATAGGAAAGCATAGGGGTGAATTGTGCTCGAAAAAACTCACTTAATTTCCGTTCGTTATCTACAAAGTCTGGTAGATTTACTTTATTCACGTAGATGAACTGGTAAACACTTCGACTTTAACGAAATCCTCGAAAATAAAATTGATATTCCATATGAGGTCATATTCCCATAGTAAAGCATTGGAGTGATTTTTCTGGAAAAAACTCATTTAATTTCAGGTCTTTCTTTAAAAAAAGGTGCTAGATTACTTAATTCACGCAGATATAGATGGAAACACTTGGTTTTTATAGAAATTCTTCATATGAAGTAAGTGAAGGACCTGGAAATTCATTCCCATAGTAAAGCATAGGGAGGATTCCCATAGGAAAGCATAGGGGTGAATTGTGCTCGAAAAAACTCACTTAATTTCCGTTCGTTCTCTACAAAATCTGGTAGATTTACTTTATTCACGTAGATAAACTGGGAAACACTTCGACTTTAACGAAATCCTCGAAAATAAAATTGATTTTCCATATGAGGTCATATTCCCATATTAAAGCATTGGAGTGATTTTTTCTGGAAAAAACTCATTTAATTTCAGGTCTTTCTTTAAAAAAAGGGGCTAGATTACTTAATTCACTCAGCTATAGATGGAAACACTTGGTTTTTATAGAAATCCTTCATATGAAGTAAGTGAATCGATATGGTATTTCATTCCCATAGTAAAGTATAGGGGGGATTCCCATAGGAAAGCATAGGAGTGAATTGTGCTCGAAAAAACTCACTTAATTTCCGTTCTTTCTCTACAAAATCTGGTAGATTTACTTTTTTCAGTAGATAAACTGGTAAACACTTCGACTTTAACGAAATCCTCGAAAATAAAATTGATATTCCATATGAGGTCATATTCCCATAGTAAAGCATTGGAGTGATTTTTCTGGAAAAAACTCATTTAATTTCAGTTCTTTCTTTACAAAAATGGCCTAGTTTACTTAATTCACGCAGATATAGATGGAAACAATTGGGTTTTATAGAAATCCTTCATATGAAGTAAGTGAATCGACATGGTATTTCATTCCCATAGTAAAGCATAGGGAGCATTCCCATAGGAAAGCATAGGGGTGAATTGTGCTCGAAAAAACTCACTTATTTTCCGTTCGTTATCTACAAAATCTGGTAGGTTTACTTTATTCACGTAGATGAACTGGTAAACACTTCGACTTTAACGAAATCCTCGAAAATAAAATTGATATTCCATATGAGGTCATATTCGCATAGTAAAGCATTGGAGTGATTTTTCTGGAAAAAACTCATTTCATTTCAGGTCGTTCTTTAAAAAAAGGGCCTAGTTTACTTAATTCCCGCAGATATAGATGGAAACACATGGTTTTTATAGAAATCCTTCACATGAAGTAAGTGAATTGACATGGTATTACATTCCCATAGTAAAGTATAGGGAGGATTCCCATAGGAGACAAGGAAAATCAGTGTCTTATTAAAATTAATTTCTGCTGAAAGCTTGATGATAATATGTTAATTTACGTACAAATATGCTATTTTACATGTTTAATCAGTTTTATGATCGAAATCCTTGAATACTATTTCAGATGAGATTGGAGTCAAAAATGGCAAGATCAAAGATTTTCGTTCGAAAGTGTAGAAAATGCTGCACTCTTTCTAGTGTCGTTTTGTGTTCCATAGATAAGCATTGAAAATAATTCTTTCTTCAATAACTCAATTACTATCCATTATTTCTCAACAAAAATTAGCCAATTAACGTATCTAACCTAGATTTAATAGAAAACACTTCGTTTTTAACGAAAGCTTCGAAAATAAAAACGATATTCCATATGAGGTCATTTTCCCATAGTAAAGCATTGGAGTGATTTTTCTGGAAAAAACTCATTTAATTTCAGTTCTTTCTTTACAAATATTGGCCTAGTTTACTTAATTCACGCAGATATAGATGGAACCAATTGGGTTTTATAGAAATCCTTCATATGAAGTAAGTGAAGGACATGGAATTTCATTCCCATAGTAAAGCATAGGGAGGATTCCCATAGGAAAGCATAGGAGTGAATTGTGCTCGAAAAAACTCACTTAATTTCCATTCGTTCTCTGCAAACTCTGGCAGATTTACTTTATTCACGTAGATAAACTGGTAAACACTTCGACTTTAACGAAATCCTCGAAAATAAAATTGATATTCCATATGAGGTCATATTCCCATAGTAAAGCATTGGAGTGATTTTTCTGGAAAAAAACTCATTTAATTTCAGGTCTTTCTTTAAAAAAAGGGGCTAGTTTACTTAATTCACGCAGATATAGATGGAAACACATGGTTTTTATAGAAATCCTTCACATGAAGTAAGTGAATCGACATGGTATTACATTCCCATAGTAAAGTATAGGGAGGATTCCCATAGGAGACAAGGAAAATCAGTTTCTTATTAAAATTAATTTCTGCGGAAAGTTTGATGATAATATGTTAATTTACGTATAAATATGCTATATTACATGTTTAATCAGTTTTATGATCGAAATCCTTGAATACTATTTCAGATGAGATTGGAGTCAAAGATGGCAAAATCAAAGATTTTCGTTCGGAAGTTTAGAAAATGCTGCACTTTTTCTAGTGTCGTTTTGTGTTTCATAGATAAGCATTGAAAATAATTCTTTCTTCAATAATTCAATTACTATCCATTATTTCTCGACAAAAATTAGCCAATTAACGTATCTAACCTAGATTTAATAGAAAACACTTCGGTTTTAACGAAAGCTTCGAAAATAAAAAAGATATTCCATATGAGGTCATATTCCCATAGTAAAGCATTGGACTGATTTTTCTGGAAAAAACTCATTTAATTTCAGTTCTTTCTTTACAAAAATGGCCTAGTTTACTTAATTCACGCAGATATAGATGGAAACAATTGGTTTTTATAGAAATCCTTCATATGAAGTAAGTGAATCGACATGGTATTTCACTCCCATAGTAAAGCATTGGGAGGATTCCCATAGGAAAGCATAGGGGTGAATTGTGCTCGAAAAAACTCGCTTAATTTCCGTTCGTTATCTACAAGATCTGGTAGATTTACTTTATTCAAGTAGATATACTGGTAAACACTTCGACTTTAACGAAATCCTCGAAAATAAAATTGATATTCCATATGAGGTCATATTCCCATAGTAAAGCATTGGAGTGATTTTTCTGGAAAAAACTCATTTCATTTCAGGTCGTTCTTTAAAAAAAGGGCCTAGTTTACTTAATTCCCGCAGATATAGATGGAAACACATGGTTTTTATAGAAATCCTTCACATGAAGTAAGTGAATCCACATGGTATTACATTCCCATAGTAAAGTATAGGGAGGATTCCCATAGGAGACAAGGAAAATCAGTGTCTTATTAAAATTAATTTCTGCTGAAAGCTTGATGATAATATGTTAATTTACGTATAAATATGCTATTTTACATGTTTAATCAGTTTTATGATCGAAATCCTTGAATACTATTTCAGATGAGATTGGAGTCAAAAATGGCAAGATCAAAGATTTTCGTTCGAAAATATAGAAAATGCTGCACTCTTTCTAGTGTCGTTTTGTGTTCCATAGATAAGCATTGAAAATATTTCTTTCTTCAATAACTCAATTACTATCCATTATTTCTCGACAAAAATTAGCCAATTAACGTATCTAACCTAGATTTAATAGAAAACACTTCGTTTTTAACGAAAGCTTCGAAAATAAAAACGATATTCCATATGAGGTCATTTTCCCATAGTAAAGCATTGGAGTGATTTTTCTGGAAAAAACTCATTTAATTTCAGTTCTTTCTTTACAAAAATTGGCCTAGTTTACTTAATTCTCGCAGATATAGATGGAAACAATTGGGTTTTATAGAAATCCTTCATATGAAGTAAGTGAAGGACATGGAATTTCATTCCCATAGTAAAGCATAGGGAGGATTCCCATAGGAAAGCATAGGGGTGAATTGTGCTCGAAGAAACTCACTTAATTTCCGTTCGTTCTCTGCAAACTCTGGCAGATTTACTTTATTCACGTAGATAAACTGGTAAACTCTTCGACTTTAACGAAATCCTCGAAAATAAAATTGATATTCCATATGAGGTCATATTCCCATAGTAAAGCATTGGAGTGATTTTTCTGGAAAAAAACTCATTTAATTTCAGGTCTTTCTTTAAAAAAATTGGCTAGTTTACTTAATTCACGCAGATATAGACGGAAACACATGGTTTTTATAGAAATCCTTCACATGAAGTAAGTGAATCGACATGGTATTTCACTCCCATAGTAAAGCATTGGGAGGATTCCCATAGGAAAGCATAGGGGTGAATTGTGCTCGAAAAAACTCGCTTAATTTCCGTTCGTTATCTACAAGATCTGGTAGATTTACTTTATTCACGTAGATAAACTGGTAAACACTTCGACTTTAACGAAATCCTGGAAAATAAAATTGATATTCCATATGAGGTCGTATTCCCATAGTAAAGCATTGGAGTGATTTTTCTGGAAAAAACTCATTTAATTTCAGTTCTTTCTTTAAAAAAATGTCCTAGTTTACTTAATTCACGTAGATATAGTTCGAAACAATTGGTTTTTATAGAAATCCTTCACATGAAGTAAGTGAATCGACATGGTATTTCATTCCCATAGGAGCATAAGGAGGATTCCCATAGGAAAGCATAAGGAGGATTCCCATAGGAAAGCATAGGGGTGAATTGTGCTCTAGAAAACTCACTTAATTTCCGTTCTTTCTCAACAAAATCTGGTAGATTTCCTTTATTCACCTAGATAAACTGGTAAACACTTCGACTTTAACGAAATCCTCGAAAATAAAAAAGATATTCCATATGAGGATATTCTTTACGTAACTAACTAAGAATTAATAGAAAACACTTGGTTTTTATCGAAATCCTAGAATTTAAAAAAGATATTCCATATGGGGTCATATTCCCATAGTAAAGCATAGGGGTGAATTTTTCTGGAATAAACTTATTTAATTTTGGGTCTTTCTTTAAAAAAAGGTTCCAGTTAACTTCATTCACGTAGATATAGTGGGAAACACTTGGTTTTTATAGAAATCCTTCACATGAAATAGGTGAATCGACGTGCTATTACATTCCCATAGTAAAGCATAGGAGTGAATTGTTCTGGAAAAAACTCACTTAATTTCCGTTATTTCTTTACAAAATCTGGCAAGTCTACTTTATTCACGCAGATATACTGGGATACACTTCTACTTTATCGAAATCCTTGAAAAAAACAAAAGGTATTCCATATGGGTTCATATTCCCCTAGCAAAGCATAGGGGTGAATTTTTCTGGAAAAATTCATTTAATTTCGGGTCTTTCTTTAAAAAAAGGGTCCAGTTAACTTCATTCACGTAGATATAGTGGGAAACACTTGGTTTGTATAGAAATCCTTCATATGAAATAAGTCAATCGACATGCCATTACATTCCCATAGTAAAGCATAGGGAGGATTCCCATAGTAAAGCATCGGAGTGAATTGTTCTTGAAAAAACTCACTTAATTTCCGTTATTTCTTTACAAAATCTGGCACATTTACTTTCCCCGCGCAGATATACTGAGATGCACTTCTACTTTATCGAAATCCTTGAAATTAAAAAAGATATTCCACATGGTCAGATTCCCATTGTAATGCATAAGGGGTGAATTTTTCTGAAAAAAACTTATTTAATTTAGGTTCTTTCTTAACAAAAACTAGCAGGTTTACTTAATTTACGTAGATATTCTTGCAAGCACATCGTTTTTTATCGAACCCCTTGAAAATAGAAAAATTATTCCAAATGGAATGACATTCATATAGTAAAGCATAGGGAGGATTCCCATAAGAGCAATGGGAAATCACTTTTTCTATAAAACTTAATTTTGCTGAAAACGTGATGTTAATATCTTAATATACCTATAAATAAGCTATATTAAACGTTTAATTAGTTTTATAATCGAAATCCATGAGTATTATTCAAGATGAGATTAGTGTCAAAACTGGCAAAATCAAAGATTTTCGTTCTAAAATGCAGAAAATTCTAAACTTTTTCTAAAGTCGATTTGTGTCCCATAGGAAAGCATTGAAAAAAATTCTTTCTTCAACAACTCACTTAATTTCCATTATTTCTCTACAAAACTTAGCCAGTTAACGTAACTAATTAAGAATTAATAGAAACCACTTGGCTTTTATCGAAATCCTTGAAATTAAAAAAGATATTCCATATGGCGTCATATTCGAATAGTAAAGCATAGGGGTGAATTTTTCTGGAAAAAACTTATTTAATTTTGGGTCTTTCTTTAAAAAAAGGTTCCAGTTAACTTCATTCACGTAGATATAGTGGGAAACACTTGGTTTTTATAGAAATCCTTCATATGAAATAAGTGAATCGACGTGCTATTACATTCGAATAGTAAAGCATAGGGAGGATTCCCATAGTAAAGCATAGGAGTGAATTGTTCTGGAAAAAACTCACTTAATTTCCGTTATTTCTTTACAAAATCTTGCAAGTCTACTTTGTTCACTCAGATATACTGCGATACACTTCTACTTTATCGAAATTCTTGAAAAAAAAAAAAGATATTCCAAATGGGGTCATATTCCCATAGTAAAGCATAGGGGTGAATTTTTTTGGAAAAATTCATTTAATTTCGGGTCTTTCTTTAAAAAAAGGGTCCAGTTAACTTCATTCACGTAGATTTAGTGGGAAACACTTGGTTTTTGTAGAAATCCTTCATATGAAATAAGTCAATCGACATGCCATTGCATTCCCATAGTAAAGCATAGGGAGGATTCCCATAGTAAAGCATAGGAGTGAATTGTTCTTGAAAAAACTGACTTAATTTCCGTTATTTCTTTACAAAATCTGGCAAATTTACTTTCCTCGCGCAGGTATACTGGGATACACTTCTACTTTATCGAAATCCTTGAAATTAAAAAAGATATTCCACATGGTCAGATTCCCATAGTAATGCATAGGGGGGAATTTTTCTGGAAAAAACTTATTTAATTGTTTTTTTCGAAACCCTTGAAAATAGAAAGGTTATTCCACTGGAATGACATTAATATAGTAAAGCGTAGGGAGGATTCCTATAGGAGCAGTGGGAAATCAATTTTTTTATTAAACTTAATTTTGCTGAAAACTTGATGTTAATATGTTAATATACTTATAAATAAGCTATATTAAACGTTTAATTAGTTTTATAATCGAAATCCATGAGTATTATTCAAGATGAGATTAGTGTCAAAACGGGCAAAATCAAAGATTTTCGTTCTAAAATGCAGAAAATTCTACACTTTTTCTAAAGTCGATTTGTGTCCTATAGGAAAGCATTGAAAAAAATTCTTTCTTCAAAAACTCACTTAATTTCCATTATTTCTCTACAAAAGTTAGCCAGTTAACGTAACTAACTAAGAGTTAATAGAAAACACTTGGTTTTTATCGAAGTCCTTGAAATAAAAAAAGATATTCCATATGGGGTCATATTCCCATAGTAAAGCATATGGGTGAATTTTTCTGGAAAAAACTTATTCAATTTTGGGTCTTTCTTTAAAAAAGGTTCCAGTTAACTTCATTATCCTAGATATAGTGGGAAACACTTGGTTTTTATAGAAATCCTTCATATGAAATAAGTCAATCGACATGCCATTACATACCCATAGTAAAGCATAGGGATGATTCCCATAGTAAAGCATAGGAGTGAATTGTTCTTGAAAAAACTCACTTAATTTCCGTTATTTCTTTACAAAATCTGGCACATTTACTTTCCTTCCGCAGATATACTGGGATGCACTTCTACTTTATCGAAATCCTTGAAATTAAAAAAGACATTCCACATTGTCACATTCCCATAGTAATGGATATGGGTGAAATTTTCTGAAAAAAACTTATTTAATTTAGGTTCTTTCTTTAAAAAACTAGCAGGTTTAGTTAATTTACGTAGATATTCTTGGAAGCACATCGTTTTTTATCGAACCCCTTGAAAATAGAAAAGTTATTCCAAATGGAATGACATTCATATTGTAAAGCATAGGGAGGATTCCCATAGGAGCAATGGGAAATCACTTTTTGTATAAAACTTAATTTTGCTGAAAACTTGATGATGATATGTTAATATACCTATACATAAGATATATTAAACATTTAATTAGTTTATAATCGAAATCCATGAGTATTATTCAAGATGAGATTAGTGTCAAAACTGGCAAAATCAAAGATTTTTGTTCTAAAATGCAGAAAATACTACACTTTTTTCTAAAGTCGATTTGTGCCCCATAGGAAAGCAATGAAAAAAATTCTTTCTTCAAGAACTCACTTAATTTCCATTATTTCTCTAGAAATCTTAGCCAGTTAACGTAACTAACTAAGAATTAATGGAAAACACTTGGTTTTATCGAAATCCTTGAAATTAAAAAAGATATTCCATATGGGGTCATATTCCCATAGTAAAGCATAGGGGTGAATTTTTCTGGAAAAATTCATTTAATTTCGGGTCTTTCTTTAAAAAAAAGGGTCCAGTTCACTTCATTCACGTAGATATAGTGGGAAACATTTGGTTTTTGTAGAAATCCTTCATATGAAATAAGTCAATCGACATGCCATTACATTCCCATAGTAAAGCATAGGGAGGATTCCCATAGTAAAGCATAGGAGTGAATTGTTCTTGAAAAAACTCACTTAATTTCCGTTATTTCTTTACAAAATCTGGCACATTTACTTTCCCCGCGCAGATATACTGAGATGCACTTCTACTTTATCGAAATCCTTGAAATTAAAAATGATATTCCACATGGTCAGTTTCCCATAGTAATGCATAGGGGTGAATTTTTCTGAAAAAAACTTATTTAATTTAGGTTCTTTCTTTACAAAAACTAGCAGGTTTACTTAATTTACGTAGATATTCTTGGAAGCACATCGTTTTTTATCGAAACCCTTGAAAATAGAAAAGTTATTCCACATGGAATGACATTCATATTGCAAAGCATAGGGAGGATTCTCATAGGAGCAATGGGAAATCAATTTTTTTATTAAACTTAATTTTGCTGAAAACGTGATGATAATATGTTATATACCTATAAATAAGCTATATTAAACGTTTAATTAGTTTTATAATCGAAATCCATGAATATTATTCAATATGAGATTAGTGTCAAAACTGGCAAAATCAAAGATCTTTCTAAAATTCAGAAAATACTACACTTTTTCTAAAGTCGATTTGTGTCCCATAGGAAAGCATTGAAAAAAATTCTTTCTTCAACAACTCACTTAATTTCCAAAAAGATATTCCATATGGGGTCATATTCGCATAGGGGTGAATTTTTCTGGAAAAAACGTATTTAATTTTGGGTCTTTCTTTAAAAAAAGGTTCCAGTTAACTCCAGTTGGTTTTTATAGAAATCCTTCATATTAAATAAGTGAATCGACGTGCTATTACATTCCCATAGTAAAGCATAGGGAGGATTCCCATAGTAAAGCATAGGAGTGAATTGTTCTGGAAAAAACTCACTTGATTTCCGTTATTTCTTTACAAAATCTGGCAAGTCTACTTTATTCACGCAGATATACTGGGATACACTTCTACTTTATCGAAATCCTTGAAAAAAAAAAGATATTCCATATGGGGTCATATTCCCATAGTAAAGCATAGGGGTGAATTTTTCTGGAAAAATTCATTTAATTTCGGGTCTTTCTTTAAAAAAAGGGTCCAGTTAACTTCATTCACGTATATATTGTGGGAAACACTTGGTTTTTGTAGAAATCCTTCATATGAAATAAGTCAATCGAAATGCCATTACATTCCCATAGTAAAGCATAGGGATGATTCCCATAGTAAAGCATAGGAGTGAATTGTTCTTGAAAAAACTCACTAATTTCCGTTATTTCTTTACAAAATCTGGCAAATTTACTTTCCTCGCGCAGATATATTTGGATACACTTCTACTTTATCGAAATCCTTGAAATTAAAAAAGATATTCCACATGGTCAGATTCCCATAGTAATGCATAGGGGTGAATTTTTCTGGAAAAAACTTATTTAATTTAGGTTCTTTCTTTACAAAAACTAGCAGGTTTACTTAATTTACGTAGATATTCTTGGAAGCACATGGTTTTTTATCGAAACCCTTGAAAATAGAAAAGTTATTCCACATGGAATGACATTCATATAGTAAAGCATAGGGAGGATTCCCACAGGAGCAATGGGAAATCGATTTTTTTATTAAACTTAATTTTGCTGAAAACTTGATGATAATATGTTAATATACCTATAAATAGGTATATTAAACGTTTAATTAGTTTTATAATCGAAATCCATGAGTATTATTCAAGATGAGATTAGTGTCAAAACTGGCAAAATCAAAGATTTTCGTTCTAAAATGCAGGAAATTCTACACTTTTTCTAAATTCGATTTGTGTCCCGTAGGAAAGCAATGAAAAAAATTCTTTCTTCGACAACTCACTTAATTTCCATTATTTCTCTACAAAACTTAGCCAGTTAACGTAGCTAACTAAGAATTAATAGAAAACACTTGGTTTTTATCGAAATCCTTGAAATTAAAAAAGATATTCCATATAGGGTCATATTCCCATATGGTGAATTTTTCTGGAAAAAACTTATTTAATTTTGGGTCTTTCTTTAAAAAAAGGTTCCAGTTAACTTCATTCACGTAGATATAGTGGGAAACACTTGGTTTTTATAGAAATCCTTCATATGAAATAAGTGAATCGACGAACTATTACATTCCCATAGTAAAGCATAGGGAGGATTCCCATAGTAAAGCATAGGAGTGAATTGTTCTGGAAAAAACTCACTTAGTTTCCGTTATTTCTTTACAAAATCTGGCAAGTCTACTTTATTCACGCAGATATACTGGGATACACTTCTACTTTATCGAAATCCGTGAAAAAAAAAGATATTCCATATGGGGTCATATTCCCATAGTAAAGCATAGAGGTGAATTTTTCTGGAAAAATTCATTTAATTTCGGGTCTTTCTTTAAAAAAAGGGTCCAGTTAACTTCATTCACGTAGATATAGTGGGAAACACTTGGTTTTTGTAGAAATCCTTCATATGAAATAAGTCAATCGACATGCCATTACATTCACATAGTAAAGCATAGGGAGGATTCCCATAGTAAAGCATAGGAGTGAATTGTTCTTGAAAAAACTCACTTAATTTCCGTTATTTCTTTACAAAATCTGGCAAATTTACTTTCCTCGCGCAGATATACTGGTATACACTTCTACTTTATCGAAATCCTTTAAATTAAAAAAGATATTCCACATGGTCAGATTCCCATATTAATGCATAGGGGTGAATTTTTCTGGAAAAAACTTATTTAATTTAGGTTCTATCTTTACAAAAACTAGCAGGTTTACGTAATTTACGTAGATATTCTTTGAGGCACATCGTATTTTATCGAAACCCTTGAAAATAGAAAAGTTATTCCACATGTAATGACATTCATATTGTAAACCATAGGGAGGATTCGCACAGGAGCAATGGGAAATCAATTTTTTAATTAAACTTAATTTTGCTGAAAACTTGATGATGATAATATTTTAATATACCTATAAATAAGCTATATTAAACGTTTAATTAGTTTTATAATCGAAATCCATGAGTATTATTTAAGATTAGATTAGTGTCAAAACTGGCAAAATCAAAGATTTTCGTTCTAAAATTCAGAAAATTCTACACTTTTTCTAAAGTCGATTTGTGTCCCATAGGTAAGCATTGAAGAAAATTCTTTCTTCAACAACTCACTTAATTTCCATTATTTCTCTTCAAAAATGAATGCTGATGCGTGGGCTCACGATAACCCAGATGGTGTGCCCCCCATGCGGCACGAAATCGCTTTCCAATAAATATGTGGGCAACTATGGTTGGTCACTGCTTAATCGTCCCATACTTGCTACCATCCCCTATGAACTCCGCTAAATATTGGATCTTTCTTGAACAAGTTCTACTAGGGTTACTTGACCATGTTCCAGCAAATGTGAGACGCAACATTTGGTTTCAACATGACGTGGCGCCTGCCCATTATGGAAGGTGTGTTCATGACCATTTGAACAGGCGTTTTGGGCGTCGATGAATTGGCGGTGGTGGAACCGTTGCCTGGCTCCCACGCTCACCTGATTTATCGAGTCTTGATTTCTTTCTGTGGGGGGCCCTCAAATCTATCGTGTATGAATCGCCTGTGGAGACGGAAATGTATCTCGTATCGAGATTCGTCTGCGCTGCTGCCACTGTCAAAAAACTCCAGGTGTGTTCGACCGTGTTCGCCAATCCATGCTGCGTCGGTGTCACGCATGCATTGCGTCTCATGGTGGGACCTTCGAGCATCTGTTGTAACATCATGAAATGCATCCATCTCGTACTCCATTGTTAATATTATGTCAAATAAATGTTTGCCACTAATTACTGCCTTGTGTCATTCTGCTTCTTGTGTCTATGCTACTACTTCCAAGTGACGTTTCTGTTTATGGGTTCCTATGCGATTCACATTCGTTTAGATGTTACATACCTCCCCTAAACGTTTGTACCAATATTTTTGAAACACCCTGTGTGTGTATATATATATATATATATATATATATATTTTTTTTTTTTTTTATAGAAATAGACACTCCTGCTCTCATATTACACTAACAGCTCAGAGTGTGGATGAATTTTAGTTGTAGGAAAATGAAAGTATATGATTGAAAAGAAAAAGCTGGTGCTCAGAATATCAAGTTGTTGCTCAGAAGAATATAAAACTCGTGTTTCCATTCTTCTATTATATATTGTTTTCTTCCTACAGATTTTCAAATTATTATATTTGTGCCGCCTGTAATACATATATCCATATATGTATTATGAATGTAAATTGCGTGTGTTCTCTGGTCGATTTGCCTGTTTGTTTTGCTCGACGGAAACTCCAGTTTCTTGTGGAAAAAACCTTGCTATCTACGCCGAGACCGACTAACTCGGCCACCGAGTGAAAAAAGTCCATAAGAGTTCGTCGCTTCATCGAGGGGATTTGAAGCATGGCGTTTTCCACCACGTGTGGTGGAAAACGCCAGGCTTCGTGGTAACGGTGCCGGTATCACTGTGCTAACCGCGCAGACTGTTTACTTCCTACAACTAAAATTCTTCCACAGTCTGAGCTATTAGTGTAATAGGAGTGCTAGAGTTTCTTTTTCTATCATAATCACCTTCCTAATTTCGTCTCCCGTTAGCTAAACAGCCAGACAATGACTTTTAACCATAATACACAACACTTAATTTAAAAAATATATATATGTAGATTTATATAAACTTAGTAGCATCTTTGGAGCCAGTCTCAAGATATAAAGATATATTATTTTTTAAATAATTAAAATCCTTAAGAGATCTTTGATGTCAATCGAATAGTTAATTGAAACAGAAGTTTTTAATTTAGAATTCGAATATTTCAGGAAAGATTATTATTATGATTTGGTTTTCAATGGCGCATTGGTTGCTGTGTTCAAGACAGAATTAGAACGTTTACAAGGATATTGAAAACTAATCAAATTAATCGCAGTAATATATGAGATTGTTCCTTCAATCCTCCTCATTAGTCCTAAAATATGGTGAATAGAAAAAAATAGTTTGGTAGCGTTGTTTAATAAAACCTCCATTTATACGACAGATTGTTATTTACTTCTGTGATGTCCATTCATACAAGGAAAGTTTATGTTACAAAAATTCAATATTTTAAGAGGCACAGAACAATGAAGTACTCAAAAGAACAATACCGACATATATTTTCAATAAATTTTCATTAGCTGACTCCAGACAATGAGTTCGGAGTTGTTACTGTCAGCAGTAGCGGAAGAGGAGCAAACGGCCAATTACAATTTCTTTCCTTCTCCATGAATTATTACAGAAATAGTTCATGTCTGTGAAACAAAATTTCCATATATGTTTCGAAATATCACGTCTCGGGGTCCGTAACTGATGTCGTTATTGCAATGCACCGGAACTGATGTTAGTCCTTGAAATGGTTTCTTTCGGTTTTTTTTGCGATGCCATCTATATCCGAAGAATCCCCCGACTCCAAATCCAATATACAATAAAGTCATAGTAACAGCCGTGGCTATTACAGTTGTCTGCGAAGTGCATAATTCTGAAACCTCGGAATTTTTTTTGGGATCCTTGTCTGCAGCTGGACCACCTGCAACGTGTAAAATTAAAACAAGTATTAAAAACTATTCTTCGGTCTGCTTTTGAGCTGTACAGACAGTATTTAGTAATAGCATTGTTTATTTAAAAAGTAGAGATATAAATACTCCCAATACCTAGAGGAATAACATAAATACTAAATAAAAACAATTACAAATATTAGAGATTATTGGGGTGAAACTGAAGAAAAGAAGCTATGACATTTTTTAAGCAAAATAAAATATTGTTGTTGTTTGGGTACAAGAGCTTACCAGTCATGTACCTGTGCCACGTTAAAAGAAAATTTACATGAAATGGTAGTGAACCATTCCATAGCGTGTAATATGCTTAAAGGAGTACCATGATTCTGTGATATAAGTAGATATTTCCTATATATTGGTGTCATATTCAGTAGTTACAATTTTTATGAAATCCCAATGCACGATGAGTATTAGAACTTTTGGACTTATTCATGTCATGTATGGCTTGAAAGTTGAGAAAATGAAGAAAATACTTGTTGGCATTAGACTTCAATTTTTGTAGATTGCAATTTTCAGGAAAAACGTCTCAATGGCGGGTGTTCCAGAAGGCAGAAGTGTAGAGCGACAGTTTACATCCGCTCCTAAAATTATTTTTTTCATTCAGTAGAGTGTTTTGGACACGCTGCAGGTAGTTGATTGTGATCTCAATTTCCTGTCCTGTCCTGCTGTAAAGGACCACTACATATATGGAGCCTAGTGCTGTAATGAGCTGGGCACAGGCAGCCCAGGTCGTGCACAGTTCAGTTAGTTTTGTTGCAGTAATATTGGTGTTACTGACTAGGATCGCCACCCATAGGGTGTCCGTCTCTGTGTGGACCTCTTTATATTGCAGCGGATACCCCACCATCGGCTTTGCGTGAACGTATGGCTCCTGCAATGTGATTACGTCGGTGTCTTCCTCATCGGCTCTGATCCGGATTTCGTTTGCCACTGTTTTGGCTCGTTGCGCGTTAGACTGAATTATCTTAATCATTGCTGTATTATACTCTTTATTATGGGGACAAGATCCCCATAATCGATTCTATTTTGATATATGCTTTTGACTTTAAGGTAGACTGAACACTTGGGGGTCCTTCATTGAATGCGGGTGTTCTATTTTCATTGCCTTACAATTAGCGCGGGTGGCTTCCTTGTCTTTGTGTGGACAATCTTTAAAGGCCTGCCCCTTCTCTCTGCAGTGTCCACAAGTTGGAACCGTCTGGGTGCAGACATGCGTAGTGTATCCGAACTTGCATCATCTAAAGCATTTCGAAACCACCACTCGCACCCGAAAGCGGTAACTGCCCCACTCAATACATACCTTGCCCTGTCCTTTAAGATTTCTCACGCTTCCGGTATAAGCTCCACGCTCCAGTTATTGTTTATTCCTTCTCTCGCCTTTATATGAAACTGGAGTTATTACTTCGTGTGTTTCTTTGTTCGTTGTTTCGCTTTGCAGATTCCTGAGGTAGAGCTCTTCGGCCAGCTGGGCAGCTGTGATTTCTGGGTTGATATAATAGATTATTATTGATGGTCCCTTCCCTTTGGGTGGCTGTGGTGTTAATCTGAGGACGTCTATCTTGGGGTTTTCTATGATACTTTGCATTTCTTGCCTAGTTTCGGTTTAAATTACCAGTCCTACGTCTATCGTATTCCGTAATTCCTTTTATTCTTGTATTTTTAAGGTCCTCCCTCATATTATTAATTATTTTTGTTTTTAATTCCTCACTAGAGGGTATCTTGCCTGTCTCCTTTGGTCGGAGTATCACCAGGTTTGGTGTTGGTAACAGTATTATTCTTTTCTGGTGCATATCTGCGGTTGGTTGGGTTTCCGTTGCTATTGGGATCCTCAGCGATTCCGAATATGTCGGGACGCGCTATGGCATTTGTTTTGCCACGCATTCTTTATATGCTTGTAGCCGTGCGTTTATTTCTGGTTTATTTCATACGTGTCATGGAGGATCGTTTCCATTTTGCGAAACATGGTCACTATTCGCGACCTCAGTCCTGTGGATACCCGATTGGGATTGTCCTTAAAGATATGTTCTAGGGCATTTTTCAAGATCAGGGTTTTCTCATAGAGTGCACCCTCTGGTAGCGTGTGGTCCAGGGGCGGTTCCTGCTGTTTCTCCTCATTTATATATCTAGGGGCGCAGCTAAATCCGGTTGTTCTCTTGCTTCCGCTGTGCACTCTTCTTGTACGTGGACTGTAAGCGCTCCTAGGACAGTAACAGCTTCAGAATAGCTTCCTTTATCAAACTGGGTTGAATACACCCAGTGTAATCTGCAGATATCTATATTTTTATAACGAGTCGCCCCTTCCATAATTGACAAAATAAATGAAAGTCACTTTCATTTATTTTGAAGACTATGTATTTGGTGGCCACACAAAAACTTAATCCTCTTGGTGCAAACCAAGAGGATTAAGATGTAGAGTATTGCTGCAGGCAGGGAGATGATATGAAATGGAGAGAGAGCGAGAGGAAATGTTATTGGTCTGCGAAGCTCTACTACTTCACCATAGTGTCCACTATGGTGAAGCAGTATTATTATTATTATTATTATTATTATTATTTTAGGGTTGCCCGTAATTAAATACATTAACCCGTATTTATATATGTAAATTCCGTATGTTCTATGGTCGATTTGCCTGTTTTCCTGGACGAAAAAACCCCAGTTACTTGAGAGTAAAACCTTGCTATCTACGCCTGAGACCGAATAACTCAGCCACGGAGTGAAAAAAGCCCATTAAAGTTCCTCGCGTCATCGACGGGATTCGAACCAAGGCCTTTTCCACCCGGTGTGGGGAGGACGGTGACGATACCACTGTGTTACCCGCGCAGGCGCTGAAGCAGTAAAGTGTAAAGTGTGTTTAGGGTCAAACGGCACCAGGGGTTCCTCCATCTCCGCGTAGTTTACATTGTGGGTGAACCAGTTGACTGGAAAAGCCAGAGATATAAAAGTGTATGGATTTTGTATATGTGTGATGCCTTGTACCGTTGTTCATCTGGTCATTTAGCCGCTGGGCCCCTACTGAGGCCCAACGTTGCCCCACTTACGCCCCGTGGAGGCAGACCAGCAACCCAGTAGTCTGTTTCACTCTGGCAGGTCCTGCCACTTAATTTCCTGAGATTTCGGCGGCTAGGACCTAAAAAAAAAAAAGAAAAGAAAGAAACGCGTCGACGTAGGGGTAGAATCGCTTAGTTTTGCTAGGCCAAGTTATGGGCGTAAGGTAATTTAGATATGTTAAGTTTTTGGTATGTAGGGCTTTCGCTAGCGTATAGATAGAGAGGGGGAGGGAGAAGGCTGGGGGAAGAAAGACAGAAATATGGGGCCAATAGAGTAGGTAGCCCCAGTTTTCAGTGGGACATGCCCATGTCCCACCAGAGTAGAAGATATAGGGTGGAGAGGAGGGGAAGGGAGGACGAAAATATCCCCCTCCCCCCAAGGAAGTAGGTATAAAGGTGAAGGGGGCTAGCGTGCCCTCTTCAGATCGCCATATGGCTATTGGCAGCTATTGCTGCATTTCTGTTTTCAAGTTTCTTTACTCATGGGGCAAGCTCCTTTCTTGTGCTTGTTTCCCTCATCTTTAGTTTCAGCCTTTACATTGTGCTGGCTGGTGTGTCAATAGTGGTACTTGATGTCAGTCATTGTAGATGGTAATCACTGTCCTTCTCCTGACGAAGAGGTCTTGTGCAAACTGGGATAATGCTCTATATTCGTCCTCAGTATCTATGAAATGGGATTCCAATCCTTTTGGTAGGTATCTTATTTTTGTTATAAGTACCCCTCTGAGGTCTTCATATTGTGGGCACTCGTACACCATGTGATTCCAGCTTTCTCTCCCCCCGCTCGTACAGTTGGGGTCCTCAGTGAGTCCGAATCCGTGAAGCTTGTAATTGTTGGGTCCGTGTTCTGTTATTAGATATGTCAAATGGTACCCTGGGAAGTACCAGGTCGGCTGTTTTGGGTAGATTTTCTGAAGGTCTGGTAGATATCTTCTGGTTATCTCGCCCTTGGTGGTCTCCGTCCATCTTCTCTGCCATAATTTTAGCAGGTGGTTCTGTAATCTAGTTTTTTCCGTTTTTAGGTTGTTTGCTGGGTCAGTTGTGCAGTCCAGATGTGTGGCCGCCACTCCCCTGGAAAGCAAGTATAGCAGACCTGTGCGAACGACCTCCAGGTCCAAAGGAAGCGCTCCAGCGAGTACCTGTAGTACTGGAGTACTCAGTGTACTACACGCACGCGTCGTAGTTAAGAGTATGGTCCTTTGGATCATGTCCAGAATTCTTCTATTAACTTCCAATGCAGTTTTTGGGAACCAAATTGCTGAGGCGTAAGTAATTGCTGGGAGAAACGTTGTCTTGTAATATAGCGTCAGGGTTCTTTTTTTGAGTCTCCAATCTTTCCTAGTAACTCTGGCTACCAGTGAAGAATAGCTCCTTATTTTTTTTCTTATATACTTTAGGTGCAGCTGGAACGAGAGGTTTTTGTCCAGTACCACGGCTAGATACTTAAGTTGGTTTACAAACTTAATGGTGACATTGTCAATTTTAATTTGCGGCGGTCGTCGCAATTGCAGGGTTCCTTTAAGCAGGATTGAAGAGGTCTTTATGGGTGAAATTGTGAGCTGGTGTTTTGCGGCCCATTGCTGGAGTTGCTGCAGCGCCTGGTTTGCCTGGGTTTCCAACTGGGCCCGGGAATCTGCTCCAACGATCAATATCAGGTCATCAGCGAATGCTTGTGTTCTGACGGGTCCCAGATCCGTCACCAAGAACTCATCTAACACCATATTCCACAGGAGTGGTCCCAGCACCGACTCCTGCGGACCGCCTCTGTGCACTTCTCTTGTGACCTTCTGGTATTCTACATTGATCTCCACTCTTCTATGTGATAAATAATTTTCCATGACCTTGAATAGATTTGTTGGCACCCATGCCTCCCTCAACCTCGCCAGGACGCTTGGCCACCAAAGTGAGTCAAACGCCCCAGCAAAGTCAACCGAGATGAGAAGAAGGTACTTGTTTCTACTGTAAGATCTGAAAATCTTACAAAAATAAAATAATTTTTTTGACTTCTGAAGTTAGTTTTCCTTTTTGGATTCTTGCCGTTGGGAGAAATGTTAATAGCGTCAGTTCAATAAACAAGAATTATCCAGTAAGGATTGTAAAACTTAAAAGGTAGGAAGAACGAAAAACAGAAAAATTAGCTTTGCATCCGTCAAAACAGAAAACTGACGGAAAATACTATAGCAAGCCCAGCAGGTGGTACGGCGCAACAAGTTTATGAGGGGTCACGCACCGGAAACGCATATGGCTAAACGCACACACAAGCCTCTAAAAAATAGACGCGATGGTCTCCAGTGACACATTTGTGGTTTGTCTGTAGTGCTATGGAGACAAGCTGTGATGACCCAGAAGGAGTTGTTTTGATGCATTCGGCCTACATGAAAGAGCTCAACGGATGTCAACAGGTAGGAAATAAAAAAGGAGAGGGGTATTGTGAATCACGTGCCACAGGGCTGGCTGACCTGCCAACAAATGAAAGGATAAAAATGAATATAGGAAGGAGGAGATTGGGTAGAACCACTGTAGGAAGGCGTGACAAACTCGGAAGAAAAATTGTGGATGGAGACGGACAGTAAGATGAGAGTGGGTCAGTGTCAGTGAGTTGGGCAGTAAGATGAGAGTGGGTCAGTGTCAGTGAGTGGGGCAGTAAGATGAGAGTTGGAGAAGAGAAGAAAGGAATGAGTTTTTTTTAGATAGAGTAGCCGGTGGAGAAAAGTGGCTAAGTTTAATGTGTAGTGGGTATGAGGGGTTGATAAGCTTTAGGTGAACAGTTAAGTCGTTGATCTAATAAGTAGTGAGAGAAGCAGTCGAGTAAGTGGAAAGAAGAAGTTGGAGCGCAGAAGTCGGTCAGACAGTCAGTCAAAAGTAGACTGAGTTTCGAAGTGAGAGACGAACACGTGCCATAGAAAAGAGGGAAAATTTTTCAAGATCCTTAAAGCAGATGAGAAGGAGTCAACTCCGTTATAAAGGAACGAGATTGCCTGATATTTCTGAGAGCAATTACGCTGGAGCTGATGAAATCCGAAGCCGGACAAAAGGAGTACAGCCATTCTGATCAGATGAAATTAATGCGTCCATAAAGAAATAAAAAGGTACCCAGGAAGGAATCCAGTATCTTATATCGAACTCCCCCAGTGATTGTGAGATGCGACCCAGATAGAAAGAATCCCCTACTCGCTTAGAGAAGGATGTACCGTGAAGTCTGCCAAGTTATGTAAGTAAGTGATTAGTTTGCTTAAGTACTCTCAACATCACACCGACTATAGGCACTTGATAACCAATTTATCAGAACTTTTGATTGAACACATATGTATAAGTAGTACTTTACTGTAATGAATAAGTTAGTGAATGTTATGGACTGAAGGACATTACCCAGGGCAAGTCAATATACATATAGATAAATTTTGGAAGGGAATAGATATAAAATTTTTGAAGTGATTGATATTTGTTAATAATTGGTAAAGAAAAAAAAATGAATGACTAAGTATGAATTTTGGAAGGGGATAGAGTGATGTCAGTAAACCCCAAATGTGCAAGTAGTTAATTGTAGAAATTTGATAGTAATAATTATCTAGATTAGAGAAGGTTGTAGGCTATAATCTGTTAGAAAACAGAGTAATGATTTATACTGAAATTAAGAGTATCGGGGCTTTATCTATTTGGAGTAGGAATTGTTTTGTAATGAAAGGAGAATGTTAATAGATACTTTTGAAGGTCAATTGAACTCAGGAGTAAGGAAGTAGAAACATTTTGTTAGTTTAAAAGAGGAGATAGTTGTTTATGATTTATGTAAAGGAAATAGCCCTCCTTGAGTTTGCTCAATAGGCAAACTACTTTGCTCATTTACATTCTGTTATAAGAAGATGAAATTAAATCTATTTGGTCATGAGTTTAATAAATTTCTTTTGTTTGATGTATCTATGTAAAGGTGTCCAATAAACTGTATTTTTATTATACAACATTTGTGTGTCTCTTTGTTATTCTGAGAAAAAGCCTATCCAAAGGGAATTAAACACATCAAGGAGATTTTCCCCTAGAACTTGGAATTTTCTGAGAAGTAAAGTCAGATGCGCAAGTGGGGAGATATTATAAAGGGGAGTTGTTAATAGGGGAAATAATAAATATAACCAAATATATAAAAAAACATTATCATAAAATCCACCCCCCCCACACTACATTCTTGCACCGTCCTGAGTAGGTTTCCCAGTGCGTCCACTGTCGAGGTCCCTGGCTTGAAGCCATACTGATTCGGGTCATGGAGTCCAGCTTTTCCGTAGTGAGCAATTATTCTTCTGTGAAGTAGTCTTTCGAATACGTTACTTACCGCCTAGAGCAGTGCGATGGGTCGATACGCACCTGGGCTTTCTGGTTTTTTTTTTTTTTTTTTTGGTTTTTTGGAATTAGTTTTAAGTTGGCCGTTTTCCATGCCTTTGGAAAGTGGCCGGCTTCCAGGCATCTGTTGTATAGGGTGAGGAACAGGTACGGTGCGTATTCAACAGTTTTCTTTAAGATTTCAGGCTCAATCATGTCGAGACCTGGGCATTTCTTGCTTCTTACTCGACTAGCTGCCACTCTGAGTTCGTCATTGGTAAAGGGGGAGGCTCCGTTTGCCTGATTGGTGTAACTGGCATTGCTCTCGCATATTTCGCTCTGTGCTGGTAGTATCGGCATCGCTGGTTTCTGGTAGATTGTGTCCAGTATATTGTCCATCGACTGCTCCCAGGTCGTGGTAAGGTTTCCCTGCCGGGTCCTGGTGATGGTATTCGCCTCCCCTCTGGGCATTTTGTTGGTGGTTACCTTGTAGACTAGGCCCCAGGGGTCAGTGTTTCCTTCTGTGGATACTAAGAGCTGCGAAGAGCGTCTTTTGCTCTTCTTAATGGCATCAGTATAGCGGTTTCGTATCTCCCTATATTGTTGTCTGAGGACTTCGACTTCGTTTGCAGGCCATGATCTGCGGGCCCTCTGAAAGTCGTTCCTTGCTTTTATCGTTTGCCTCCGGAGCGTGGCAATTTCTCGAGTCCACCAGGGTACTGCCCCCAGTTGGGGGTGTTGTTTTCTTATTGTTTGGTTACTGATAGTTGTCATCAGTTCCGTAGTACCTTTCTGCAAGTCGTCCGGGCTGTTCAATGGGTTCAGGGTTAGTGGGTTACTGTTGATCGCTGTGGTCAGTAGTTCTTTGAATAGCGGCCAGTCCGCTTTGGCAACTGCATATCTATGGCATCGTTGGTTGATTGTCGTTGTTCTTGTTATTGTGCAAGTTATAACTCGGTGATCCGAGGTGGCCCAGGCTTCCTCCACCCTCCAGTCGGCCACGTGGTTCGCCAGGTTCCTAGTGGCTAAGGATATGTCGATTGTGGCCTCCCAGAGGACGTTACAGAATATCGGTAACTGGGGTGGCTGGTTTAGGGCCGCTAACTGTGATCCTGTCAGTTAATTCTCAAGCTGCTGTACGTTTGCTGTCCCTTTTCTATCATCTGTAGCGCTATACCATAGCGGGGAGCGGCAGTTTGCATCCGCGCCTATTATGATTCTTTCGTTTGGCAGGATGTACTGTAGGTAGCGTAGGTAGTTGATGGCGATCTCTATTTTTTGTCCCGGTCTACTGTATAGAGCCACCACGTAGAGGGAACCCACTGCTGTGATGAGTTGGGCACAGGCTGCCCAAGCCGTGCATAGTTGCGTTATTCTTGTTGCGGTAATATTCTTGTTTCTGACCAATACCGCCGCCCACGGGGTGTCTTCCTCTGTGTGGATCACTTTACATTGTAATGGGTAGCCCGCCACCCGCCTTGCATGGACGTACGGCTCCTGTAATATAATAACGTCGATGTTCTCTTCTTCGGCCTTGACCCGAATCTGGTCAGCCACCGCTTTTGCTCGCTGGGCATTTGTTTGTATTATTTTGATCATGGTTGTGTTATATTTCTTAATTTTTGTACCCATAATCGATTCTATTTTGGTAGGTGCTCTTGGCTTTTATATAGATTGGAGAGTTAGGATCCCTGATTGAATGTGTATATTCGAGTTTCATTGTTTTACAATTTGCGCATGTGGCTTCCTTGTCTTTGTGTGGGCATTCTTTATATTCGTGGCCCTTTTCAGTGCAATGTCCGCATGTTGGGACTGTCTGGGAACAGACGTGGCTGGAGTGGCCAAACGTACAGCATCTAAAGCATTTCGGTACTGCCACCCGCTCACGAAAACGATAGCTTCCCCATTCTATGTAGACCCTTGTCCGGTCCTTTAGGACTTGCCACGCCTCCGGGATTAGTTCCACACTCCAGCTGTTTTTTAAGCCTCCTCTCGCCTCTATGTGGAACTTTGGTGTTATCACTTCTTGCGGCTGCTTCTCCGGGATCTCGCGTTGGAGGTTTCTGTGGTAAAGTTCTTCAGCTATCTGGGTGGCTGTAATTTCTGGGCTAACGTCATAAATTAATATATTTGGTCCCTTCCTCTTGGGCGGCTGGGCCGTTAATCCAAGGGCGTCAATCTTGGGGTTTTCAATGATGCTCTGGATTTCTTGCCTGGTCTCTGTCTCTATTACCAGTCCTACGTCTCTCATCTTTCTCATCCCTTTTATTCGTGCTAGCTTCAGGTCCTCCTTCATGTTATTTATTACTTTTGCTTTGAGGTCTTCGCTTGTGGGAATTTTTCCTGTTTGTTTCGGTCTAAGTATCACCAGGTTTGGTGTTGGTAGGAGCGTCTTCCTCTTCTGGTGCGTTGTTGTCTGTTGGGTTTCCGTTGGGGTCCTCAGCGCTTCTGAATATGTCGGGGCGCGCTGTGCCATTTGACTTGCCCCGCATTCTATATAGGCCTGTAGTCGTGTGGTAGCTCTCTCTTTGTCAAGATGTTCATTATGTAGGATTGTCTCCATCTTGTGGAAGATTGTGACAATCTCAGATCTGAGTGCTGCTGACACTCTATTTGAATTTTCTTTGAAAATATTCTGAAGTGTAGTTTTGAGAAAGAGCGTCTTCTCATATATGGTGCCCTCTGGTATGTCATGGTCGAGGGGCGAGTCCTGCTGTTTGTCTTCTTTCGGGTCTTTTTGTGATGCGGCTATTTCTGGCTGTTCTTTATTATCTGTCTGGGAACGTGTTTCCCGCCAAAACTTGGGGATCAGCTGATTGCGATTTTTCCGCTTGGTGAGTTGGGATCCAGATCGGGGGTCCTCCTCTTCGTCTTGGGGTTCCACAATAACAGGGTCGTCGCTATGGCCCTGGGGATCATTGTGTTTTCCTGTTCTTACTTCCATTTCACGAAATCCGGATAACCGGTACAGTTCGGATTATCGGGTGTATGGTAAAATAGTAGGATAAGGCACTGAAAATGATGGCAAATGATGCCTACCACAAGTCCGTGGCTTAATTTGAGGGTGCACAGTTGGTTATGGGAGTTTTGGGTTATCCCCTCTGTTAGCTGTGGGGGGGGAACACCTAGGTGTGGAAGTGCTTCTAGAAAAACGGGGTTACTTCCCCTTACGGTTTTCGGAGGCGCTAATCACGCTGGTGAAATCAGTTTCACAACAGGAACAATAATTACAGAGATCTGTCTCTTCCATGGTATGTCTATGGAAGGGGGGGAGAACACTGAGCACATGGTACATTTAGTTACGCGAGCACATGGTAAATTTAGTTCCGCAAAGATAGAAGTAACACAAAATGGTGGGGCACTCTTGCAGCCCAGAGAGCACTAATTGGCGAATCCTCCCAAGTCAAGAATCAGATTTGAACGTGGCAGCCGCGTTATATCGGAGCACTCTCCATTACCTCGTTGTGAGCGGCATGGTGACCTGTCTCACAACAAAGGAAATAGATAAAGAACGTAAAAATCTGATTATAATTCCCTAGAAATTTGGAAAAGTCTCACCCTATGAGTCCACTTGTGGTTGATCTTCAACTAGAACCAATAATTTTTAACTGTATTACATTTAAAACACATATTTCAGACAAATTATTGCAGAGCGATAAACAACACGTCCGTACTGTAAGGCAGCCATATTGGCGATCGGTGAAGCAGTATGTGTGACGTCGCAGGCCGTCCCAGTGTAGCACGGCGCAGTACACAAATAGTTCCCTACACTAACTATATGTTTAATGAAGAGTCGCTAACCAGTTATTTGCATATTAATAAATGGTAAAGAGCGTCATGGTAATGAAATTATTGTACCTATTTCACAGGGTGGCACACCTCCCCAGTCAATGGAGTGTAGTTCAAGAGTGGTAGCAGGCATTTTTCTTTGTTTGCTACTCTCTTCAATTCCAGGATAATGCCGCTGTGATAAGCAGACACATTACCGCCGGAGTTGAATAAATGACGACTTGTAGCACACTAAAGGACCCATAAAAGCATAAAACAGAACTCACCACGATGATTCCTGTCCTTAAAAACCTTGGTATGCAATTAATCCTGACTGTAGTAGCAGAATTTCTCACTAATTGAACACGAAATTAACAGAGCGTTAATCAACACGTGGTTCCACAACGGCAGTCATTTTGAATTCAGCTGGCCAGTGGTAGTAGAGTGCGTTTAGGGTCAAACGGCACCAGGGCTTCCACCCATGTCCGCACGCTATACATCGTAGGTGTGAAACAGAACACTGTCAATGCCAGAGGTTTAAAAGTATGGATTTTGAATTTGTGTAGTGTTGTGTATCGTTGTTCATCTGGTCATTTAGCCGCTGGGCCCCTACTGGAACACAACGTTGCCCCACTCTGCCCCGTGGAGGCAGACCAGGTACACCTCTATTATAAAGGTAAAAATAAAGGTAATAATAAAAGGTAAAAATTCCACCGAGTGAACATTCCATGTCCCTTCCAACCAGCCGTAGCACAGCCATCATGAGTGCCTCACAATCTATACACGTGCACAATTCATGCAGTCGTGAAGAAAGTCCAGAAATGATGCCATCGGTACACACGAGGATTGCATCAAGAAGTGACATCAGCCATCATACTGAACCGCTAGTTCATGATGCTGAAATTCTTCCTAACAAAAAGGCCATCGGAACAGCATGGGCAGGGATTGTGGCCAGATCTCAGCCCCATCCCACTCACAACACTCCATCACCAAGGGTCAAACAGTCACACGAACCAAGTGCGCGAATGAAAAATGCATGTGTAACAGGCACTTCAAATTCTTCTAGGCTCAGACCCATGACGCCATATCCCAACAAAACATCTAAGAATTTCTTCATTTCCAGGCTGCTTCCCCTAACAACTCCTGAACAAGTAGCTAACGTCCTCCTTCGAGACCTCTACGTCAGTGCGGAAGTCACTAAGCTACCTACCAAGAGCAATAATTACGCTTCATTCAAGTTATCCTGTGAAGCAACGTCCGTCGAAGCTATCAGTAACCCCTCTTCCTGGCCGATTGGTGTTATTGTCCGACCGTTCTACCCAAGCAACAGCTCAGAAGGAGAAACATCGCGGAGCACGCATCGGACACTCGACTAAATGGAAGCTGACTCAAGATCCAGGCTCTACATTGGTCGCGCCCCTTATGCCATACACAAAACAAGACAGTCGGTTCAACCATCGTAAAAGACAACAGCCCCATTTTACCGCATAGCCCAAATTCTCCGAGCAAGCAAGACAAGCTACGCTGGCCGATCCCAACCGTGATCACAATGAGACACCCACGACCTCATGTGGTACTTCCTCCTTCGAGGTCCAAAAATTTAATTCAAGTGTACTGCTCTGAACCGTAAGTGTAATGTATCAGAACGTTAGGAGCTTGCGAAATAAAATGGAGACTACGGAGCAAACCCTGCTAGCAGGCGAATTCGATATTTTAGCTATATCCGAAACATGGCTTGAGCACGAGCAGCAGAATATAGTGATAGCTACACCAGCAAGCTATGTGGCAGAGTTCACCTCCAGGAGTAATAGAAGGGGGGTGGTGTTGCTATGTTCTTCAAAGACGCGGCCTTCAAATTGATCAACACTATCTACAGTGACTCACCAAATTTCGAGGCCCTAGCCGTGATGTATGCCCTAGATATCTGCGCAATGTATATCTCGCCGGTACCCACAATTAATATCATTACTGAGGCAGCCAACTGGGCAATCACCCACTTTCACGCCTCAGCTCACCATATCGCCATCGGGGATTTCAACCTCACTCCACAGCGCACTGCCCACAAGAAGATCCTTTTTGACTGCATGAAGTCAGCAAATATACACCTAATCGATCACTGCCCTACTAGAGGAGAAAACCACCTTGACTTGCTATTTTCCTCCTTAGCATGTGTGATTGAAGAACCACCTGAGACGCACTACAAATCGGATCACGACCCAATCTACGCAAAATTAATTATTCCCGGGGACCACCTGCCCGAAAAAACGTTCAAACCGCCGTCATTGTCAGCCCCAAGCTCCTTAACATCTAAAAATGCCTGCAAGCTGCCACCCTTATACCTTGACATGTCCATGAAACGTGTGACGTCTTGCTTGCGGTAATACTATTAACAAACTGGGTAAATACCATTGCACAATATATCGCATCAAAGAAGATAAGGATCTCATCTTACTCCAAAGCCTGGTGGAATCCAACTGTACACATGGCCTTCCTGTTAAAGCAACAGCTACACCATATCTGGAAAAGAACTCAACAGACTTCTGACCGGATATCTCATTCAAGAGCACGAGCGCAATTTAATATGGAGAAATCACGAGCAATAACAGCACACCTGGGCGCCCAACTTAAAAAAGGGAAAATCCCATACCGCTTCAGGTCCCATAGCTTACCTACTCAGCTGGACCCAACTCAATGGTTAGATCATATTACCAGATTCAATACGCGTGCAGATCAACAAAACTCTCTTTTATGTCGCGACAATGAATTCCAACAAGACATCTTGCATTCCATCACCATCTCTACACACCAGCTGACTGCAGAGGTAAACTCCCTGCCAGCGACAGCAACCGCGGGGGCCGACAAAGTGCCGCAATTCATGATAAAATGCCTCAGTCCGTTCATCCTCCAACCGCTCAAGTCCATCTTCAACGGAATTCTAACAACAAGAAATTTTCCTAAAGCCTGGAATAGCTAACTTGTCAGACCACATCCAAAAGTTCGAAACCCCACTCTACCCAGGCACTTTCGGCCGATACATAACTCCTCAACGCTCCTGAAAATCCTGGAAAATTCTATGCTGGCCACCTTAATGAATCAGATTCTTGGAGATAGGCCGCCTCAGGCCCACTACGCAATCCGAAACCGATCCACAGTGACGAACCTCCTTGCAACCGCATGTAATATATTGTCCGCCTTTGAACAGCAAGAGGAACTCGCAATCACGTACCTGGATATTGAAGCTGCCTTTGACGCTATCAACGTGTCGGCACTCCTCCGCTTACTGGAGGACCACTATCTAATCCAAGGTAATATCCTTTGGTTCATAGCATCATTCCTCTATGATAGGGTACTACAAGTCGATGCCTATGCACAATCGCACAGGAAGGCAATTTCTGCAAGTGTTCCGCAAGGAGGAGTCCTATCTGGCTTATTATTTACAGCCATCATTGTGCCTCTTGTCCGTAACAATGAGAAAATCATCACCTATGCAATGATATAAAAATTTTAACGCGTATTGCTTCCAACAATCACCTTGAAGCTACAGCAAGCATTAATAATAGTCTCATCAACGTTGCCTCTTACCTCAAACAGTATGGACTCTCGATGAACCCACAAAAAACAAAACTAATGGGGTTCTCTCTCAGACCAACCCCTACAATAATAGCCCCAACACTCAATGGAATTGTAATATCTGCCACTCCTACACATGCGGATTTGGGAATAGTATTTTACCCAAAACTCCGGTTTCATGCTCATGTAGACAAGCTCACTTCCAGAGCAGCCTCTCTCCGATGGCTAGCTAAACAACAACTAATTTATGTTAAGGAGCCACGTGTAATTAATAAATTCATCAGAACAGTAATCCTCTCCTCTCCACTCCTCTATACTGCTGGAGTGTGGGTATCAGCAACTACTACAACGAAGAAACCAATCCTCGCTGCAAAATTCTGGCTACTTAAATGGGCTAACTGGAAAGCTTGTCTCCCACCACAGGACAGAACTACAGCCTTAGCTACCTCACTGGGGATGCAGCAACTGCCTGACATCATTGAAATACAACGACTGATAGCTACAGTTAAAATGATCACGGGTCAGATCTCAACACCATCCATTTGGGATTCGTGTTACTGCGAATACCCAAGCCAGAACTTCGGTTAACCCCAGTGCTCTGCTCGAGGAATCGGAGGCTCCATATCTCAGATCGCTTCCTCCCAAACCAAATGCTACCGGAAGTACAGCACCTCGACGCTGATTTGCAGAGGTTTTGCAGCAATAAAACCTACAGGAAAGAAGTGTTAGCAGCTCGCTCCAATCCGAGATTCGAATGATAACAAGTTCGTGTGCCCTCCACACCATCTGCCAAGCTCTCCTGTGCCACGACAAAATTCGTTTGACAGAGAAGTGCCATTCATGTATATTATATATTGTTATTGTAAATAAAATTGTAAATAAGATATTTTTATTGTAAATATAACCGTACGATATCACTTGTAAATATAATTAATACTGTGTAATGTGAAGAAGTGTAATGACATGTTTACATGTTACATTTTTAATTTTAGAATGTGCATTATCCATTATCTATCCTGATGCATTATCTATTATCCATGTGCATTATCTATTATCTAATTATCTATTCTTATGTGAGCCCCTGGCCGTTGGCCGTGACGGGACAATTGCAACTTCACTTAAATCTATATATGTGCATTGTTTCATTTAGTTGAAATAAAGATTTTCTCTCTCTATACCAGCTTACCTACGATTTTAAAAAAATCGAGAATCAATTTTAAGTGCGATTGAAGGAGAAGCAGACAAGAAGCACATTAAGTTGTGTATATACGAAGATGTTGATAAAACTGTTCTAAAATGGGTGCAAATGATACGTGAAAAGAATATACCAATATCGGGTCCAATAAGCAACAAGCTCTGAAACGTGCATAGTCCCCTGGACATACAGAATTTAATGCGAGCACTTAGAGCCAAGAAGAAACAGTTTTGGGAGCATCTGGCCTCCACGACTGGAAACAGCATCCCCTGGGGAGTTGTGTATCGCATTGTTACAAACAAGCCCCCCCAGGGGTGAGGTCATCTCCTCTACAGTCACCCCGCAGGGCACCACAACCCTCACATGGGAAGAGTCAGTAAACAACATCTTGGACACCCTGTTCCCGCTAAACACAGATCCTCAATCCAGCCAGCAACAAGAAATATGTACTGAAAACGCATCCGAAAGCACCACTTCTATAGAATAGCCTTTCAACTTAGATGAATTAAAACTTGCCATTGGCAAAACAAAAAATAAAAACAGCCCAGGGTTAGACTTATTGAAGCAGAAGGCCACCAAATACTTCTTAGTAATATCAGTGGATTTCGCCGGGGCCTTTGACTTGCTCTGGTGGCCAAGTATACTACGAAGACTCAGAGAAGCTAGGGTTCCAGAAAATCTTTACAGCTACATGATACTTAACATGACTATCTTCAAAACAAAAGTGTTACAATCAGAAATACCTATCGACAAGTCTCCAGAAATGTCTACAGCTGATGCCCCAGGGCTCTGTCCTTGGTCCTTTTCTATGGAATGTGGTCATGGACGAGTACCTGAACCTAGACCTAAGGAAAGCTTCCACCCACGCCTTCGCAGACGACTTGATACTGCCAGTCACTGGAAACTCCAGAGCTTCCCTCGAACAACAGCCAACGGAGCCCTTACAAAGCTACAAGAAGTAAAGTAAAGTGTATTCGTGTCAAACGGCACCAGGGGTTTCCCCCCATCTCCGTGTAGTATACATTGTCATGTGAAACAGAACACTGTTGAGGCCAGAGATTTAAAATTGTACGGATATTGTACTTGTGTACTGTCGTGTACCGTTGTTCATCTGGTCATTTAGCCGCTGGACCCCTACTGAGGCCTAACCGTTGCCCACACTTGGCCCCGTGGAGGCAGACCAGGTACACCAGTATTACAATTATTCATGTTTCATTCATGGGCTTCTCCGGACTCTTCAGAATTTCTCTCAAGACCGCCGTTCTCCAAGACTTAGGAAATGTTCCTTCGATTAGACAAGTATTAAACATGTCCAACAGAATATCTTTGGCTTGGAGAAGAACTGCTTTATCGCATGGGTCTCTAGGAAATCCAGACCAGGCGCCCTACCATCTTTCATCTGGTTCATAGCCATTGCCAGTTCATCATTAGTGAAAGGACTCTCGGTTGATTCATTTCTATATAATTCATTTTCAATTAAAACTTTTTTATGAATTTCTAAAATACCATAGATTGTTCACAAGCTTTCTGGATTATATTAGTCACGGTTTCAACTTTATTTTCAGCACACATTTCATTCCAGTTTACAACAGCCTCCATCAAATGGTCAATGACATTATGAAACTCGTCCTATTTGACAGTTTTTACCGAGTACCTATTGGTCTCCATCCATTCGCGACGAACATTGTTCACCGCATACTCGAATGGTATACACCTGTGATCACTTGTGGTAACGTCGGCTTGTACCTTCCAATTCCGCACTCTAGCTATTGAAGTACAAGAGCAGATCGTGACGTCTATATAAGACTCTCCAGCTACTGAGGAAAATGTTGGCAGCTGCGTCGGGTGATTAATCACATCCCAACCCTTAGAGGCCAGGAAGTCTTCTAGATCTGCGCCTCTATCATCAGACATTCCTGCACCCCACAGAGTGGAACCCGCATTTCTATCTGCAGCTATGAATATGGGTTTAGCTCTCAACCTACTCTCGACCCTATCCAAATATCTTAGAGAAGGCTCTAAAATGTCATTGTACTTACAGTAAAGAGATACCAATTACAAGGCTCCAAAAGGGCCAACGATCTCACAGAATATGCCGTACTCGTAGCATAGCGATATAATCATTGTCACTCCCAAATTGGGGTTGACAACCACTATGGCTGCATATGGGTCGACTCCACACTCTAGAACCCTGTACATACTCGGGTATCCCCTCACCTTACCTAAGTACGAGTAAGGTTCCTGAACCAACACCACATCATAAGCCCTTTCTTCCACCTCCCTCACGAACTGGGAAGCCACATCTTTTGATCTTTGTGCATTAAGTTGAGCTATTTTGAGCAAAGATAGCATAGCGATGTAATAATTGTCACTCCCAAATTGGGGTTGACAACCTGACAATATGGCTGCATATGGGTCGCGTCCACACTCTAGAACCTAAACCCTTCACGACTCATTTTTTTTTTTTTTTGATTTGGTAGTTGTTGGCGCATCGGCTTCTGTGGCCATATTGCACCTCCCAAGGTTTTTGCAGTACTTTGATCCAAGCCCGAGGCGAGAATCGAACCCGCGACCTTTGGGTTGCCGGGCAGGTACTTTACCCACTCGGCTAGCCCGGTCGGCTCACGATTCATAATCTATTTTCTTTTTGTTCTGCTCCATAGCTTTTTTGTACTCCGGACAGGATTTATCAATAGCCGAATGCACCTACGTGGTGTTTTCCTCACCAGAATCCACTACTTACCACAGGGACAAGAACATCACCTCCTAGACACGAAGGAGGAGTATCAAGCCTTCTCGGATTATGCACAGGCACTGTTCACGAGGAGGACGACGAGGAGAAACCAAATGGCCGCAGCCCACAACCCACTACCATTATAACCAAAGAACATCTGTTCTTCAGCTCACCGGGCTCCCTTGCCTGGTGCCTTTCCACCCCCTCCCCTGCGCTGGTGGTGGGACGGTCTCCCCGGCGCCCCCTACTTTCTCCTGGTGAGGCATGGGCATGCCTCACTGACTTCTGGGGTTGCCTACTCTATCATCCCCATATTTCTGCCTTAACCCCCCCAGCCTTCAGTCTCCCACCCACTCTATCTTTATGCTAGCGAATGTCCCACACACAAAAACGTAATTATGTCAAAATTCCCGTTCGCCCATTCTTTCGGCCTTTATTATGCAAGCATTATCCCCCTCACCTAACGATCATCAAACCGACGATGATGGATATATGTCTCTGTCTGTACATACGTGCATATAAAAGAGCGCGCGCGTTTTTTTTTTTTTTTTTTTTTTTTAGGTCCTAGCCTCTGAAATCTCAGGAAATTAGGTGGCAGGACCTGCCAGAGTGAAACTAAAACTACTGGGTTCCTGGTCTGCCTCCACGGGGCGAAGGTGGGGCAACGTTGGGCCTCAGCAGGGGTCCAGCGGCTAAACGACCAGATGAACAACGGTACACGACATCACACAGATACAAAGCCCACACACTTTTAAATCTCTGGCATTTCCCAGTGAACTGGTACACCCACAATGAAAGCAACACGGAGATGGGGGAAACCCCTGGTGCCGTCTGACACTAAATACACCTTACACCTAGCCGAATGCTCATTGGAATTATGCTGTCTCAAGTAATTAATACATTTAGCGGCCTCATTTTACGGTAGGGCAATTCTTGTAGGAATGCCCCTTAACAGAACAATGACCACAGAATACATAATTCTTGCAATATTTCGCTATATGCCCGAAGGCCATGCATTTATAGCATTGAGTCACGGTGACAATGTCCTTCACTCGACATGAGGACCAATTCACATAGACTCTGCCAAATGATAACAATTTCTTGTGAATAACTGCAGGAACTTGCAAGATCCAGTTAGACACATTCCTATCTTTGACCTTATTAATGGACATTATGCTCAAATTTTCTTGAAATGTTTTGGGATCAATTCCGTGATCCTTCAAAGTTTTTTAGCCACAGTTCTTCAATCATGAGAGTTTTATCCACATCTTGTTCTACATCATAAACCAGTAACTTTAAATTTTGCTTTTGAAATTTATTGATCTTCATTCCTAATTCTTGGAATTCTGGGCATTTAATAATCTGATCCATGTCTTTATCAGTATCAGCTTCAATAATGATTCTATTATCTTTTATAGCTTTTAGACTCTTAACTTTTACAGTACTGAGTACAGGCCTGACCTTTTTCAAAAGATCATGGTTCATTTGCTCTCTTGATTTATACTTTTCGCTTTTTGTTGTTATAACCGCGACTCTTGGTTTAATGTTCGCTGGTTGTACAGCAGCTACTGCAGCATATTGTGGCCTTTCAGATCTAGTTTCCTTTTCTTTATTAACCAATATCTGATATTCCGTCTGGAGTTTGAAATAGGCCTCCTCTAATTCATCCCAAATGTCCAATATTTCAATACATGTTCTCCCAGAAATTTTCACTTTATCACTGTACAAAACTGTTCGAAGTCTAATCTTGGCTTTCTTTAATTCACTCAACTCGGAAAGATCAATTTCATCATCATCCGAACTCATGGAATCATCAGTCATCAAATCTTGATCCTTCCTCAAACCAATCTGGGAGGAAGTCCCCTCTACCGGATCGATCTGAGTGGATTTAGCCTTATCCTTTTTTGATGATATCTTTGATTTTGATTTTTTCTTTTTCTTGCCCTTACTATCCTTAACGTAACTGGTCTTCCCTTTAACACTATCTTTCTTTATTGACTTTTCATCTTCCGCCACATGTTTAGGAAGAGTGATCAAACCCTAATGAATCTCTGCCACTTCACTTGAAGAGAACTCACTAAAAGAACTGTCTTTCAATAATGATTCTACACTTCTATCTTTCTCACTCCTCACGTCTGGAAGAGAAACAGCAAGAGACTTTTTCAGAGCACGTTTTGGCCCCATTTTAATATAAATATATTAAAAATAAACTTTTAAATAGTTTTTAAAACTTTTAAATAAAAAAAAAATGAAGTCAGACTCCAAACCAGCAACTTCACAAACTTAGTCCAAAAGACTATGTCCAAAAATAATGTTAATACAGTAACACAAAAAATTAATCCAAGTAATCTAACTCAGAAAAACTTTAAAAGATTCCCCTACTCAAGTTAAACGAGTAGAGGTCCCAGGAAACTTAGAATCACTTAAAAGGACACAGAAATGCTCCCTTAAAAAACAAACAAAAACGCTCAAAATAATGAGGAAAACACAAAAGCCCTCTGTACCAACTACCGTAAAACCCGTTTAGCCAGCTGAGGGATTCACCTCCAGCTGCCCGCCCCAGACGTCGGGGACGTAGGGTAGCTAACTTAGGTTTGCGAAGCCTCTACGAGTGCAAAAATTTATAAACACAAAACGCAATAAACCAAATTTTTTAGTCAAAATTCAGCTGTATTTACCAAATTGTACACAAAGATTCCCCAGATTAGCCCCTGGGGCACCTCTGCCCAGGGGCTAACTGGGGAATCTTTGTGTAAAATATTAGGGTTACCCGTAATGATTACATTAACCCGTATTCGTATCTGTAAATTGCGTGTGTTCTCTCGTCGATTTGCCTGTTTTGCTGGACGAAAAAACCTCAGTTTCTAAGGGAAAAACCTTGCTATCTACGCCTGAGACCGACTAACTCAGCCACAGAGTGAAAAAAGCCCATTAAAGTTCCTCGCGTCATCGACGGGATTCGAACCCAGGCCTTTTCCACCCGGTGTGGGGAGGACGGTGACGATACCACTGTGTTACCCGCGCAGGCGCTGAAGCAGTAAAGTGTAAAGTGTGTTTAGGGTCAAACGGCACCAGGGGTTCCCCCATCTCCGCGTAGTTTACATTGTGGGTGAACCAGTTGACTGGAAAAGCCAGAGATTTAAAAGTGTATGGATTTTCTATATGTGTGATGCCTTGTACCGTTGTTCACTGGTCATTTAGCCGCTGGGCCCCTACTGAGGCCCAACGTTGCCCCACTTACGCCCCGTGGAGGCAGACCAGGAACCCAGTAGTCTGTTTCACTCTGGCAGGTCCTGCCACTTAATTTCCTGAGATTTCGGCGGCTAGGACCTAAAAAAAAAAAAAAAAAAAAAAGAAAAGAAAGAAACGCGTCGACGTAGGGGTAGAATCGCTCAGTTTTGCTAGGCCAAGTTATGGGCGTAAGGTAATTTAGATATGTTAAATTTTTGGTATGTAGGGCTTTCGCTAGCGTATAGATAGAGAGGGGGAGGGAGAAGGCTGGGGGGAGAAAGACAGAAATATGGGGCCAATAGAGTAGGTAACCCCAGTTTTCAGTGGGACATGCCCATGTCCCACCAGAGTAGAAGATATAGGGTGGAGAGGAGGGGAGGACGAAAATGTCCCCCTCCCCCAAGGAAGTAGGTATAAAAGTGAAGGGGCCATCTTGTGCCTCACCCTTCTTTTCATCAGGCTTCTGCAGTTCCAGTTCCAGAAAAAACAGCTGCGCGATCCCAAAAATCAAGCTCTAGCTCTCTTTCTGTCCGAGAACACAATCGTGCTTCCTCGCAACGTGTTGACACAGGCAGACAATCGATATCCGCCACTATTAGTAATCAACAAAAACCGAGCAATTTGTATGTGCACTGTCAAAATGATCGCTCTGAGCATTATCCTGAAGTGCCTTCCCATAATGGCTTGCCTACAAACTCCCCAGGTTTTAAGTTTCCCAGCAGAAACAACAGATATGCAAGCAAAATAGGAACAAGAAATATGCAGTCTTGGATTAAAATTAGAAACAGAAATAGTTCGACGCTAAAAGTAGTAACATTTTTGTTAGCAGGCTAGACCCCCAATACTACTTCCCAGCAGATGGATCAGCTACTATTAGAACTAGAAATTCCAGGCAGAGCGTTCAGAATAAGATCAAAATATCCCACATATTCATCATTTAGAATTGAGCTAAAGAATTGTGACCTACAACAATATCTAAATCCTGATATCTGGCCAAATGGTCTACTCGTCATGCCATTTTATGGAGCTATTGGAGGATCGGTCAACAACTCTAGTGAAAAGTTTCCAACTAATTCTCAATCTGCTGAATTCTCTGCATAGCTAGAGAATAATATTCCTAATTCTCATCCTAATCCATCATTTAACTTGCCACCTAATACATCTGTTTGCAAACATTCTTCTAACACAAATGTCCGTCTCAGCAATTTTCTTCAAAATGTAAGAAGCATAAAAAATAAACTGTCTACGCTTATTTCATTAATGGTTGAAGAATCGCACGTCATCATATGTTTAGTTTAAACGTGGATGCAGGAATTTTTACAAGATGTTTTCCTACTGCCGAAGAATCTCAGCTACACGCCATTCATGACATCAACAATTAATCGTAGAGGTGGTGGGACAGCAATAATTGTAAAATCCAATTTTAAAGTTTTGAACACATACAACTCTAAAACTTTGGAGGAATTTCCCTACTATTCCAAGTTAAGGATTCTCTGCTTCAAATTTATAATATTTAAATTCCGCCTGGAACTACTGATGACATCATTAATGAAGTAATAACCTGGATCACTACTGTTCTTAAGCCTCAAATTAACATCATTATAATGGGCGACTTTAACCTTCCCCTGCCCAAATATAATTTACAAATGAAGCTGCTGTCCGACTCATTTTTAGTTCTAGGAGCTAAAAAAATCAACGTCTCTGTTACAAGAGGTAATCAAGCGCCTGATCTTGTATTCTAGCTTTCCACTGCGCGAAAAACTTAGCAGCAATATTAAATTTAAATCTGACCACAAAAGTATAGAACTGCAAGCAACAGTTTGCTGCGGGAATCCTCGCCCCCCCTCTGGAAATCACTAAAAGAATATCATCAATTAAATTCCTTCAGAAAGAAAAGTTTTGCAGCTCTTAAAATACTACCCATGGGATTCTCTCAAAAATATTCCTATACAGGACGCCACCTTTCTTCTTATAAAATGGCTGAATCAACTAAAAACAGAGTCGGCATCCAGACTTGTTAGAATATCTTCTCACTCCAAACCTTGGTTCAAATCTCACCTGAAACCATACTTTAAAAGTAAGCAAAAATACCACAGACAGGGGAAGGAATATGGCACTTCATCAGCCCACATAAAATATAAAAAGAGCAGAGCTTTGTTTCAACTCAAAAAAATTCAGTCATACAAAAATTATGTTATGTCCACGCTAAAGCACAATAAAAGAGCACTTTCTACAAAAACAACAGCTACCTTACAGCATGAACTAGTTTTTGAATGGATAAGATGCAATATGGAAACAAGCAGATCTGACATTTTCACTGAAGATATACAAAACAGATTTATAGCATTTAATTCCTATGAACAAGCAGACAAAGTGCAACATGATGTGTCTCCGGATCAAGCCCTGCTAATTAACAAACTTGTGAACAAGAATACAGTTTAGCGTTCAGTTAACCAAATACGTCCTGATAGTAGTGAAGGTCCTGACGCCATCCCTGGTTTTATTATTAGATTGTCCAGCGTATATAATATTGATTTGTTAGTGCATATCATTTCCAGGTGCATCTGCCAGCCATTCCTTCCAAGACATTGGAAAACTTTCAGGATTACGCTGATTCTTAAAAAAGCTTGCAGAAATAATCATCCCAGCCATCGACCAATGGCTGTTTCGTCAATAATTACTACAATTATTGAAAAAAATCATGCTACCATATCTTCAACATGCAATCTTCGCTAATGCACCCCTCAATATGCATTTTGGTCCTAGAGGGCGCTCCACAACAACAAGCCTAGCTGACACCATTGTACGCATCCAAACTGCGTTTCAAGATAAGGCACAATGCGATGTATTTTATTTTGACATCAAAGGTGCCTTCGACAACATAGATCTCAAAAAAGCTTTTCAAATACTAAAAAAACATTTTCTCGTTGACACAATAATTATTTCCCATCTTCAATACAGCCTAAATCGCAGACTTCTCCTCTTCCCCACTAGTACTGATAATATTCTCGTCACAACCTCAACAAGCATTCCCCAAGGAGCCGTTCTCTCCAGTACTATATTTTCAGCATCTCTTCAACCACTTCTACAAGAAAATCCAAATCTACTGGCATATGCCGATGATTTAAACTTATTTATAATCTCCAAAGCCAGTGATGATATTCGCAAAGTTATCAGTGATGCGAATTCAGATTTGTGAAATCATCAGGTACCTGAAAGATCTCAATCTGAATATAAATGCAAGAAAATCTACTCAAATTACTTATTCCCTTCAGAAACAACCCAACCACATAGAAATAAAAATTGCAGATGTCCCAATCGCAAATGTTTATGCTCATAAAGACATTGGAGTTGTTTTTGATAAAAATCTCTCCTTTAATGCCCACTATTTATATGTTGCTCAAAAAATTCAAAAAGCAAAATAGTTAATCGAACAAGAAACAGCAGCGATTCAAGACAGAAAAACAGTCATTAAGCATGTTCAAAGATGCATCTTTCCCATTCTGTCCTATGCTTCCGAAATCTGGTCTGGTGCTCCTCAAGTAACCGTCAAGAAATTCCTTGCCCTAGAATATTGGGTTCTTAGATGCCTCAATAGTAAGCTTCGTTTTCCCCATACAATATCCAGGCAACAGCTTTATAAAAACCTAAAAACAAAGCCTCAGAAACAGATGATCAACGAGTCTGGAGTCATGCTTCTTGCAAAGTTAATCACCTCTGCATGCGATTCACCAAACTTAGCCAATATAATAGCTGCCCCCAACAGGGAAAATTCAAGAAACCAGAAATTCAAATCTAACCTCTCCAGGCTCAAACAGATGGACAGAATGTTCCCCAATCCATCTCTTCACCTCATAAATCATCACAACATTGATTGCAACAGGTTAATCAACTCTGAAGCCTACAGGAGTCAGATCTCCGATAAAATGAAGAAAAATAATCCAACCCAGTAATTGCAACTGAAAGCCAAATGTCCTGTTCTGCAATTTTTTTAAAATTCATAACTGAAATTCCTAGCCAATGTTAATATCTATGTAAAATCTGATATGTACATATACTCGATTATTTTATGTCATTCCCTTTGTATTTTTACCTGCACCTAGCCATGCTTGTTTATTTGCAATAAATGTACATTTATTTATTTATTAGTTGGAATTTTATTATTTATTTATTTTTTCGCTGGTCACCAAGTATGAGCAGCCTTGGGGGTGAGTTTGCTGTCACCTACCAGTATAGCACTACATCTAGTAGGTGCGGGATTTGTGCATTATAGCACACACAGAGAATGATTGATCCAGGTGTTGGTTAGTCCCTGGGGGCGATATGGCCTGACATAACACTCTTTTCTTAGGCCTGTTTTGCAGAGGTTGTGATCTAGCCTAAAATACCCTCCACATGACCTAGCCTAAAACTTCGCCCGGACGTGGTGCGAAATAACTGCACAAACTTGTGACGATCATCATTTTGTGTCTTTTCTAACACTATGTGTGACTATACATAAATAAACTCGTTAATCCGGAAACCCCGATTTCCCGACTTTTCACAATGATGCCAGAATGGACCCAGGAAAGTGAGGCTGGACAAGCTGATCCTAAAAACTGAACTGGAGGATCTACTAAAGGACCAAAGCAGTACAGTGCGGAGGCCCTTAGAGAACAAATTGTAACACTGTTTTCCAAATTAGAATTAATCTTAATGAAGACCCCATATGACTGCAAAACGGCTACCGCGAAGCTCGAAGCATTCCTGGAAGTTGCAGCTAACCAAATGCAACAGCTTGCTCCAACCTATGCCCAAGCGCTGAGGAACACGCAAAGCAAAGAAATGTCGAGGACTACAACTGTGATGCCATCAAGGGGAATCCACCCAATAAGGCAACCACTGCTAAAAACCCCAAACCTCGTAGTCCTGAGAGCAACTGAGGAAAATGCAACATTTACAAGTGAAGAATTAAAAACAAAAATTATGACTAGCTTAAAAGATGACTTGAAAACGACCAAAATAAAATCAGTACGCAAGACGAGGTACATAGGACTTATCATCGAAACAGAGACCGAAGAGGATATAAAAATATTAACTCCAATCCCAAGATTTCTACATTAGGGTTAACTGCGGAGCCACCGAAAAGAAAGAGCCCGTCAATAAAAATTTTCGATGTTAGCAAGGACATTACGCCACAACAACTCAAGGAGGAAATTATTTCAAGAAACCTTCAAGGAATTGAAGAAGAACGGAAGCCCCACAGTAGTCCAACCAAAGTATGGAACTAAATCAAAAAATGGAACAAACAATAATTGGATAGTGGAGTTATCCCCCACGGCCTGGCAAGTTTTAAAACATCAATCACGGGTGTATATTGAATGGGGAAGTCACCGCTGCCATGAATTTGTGGCCGTGCCGAAGTGCTACAACTGCTCCAGGTTCGGCCACACTTCGCATACATGTGCTCAGACAACCACCAAATGCGGTCATTGTGCAGAGAGAGGGCATGAATACAATTCATGTCCTAACAAAGATAAAGACCCACAGTGCTCCAACTGCAAACTTAACAAGATGGACCACTCACACTCAATAAGGGAACCTAACTGCCCGACATACCTGAGATTAGAGAGTCAATACAAGAACAGAATCGACTAATACAATAGGACACGCCCTAAAACGTTTAATTCTGCAAAGCTCAAGATACTCCAACAGAATTCCTAACGATCAATAGCAGTTGTAGAACAACTCAGAATTAAAGCAGATGAAGTGAATGCCGACATCATAATCCTCCAGGAGCCTTACACACACTTAAAGCGTGTGAGAGGGTATCCAGTGACATACAAGGTCATCCAGGAGGACGACGACACGCCCTGGGCTGCTGTCCTGGTGCGCAATCCAAAAGTAACAGCAACGAAGCTTACACAGTTGTGTACTCCCTGGGCAGCCTGCGTCCACCTAATTACAGCCTTGGGGCCTATCTACGTGGTTTCCCTATACTGCAGGCCAGAAGAGGAAGTATTCTTTGCAACCTGATACCTACAGACACTACTCGACACATTGCTCAACCAGAGGATTCTCATTGGTGCCGTTGTAAATTGCCGGTCCCCGACTTGGCATAGCAGCACACCGGACTGCCGGGGGACAAGAAATGGACAGCTCTTTGAGGACTTCCTGGCAACCCCCCCCCTCTAGCACCAAATCAGCTACCAACCTTCTATAACACCCTGTGGGAGGCAACTATAGATGTCACCCTAGCAACCAACAACATCACTGGCTACATCTCTGACTGGGCGGTGTAGGACTCCTGGACGACTTCCGACCACAGAGTGATTACATTCCAGATCCTCCGGACCATAACCAGATCACCGCTAATCAAACAGGCCACTAATAGGTTTGCAACTAAAAAACCTGATTGGGAAATCTTCATGTAACACTTGACTACCGCTACAAACGAACACCTTCGACAACAACCCGAACTGATGGAACACAATGATTTACAAAGGGAAGTCACAAGGATAATCACAGCAGCTTCTGAAGCGGCAATAAAAAGAAAGAATCCGCGGTCTGGTGCTGTCCCTTGGTGGACACCTCAAATCCAATAGCTGAGAAGAGAAGTAATCACAAGGCGGAAGCAGTTTCAAAGATCGCGACGTAGCTGGCCCGCAGCCGAGGTTTCCCCCGAAGGAAAACCATAGGAATGCTAGGAACCTCTACACCAATCTCATTCAAAAATCCAAGCGGAAGGGCTGGGAACAACTGGTCTTTATCACCCGAAACAACGATCCCTGGGGAGTGGTGTACAAAATTACTACTAACAAACTCCCCAGAGATGAAGTCATCACATCAACAATAACGCCACAGGGTACACTGGCCACAACGTGGGACGAGTCAATTGGAAATATATTGAACACAACCTTTTACGAACTAGTTCAGCCTTACACACTGAAGCAGCATGAGATCTGCCAAGCCAATGATGAATACTATACGGAGCAACTGGAGGCGCCCTTCACTGTTAGGAACTCCAAATAGCAGCTGCACAGGTCAGAAACAATAAGTGTCCAGGACTCGATCTCCTGGAACCAGATATCGTGAAGAAAACAGTCAAAACCGCAACCACAATTACAGCTACAACTGTTCAATACATGTCTCTCTACAGGCACCCAAGAAGACTAGAAGACAGCAAACGTAAAGTTGATCATCAAAAGCCCAACGAAACGATCAGATTCGTATTGGCCCATTGCCTTGCTTACCGTGGCAAGCAAGCTTCTAGAGAGAGGTTGCGACACAATAGAATACAACACCACTACAATGCGGCCGGACTCTCAAGCCCGAACCAATTTGGCTTCAAGCCTGGAACCTCAACAATTGATGCGCTAAAGACTGTTCTGGATGCTGCTGCAGTGTGTGATAGGAAATACTTCCTAGTTATCTCAATAGATTTTGAGGGAGCGTTTGACACAATATGGTCGCCGAGCGTCCTTGCCAGGCTCAGGAAAGCATCCATAGCAATGAATCTATACAGCATAATGAAAACGTTCCTGTCTCGAAGAAGAATACAAGTAAATGCACAATACAGTAGTCTTGCTATACCTGTCTTCAGGGGTTGCCCTCAAGGATCTGTTCTGTCCTTGGGCCACTCCCGTGGAGCATTGTTCTGGATGAGTTCCTGGCCATGGACTTGGGAGAAACTCGCACCCAGGCCTTCGCAGATGACCTTATTTTGACAATAACTGCAAACTCCAGTGCCGAACTAGAAGCCATTGCAAATCCAGCTTTGGCAATACTACAGAAATTGGTCTTAACCCATTTCTGTAGTATTGTCAAAGCTGCTTGCAGATTTCCCCAGCAATGAGTTGCACAATGAAAGGAAAACTAGAAACCCAAAGACGCCACAGATCTAGATTGGCAACACAACTCTCAAACGTAACACCCAGATCAAATATCTGCGTGTCATCCTGGACCCCAACCTCTCATTTCAACCCCACTTGAAACACATAAAAACCAAAATAAGGAATTATTCAGCCCTCGTCACCAGAGTTAGCAGGAGAGACTGGGGACTCAACAAACGCACCCTAACCTTCCACTATAAAACCATCTTTCTTCCTGTAATCATGTATGCCCCACCAATCTGGTACCAGAAAGCCACAACTGCAGTTAATAGAAGAACGCTTGATACCATCCACAGATCTGTCCTTCTTTTGCTTATTCGTGCCTGCCGCACAGTGAGTACACATGCCCTCCAGGTGCTAGCGGGTGCTCTCCTACTGGATCTTGACGCTGCTAGAACAGCGATGATATATTGCCTTGCCAAAGAAGTACACATTACCCATGTGGGACACACCACTGACCCTGCTGACAACCATAAGATGAAGAAAACCAAGCTGATTAAACACCTGTGCCAGGCATGGCAGAATAGATGGGCCCACTCCATTAAGGAAGAGGTCACAAGAAAATTCATCCCGGACATTGACAGGGTGTACCCCCCCAGTCTCCTCCCTGGTTCCTCCCAAGACTAAACACAACCTATCTGTTAACAGGACATGGCCCTTTTAATGCCAAATTGACAGCTTTTGGACTGGTCGATAGCCCTCTCTGCTTCTAGGGAGAGGCAGAGAGCTGGAATTATTTGATGCATAGATGCGAATACTACGAGGATCTACGATGCCTCCTAATTACCAGAATTAGACATATGCTGCAGGACCAGGAGTTATATCTCCTAGATACAGATGAGGAACACAAGGCACTTTCGCGATTTGTCCACGCCTTGTTCTCCAGAAGAAGAACACTATTTGAGATTCACGGACCAGACTAATTAAAACAAGAAAATTAACACCTTATAACTTAGATGCTCGGCTGACCTCATCCTTAGACCTCCCACGACTTGACTAAGACCGCAGCTCTGCTGCCACCACCAAAGAACCAAGAACATCATCTCCTGGATACAGAAGATGGGGATACACCATTCAGCCGATATGCGCAAAATGTCTACAGCTGAAGAAGAATTGAACTTGTCTTCCACAACGACCGACAAACAAGGCCATTGACTTTACCTGACCAAAACTGAAAGGAACAGGAGAAAACCCAAAATTATGAGGAAAACATACCCACTAGGATAAGAGTGAATGGAGGAATCCTCAAATGATGTTGGATGGAGTGCAAATGTCAACCCTCCGATTGCACACTGGGACACAGGGTTCGACTCGGGCTCATATCTAGAACTGAGATAAGCAGACTTCATCCTGAAACTGACTGAAATAACCTTTGAGAAAACGAAACATAAGCCAACCAAATGGACTGGAAACCCAAACATCACAACCGAACTGAACAGCAGCAATTGCTGCCCTATTGGCGACCTGCGCTGGGCTCTAGCCCAACATACTTTAATTCCCTTCCTGGTGGGGGGAGGCGACAGTGCTCCTGTCCCCTACACTCTTTGCAGCCCCTATTTTCTCCTGGTGGAGCACGGACATGTCCCAGTGTTCTGCCTTGGAGTTGCCCTCTCTATGGTCTCCATACTTCTGTCTTTTCCCCCCAGTCTTCAGTCTCCCTCCCTACTCTGCCTATATAGCCAGCGATGCCCCTCACAATGAAAAATTTTTAAAAATGTCCAAATTCTCACCGCATACGTGAACTCCTTTCGGCTTAATAGATTCTAGTGTCCATCACCCCTATTTTTTATATTAATATTATTATTTTAATCTTTTATTATTATTATAATCTTTTATTGTGAATAATTGAAATTTCCAGAAATCTAGATTTAAGGTAAAATTAAGACATAGGTATGCTTTTTGAGGAATCACAGATTTTCAATTCACCTTTACATTTTATAAATAATCAGAATATTCCATCTCTTATAATTGATAAAAAAACAGTTCTTTATGGTAGCTCTAAATATCAGGTCACTAAGAAAAAATTGGTTTTAACTTCTTGCAATATATAAATGCAATGAAAGAATATATCTCATGTATAGTTTTAACAGAGGTTAACATAAAAAGTGATGCAATTTCCAATTATAACATACAAGATTATGATAAGGTCTATATATTGAGAGAGTTGAGAAGGGGTGGAGGAATAATAATATACTATGGAACATGCTTTAGGGCAATACAGGTTTACCACTTAACTCCGTCTTGTGAAAACTGCTGTATCAAATTATTAGGAGAAGACCCAGAAAACACATTCATGATTTGTGCTTTTTATAGGCCACCATCAGATTCAATAAACAGCTTCCTAATAGAATTAGAAAACATTATTTTGCAATGGGACGACATACAAACAGATAAGACCATACTAGTAGGAGATTTTAATATTAATTTACTAACCGATGGAACTTATAATGTGCTATCCAGATACTCTGCAATCTTAAACAATTATGGATTTGAACATACCTTATTTGGAATAACTAGGCAACAAAGGATGGAGGGTAATAGAACAGTCAACTCTTGTTTGGACCACCTAATTGCAAATATCAAGTTGAAGTATGCTAATTCCTACATACTATTAAATCAACTTTCAGATCACAGAACATGTGTACTAATAGTAGATATGTATTCAAAACAACATCCATATGAAGATATAAAATTAACAAATGCTACGAAGAAAAATAATTTATCAACAGGTAAACTGAAACAGAACATAGAAAACATGTTAATACAAGATCAAGCATCTTACACAACAAATGTAAATGTTTTTTTTCAAATAAGATAATACAAATTATAAACAATTCGAGGTTTAATAGCGAGAGAAAAGTTAATCACACAGCCAACAACACAAACACTGGGAGTAGCAGGATTAAGCTTAGGAAACCTTGGATGACTAAAGAAATAGAAGAACTAATGGTACAAAGGGATAAACATTTCAGGCAGTACAGAAATTGTCCATCAAAGAAAGAACATTTTCACAATTATAAAACACTCAGAAATAAAGTGACAGGTATGATAAAAAAGCAAAAAACACTTATTACAATCATCTTTTCATGGAGAAGCAGATAACACAAAAGGATAAATGGAGCATTATAAATAACATGTTAAGTACAAGGAAGAAAAAGTCAAGGGGAAACCAAATTAAAACATTAGTAGAACAGATTTCTGGTGCAAACAAACAATATGAGGCTGCAAATAGGTTTTCCAAAGCTGTATTAGATCTCGACAGATATTTAATACATTATTGCCAAGATTCCTTTACTCAACAAGGTAGGCTTCCTCAGATAATGAACTCTTGTGTTGTCTTAGCTCCACATTATACTGAGATTCTTAAAATTATAGAACAATCAAAGAACAAGAAATCTTACAGACTGTACCGTATTACAGTAACCGAGGTAAAGAGAAATATAGAACAGTTCTCTGTTCTCTTGGTAGAGCTAATAGCACGGACGTTAGAGTCGGGAAGCTATCCTACAAATTTACTCTCATTTAAGGTAATTCCTATATATAAAAAGGGACCACCAGATGACTTTTGCAAATTACAGACCAATAATAATACAGTCAATTTTATATAAGATAATAGAAAATTATATATTTTCCAATATAAGCAAATATTTACATCAATATGGACTGTTAAACAACTCTCTATTCTCATATCAGAAGGGCAAGAGCACACAGACATTATTAGAGAACTAAGTAGACTCTCTAAACTTACATTTAAACAACAATAACTTCATATTGATTTTATTTATAGATTTGACCAAAGCATATGACCTAATTGATATCCCAATATTGCAACAGAAATTACTTAAATATGGTATAAGGGGAAGACTCAATAAACTCCTAGCAAATTATTTAACCAAGAGAAAAATAACAGTAGAAGTAGAAGTTACAAAGGGAAAATCTTATAATGTAAAGAGAGAAGTACCTCAGGGCGCACATGCTGGGCCAATCATGTTCAACATTTATATAAATGACATATTCGAAGTAATTAAGAACTCCTTTATAAAAATTTATGCAGATGATATAATCTTATATACAATAGGAAAGAACCTAACAAAAATGGAGAATGATTTACAACAGGATGCAATACATTTACAAACTTAGTTGCACGATAATAAATTAGCACTCAGCTTGGAAAAAACAAAATATTTGGTAATAAGTCCTCCTCATCAAACCCTGGACATTCAACCCTCTCTCAAATTGCACAAACATGATTGCCTACATGATCAGAATTTCAAGAATTGCAAATGTCTAACTGTGGAAGAAGTTTCAAATCATTGTTACCTTGGGTTATGGATTGACTACAGTCTAAGTTGGGTAGTGCATATAACAAACTTGTACAAAAAAAAGAGATTTTATGTGTATTTTTTTTTTACTACATTAAGAATAAGTTAAATCTTAGAACAAAAGTTACCTTATTTTATGCATTAGTGGACTCCCAACTAAATTATTTACTAAATATATGGGCGCGAGCAAATAAAACAGAAATAAGGGCAAAAACAACTTAATGAATAGGATTTTGAAACTTTTAATGCGGACAAACTCTTGGAATGACCTGAATAAGAGAAGGCAATTTTTGTTGAAACATAAAATACTGTATCCAGTTCAAAAACTGAAGTTAAATCTATTCTTAAAAAATCTTAACACTATTTTTGAAGAGTCGAATCTGCAAAGAAATGTCTCACAAAATTTAAGGAACCCAAAAGCAATTACACCAAAACGGACATAAGCCCTAACAAAGTAAAGCGATAATATCTCCATGCCAACGCGAATAATACAAATCAGCTTTTTTTTTTTTTTTGTCCCAGCCGCCAAAATTTCAGGAAACTAAGCGGCAGGACCTGCCAGAGTAAACTAAGTCTACTGAGTTACTGGCCTGCCTCCACGGGGCGTAAGTGGGGCAACGTTGGATCCCAACACGAGTACAATGGCTAAATGGCCAGATGAACAACGGTACACGACATTATACAATCCAAGATCCATACACTTTTAAATCTCTGGAATTTATAGTGTACTGTGCTATACCACAACGTAAACTACGCAGAGATGGGGGAAAACCCCTGGTGCCGCTTGACCCTAAAAGCACTTACATTTACTTGCCCGATATTTAGGTAAAGTGTAAAGCGTATTTAGGATGGTGGAAACCATGGGTTTCCACCATCTCCGCGTAGTTTACATTGCGTGGTAATACAGATCACTGTAAAAGCCAGGATTTAAAAGTGTATAGATCTTGAAGTGTGTAGTGTCGTGTATCGTTGTTCTTCTGGCCATTTAGCAGCCAGACCTATGCTGAAGTTCGACGTTGCCCCACTTTCATCCCATGGAGGTAGACCAGGTAGCTAGTATTTTAAGATTTACTCTGGCAGGTCCTGCCACCTAACTTCCTGAAGTAAGCGGTGGATAAAGAGGATGGCCCCGCAATTGCAATGGAGCAGGCCTGTGCTCCACCACAGGGAAGAGATTTGGGGAAGGAGAGGAGTGGGGCAAAGCCCCTCCCCCCCACGGGAGGGGGAAAAAAGCACCGTTCAAGAGAGAAACAGTGTATGTTGAGTCATATCCTTGGATGTCCTTTAGTCCAGGTGCCAAACAGGGCAAGATGGGGTTCTTCTAGTCTTCTGTGGTTTCTTTGACCAATTTGAGTCAGAGTCTCAGTTGTGTTTCCATTACTCTGGGCCATTGAGGGATGGCTGTTGTCTCGTGATTGTCCTATTCATGGATTTGTGAACTTTTGGGATACCTCCACTCAAGGGGAGGGTAGGATCCGTTGTCTTGTGAACAGATTTTGCACAAAAAGTGTGAATGCTTTGTAGGTCTCTTCCTCTTGTAGAATTATATCCTCCTGGTTTTGAAGAAGCGAGTGAATCTTGGTGTATAGTTGACATCTGAGGTCCTCGTATTGGTCGCACTCGTAGACCAGGTGTTCCCAGGACTCCTCTCAGCTACTACGCCGCTCAGTAGCTGAGATTCCAATGTAATATAGCCTCTTTCTAAACGAGTCATGTCCGGTAATAAGTAGGTGGTTTGGAGTACAGACGAAAACCAGGCTGGAGAGAGTGGATAAACTTGTCCATCATCAGGTATAAACTTCTTAGTAATTGGGCCATTGTTAGTGAGGTTTCAGCGATTTTGCCATAGTGATTTCACGTGTTGGAAAATCCGACTGTTCTCCACGGTTTTGGAGTTTGCTGGGTATGTGGTGAATCCTATATGAGAGATTATTTTTCCTTTGGAATGTTCATACAGCAACCCCCAGCACACAATCTCCAAGTCCAAGGGAAGGCATCCCGCCCGGACCTGGAGCGCGTGGGTGCTCACAGTGCAGCAAGCTCTTGTCGTTATGAGTAATATAGATCGGTGTGTCATCTGCAGTTTTTTCTTGTTGACAGCTGTGCTAGTCTTTGTGTACCAGGCCCCAGCTGCATAGGCTAGTGCTGGGATGAAGAATGCCTTATAGAGGACGCCAAGGGCCCTCTTCTTCAGGCTAGACTTTCCTAGTGACTCTGGCCAGTAGGCACCCATATCTTCTTATTTTTGTTCTCAGGTAGCAGAGATGTGGCGTGAAGCTAAGGTTTCTGTCAAGTATCACTCCGAGGTATTTTATTTCTGTTAGCAACTTTGTGGTTTTTCCATTTATCTTAATCTACGGTGGTCTTCTAGGGTCAAGGAATCCTTTGAGAAGTATTGAACTTGTTTTGTCTGAGGAGATAGTAAGGAGATTTGGGCTAGCCCAATTTTGCAAGTCGCTAGTGGCCCGGTTTGCTATGGTCCTCAGTCGTGCCCGGCTGTCAGCTTGCAGCATCAGATCCAGGTCATCCGCATATGCCTGAGTTTTAACATTTGGAATATCCAAATTAAGGAACTCGTCTAGGACTAGGTTCCACAAGAGCGGCCCCAGGACAGAACCCTGAGGGCAGCCCCTGTGTTCGAGCCTAGAAACAGAGGCGTATGGAGTGGTAACAATGATTCGCCTATTTTTAAGATAGGATTTGAGGCATCGATATCAGTGTCCTGTGATATGAGCCTTCCGGAGCCTGGCCAGAATGGCACAATGATGACTGCACCCAGGGTATCCCAGCAGAACATCGCCCAAAGTATGACACCGCCGCCACCAACTTGTTTACGTTTCATGGTGCATCCAGGAGCCATCACTTCCCCAGGTAAACGACGCACTCGTACCCGGCCGTCTACATGGGGCAACAGTAAACATGATTCATCGGACCAGACGATCTTCCAATCACTCAAGGTCCAGTTTCTATGCTCGCCTGCCCATTGTAGATGCTGTCGATGGTGAACTGTGGCTAGCATGGGTACTCGGAGCTGCCTGCGGCTACATAACTCCATATTCAGCAGGGTTCAATGTACTGTGTTGACACATTATTCCAGTCATTAGCATTCCAATTACCGGCGAGATGCCCCACAGTTGCCCTGCTGTTGCCACGAACCATCCGGGAGAGCATTCGCTCCAGCGACTTTGAGCCATGATCGTCCAATACTTCACCGACAAGGTACCAGGAATGGACAGAGGTTTGAGGAGTTCCTAGCAAATTCTATCTTCACTGTAAAGAATCAACCCTTCAATCTACCGACATACTGCAACACCTTATGGGAATCAACCATAGACATCACGTTAACCACAAGAAACATAGAAGCTAATGTGACCGATTGAACTGTGAAAAACGCCTCGACCGCATCGGATCACCGCACAATCGCATTCAAGAGAACAATATCAAGAGAACGATGCCAACACCAACAAATGGCAAATACATGGCGAGAAGGTTCGCCATCAAAAAGGCAAACTGGGAACTCTTTCGAGAACAATTGAGCCCCAAAGCACAAGAGGAAGTGACCGGATGGAGAGTGACAGAATGGAAAACGTAGACAGGATGCAGGAGAAAGTCACCCACATTATAACCACTGCAGCGGAAATGACGATGAAAAGGAAGACACCCTCCATAGGAGCCGTGGTGGACCCCAGAGTTACAAAGACTACGAAAGCAAGTTCAAATAAAGAGAAAAGAATACCAGAGGGCGCGGAGAACCTGGCCACCCGCAGAGGTAGCCTATCTAAGACATTAATACCAACAGCTACGCAATGCCTACACTGAAACAATAAAGAAAAATAAGAAAGCCTCCTGGGAGCGACTAGTTTCTGCGACCGGAAAAATAACCACAAATAAGCTCCCCAGGGGGGCAATAACGACGCCACCAAAAACGCCTCAAGGATCCCTCACTAAAACATGGGATGATTCAATTAATAACATTCTAAATACAATCATTCTAGAACCCCGAGACAACCTCAGTGACAGGCAAGAAGAAATCGCCCAAGCGAACGAGGCATACACATCGCAACAAATGGAGCCGCCCTTCACCATGGAGGAGCTACAAAATGCTGCGGCACAGATGCGAAATAGGAAATGCCCGGGACCGGACCTCTTGGAGCCGGAGCTGATCAAAAAGGCTGTGGAACACATACCTGGCCTCCTGCTCAAACTTCTAAACTGCTGCCTGCAAGCAGGGTAATTTCCGACCTCCTGGAAAACCCCAAATCTGAAACTCATCCTGAAGAATCCTAACAAGCCACCGGAACAACCGGATTCCTTCCGACCGATAGCTTTACTGACTACCCTGAGTAAACTATACGAAAGGCTGTTGCATAAAAGAATTATGAACCACTACAAAGCTGCAAACCTAGAATCACCAAAACAATGTGGATTCAAACCGGGATTATCAACCATAGAAGCAGTCCAAAACGTTATATTCAAAGCAACATAATGCGACAGGAAATACGTCCTAGTCATTGCAGTGGACTTCGCAGGAGCGTTCGACACCCTGTGGTGGCCGAGCGTCCTCGGCCGGCTCCGGGAGGCAGCGCTCGCAACAAACCTCTACAAGTGTATAAAGGATTACCTAACTGACCGAAGAATTGAGGTGGTAACACCTTTTCGAAAAGTGTCTCGATGGGCCCGCAGGGGGTGCCCATCGAGACACTTTTCGGTGTCTCGATGGGCACCCCCTGCTCGGTCCTGGGGCCGCTCATGTGGAACATTGTCTTTGACGACTTCCTGGCTCAGGACTTGGGCGAAGTGAGCTTCCAGGCCTTTGCTGAAGATTTGGTCCTGATGGTGGAGGCGGACTCCAGATCGGGCCTGGAGATTCATGCAAACCAGGCAATACAGGATTGGGCAAAGCTACACATGTTGAAGATCTCACTCACGAAGACGAACTCTGTTCTACTGAAAGGAGTGCTTGACATCCACAGACCACCGCAAATAAAGATAGCAGGAGCAACCATCAAACTTGCAAAACAAATACGATACTTAGGAATTACAATCGACAGTAATTTATCCTTCACCCCTCACATCATCTACCTGAAAGAAAAACTAAGGAATTACGCAGCATTAATAGCAATAGTCTCACGCAGGGACTGGGGATTAAACAGAAAAACACTGTCCCTGTACTACAAAGCAATTTTCATCCCAGTCATTACCTACGGATCCCCGATATGGTACAAAAAAGCAGGAACAGTAGTAAATAAAAGACACCTGGACACAATCCAGCATAGCATTATGCTCATCATCTCTCGTGCATGCAGAACAGTGAGCACGCACGCCCTCCAGGTCTTGACAGGAGTCCTCCCTCCCACTGGACATGGAGGTGACTCGCTGCGGGCTCATGTACCACCTGTCTAAGGGAACACCCACTACAATCTATGGACTCACCCTAGAACCAAACAACAACCGCTAAGCAGAAAAGCATAGAATCGTGGTTCACCTGCTACAGCTGTGGCAAGACAGATGGACAGCATCAAACAAAGGCGAAGTGACGGAGAGAGTCATACTACTGGTTGCCAAGACGTATCCAAAAGTCCCCCCATGGTTTAACCCGGGATTAAATGCAACGTACTTACTAAAGGGCCATGGCCTATTCAAGGCAAAATTGAACATGCTGGGTATAACGGAAGAGCTAACTTGCACCTGTGGTGAGCCTGAAACATGGCATCATATAATGCACGACTGTGAATGCTATGAGGAACACAGAGGCGTGCTAATAACTAAAATACAGTACATACCAAAAAACAAAGAACATCGTCTCTTGGACACAGAAGACGACTATGCGGCTTTCAGCCAATTTGCACGAGAAGTCTTCGACCGAAGAAGAACGGAAATTGCCATCCACAATGAATGAAAGTAAATTACATACTCGAAGAAAACCGACCACCCCACAAGACTGCAAAGAGTAAGAGGAAATTAAAATGAGCGTGGAAGAAAACAACGCCGACCAAAGCGAGGCCACAAACGGATCAAAGGACCCTACAGAGATCAAGAAAATAGCAAAGTGACAAGGAACCTGGTCAGACATAGCACAGGAACAAACCGACGAAGATGTGTACATGCAAACAAACCAAGTGACAAAAAGACCGGACTGGACAGAAATGCAGGAACTACTTGCATTACGCCATATGGCGGTCTGAATAGGACTCCCTAGTCCTATTCACCTTTAATTCCCAATCCCCAAGCAGGGGGGAGACGGTTTCCTGTTTCGCCACCTGCCACTCCCCGCTTCTCTACCTGTGGTGGGGAATGGGCCTGCCCAACTGCTTTTGGGGACACCTACTCTATTGTCCCCATACTTCTGGCTTTTCCCCCCAGTCTTTAGCCTCCCTCCCCTACTCTGTCTATACACCAGCGCATGTCCCACACAATGTTAAAAATTAAAATATGTCCAAATTCAAACCGCGCACGCAAAACTCTTTCGGCTTAAACCTTTTTCAGCGATTATTTTATTTTTTTATTTATTTATTTTTTTTAAGGCCCTAGCCACTGAAATCTCAGGAAACTAGGTGGCAGGGCCTTCCAGAGTAAAATATCAACTACTGGGTACCTGGTCTGCCTCCACGAGGCTACGTGTGGACAACGTTGGGCCCCAGCAGGGGTCTAGCGACTAAATGGCCAGAAGAACAACAATACACAACACTACACTTACAAAATCCATACACTTTTAAATCTCTGGCCTTTACAGTGAACTGTTACCCCTACAATGAAAGCAACGTGGAGTTGGGGGAACCTCCCGTGCTGCTAGACACGAATACATTTTACTTTACTGGTGTATCTGGTCTGCCTCCACTGGGCCAAGTGTGGGCAAGGTTGGGCCTCAGTCCAGCGGCTAAATTACCAGAAAAACAACGGTACACGACAGTACACGTGTGCAAAATCCATACACTTTTAAATCTCTGGCCTCAATAGTGTTCTGTTTCACATGATAATGTATAAAACGCGGAGATGGGGGAAAACCCTCTTGTGCCGTTTGACACGAATACACTTTACTTCACTTCACCGTCTCACAATTTCACCCACCAAAGCTCAATTCATCCTACTGAAGGGTGACCTAACCCCAACCAGACTACCACAGATTAGAATCCAAGACAGAACTATCAATCTAGTTGATGAATTGAAATACTTGGGAGTTATCTTGGATCGGAACCGATCGTTCACTCCACACCTAAAGTACTTGCAGAATAAGATTTAAATTTATCCAGCCATGCTCGCCAGAGTTACACGCTAAGACTGAGGGCTGAAAGGGCGCACCTTGGCGATCCTCTATAAAGCAGCAATCATCCCGGCAATCACATATGCGTCTGGCGCATGGTTCCACAAGGCCTGTACCGTGGTAAATCGCCGACGGCTTAAAATTATACATAGACCCAACTTATTGACCCTTACGTCACCTCCAGAACACCCTACCAAACTAAAAAATAATTATAGGAACGGACGTCAACTGTCGCACCCCGCTATGGCATAGAGCCACTGCCGAGCGAAGGGGAACTGCAAACGGGCAACAGCTCTCGAGGATTTCATACTGGGTTCGCAGTTCACAGTATTGAACCAGCCGCACCAGTTACCAACATACTGCAACACCCTCTGGGAGGCCACTATAGATATCTTCCTGGCAACTAGAAACCTGGCAAACCACGTGGCCGACTGGAGCGTGGCGGAAGCGTGGACCACCTCGGACCACCGAGTCATCACCTGCAAAATAACTAGAACACTGACAAGGGAAAAAATAGTAAAGCAAATACGCCACAGATACGCTGTCGCCAAGGCAGACTGGCCGAAATACAAGGAGCTTTTAACTACAGCGATTCGTAACAAACCGCCGTCCCTGGATCCAGGAAACAACCCACATGACCTAAAGAAGGCAACCACGGAACTGATAATTGACATAAGCAATCAAGCCATCAGGAAAAAACATCCTCAAATTGGAGCGGTCCCTTGGTGGACTTGGGAGATTGCAGCCCTCCGGCGGAGAATGATGAAAGAAAGAAAAGACTTTCAAAGAGCCCGAAGAACATGGCCAGCAAATAAAGTCGAAGCATTAAGACAGAGATATAAACAAGCCAGAAACCAATATACCGAAGCCATCAAGAAAAGCAAAAGACAAGCTTGGGAGCTCCTAGTCTCCACAACCGAAAACACTGACCCCTGGGGAGTAGTCTATAAGGTAACTACCAATAAGCTTCCCAGGGGAAGGTGACTGCTACCACCAGGACCCAGGATGGAAATCTTACCACCACTTGGGAGCAGTCGATAAATAACATCCTAGATGCAATATTCCTAAAACTAGAAATGCCAATCTTACCAGCACAGCAACACATATGTGAAAACAAAAACAACTACAACAGTCAAGAGATAGAATCCCCCTTTACCCTGGATGAACTTGGGGAAGCTGCACGTCGAATCAGAAACAAGAAATGCCCAGGCCTTGATCTCATTGAGCCCGAAATATTGAAGAAAACAATGGAATTTCAGCCACAATTACTCCTCACATTATACAACAGATGCTTAGAAACCGGCCTATTCTCAACTACATGGAAAATAGCTAACCTAAAATTAATACTAAAAAATCCTACAAAGAATCCAGAAAACCCCGAGGCCTATCGACCGATCGCACTGCTCCCAGTGGCCAGCAAGCTGTTTGAAAGATTGCTCCATAAAAGAATAACAAATCACTATGAAAGAGCAGGCCTCCAATCCGCAAACCCGTATGGCTTCAGACCGGGGACCTCAACTGTGGATGCACCGGGGAATCTGCTGAAGATAGTGCAGGACTGCAGACAAAAGTACTTGCTGCACATCTCCGTTGTTTTTGCTGGGGTTTGGACTCACTTTGGTGGCTAAGCGTCCTGGCGCGGCTGAGGAAGGCCCGAGTGCCGATAAACTTGTATAAAGTTATTCAACCCAAAGAAGAGTTGCGATAAACGTGCAGTACCAGAAACTTACGAGAGAGGTGCACAGAGGATGTCCGCAGGGGGTCTGTTCTGGGGCCACTCCTGTGGAACGTGGTCCTCGATGAGTTCCTAGAAATGGACCTGGGACCTATGGGAGCGCATGCGTTCGCAGATGACCTTACCTTGACAGTGGAGGCAGACTCCAGGGCCCAACTGGAGGTGTTGGCAAATCGGGCACTACAGCAGCTACAACAATGGGCTTCCAAAAACCAATTAAGAATTTCACCAGAAAAAACCTCATCAATCCTCCTCAGAGCGAAACTACAATTGCGGCGGCCCCCGCAAATAAAAATTGAAAATGTCACAATAAAATTCGCAAGCGAGCTAAAGTACTTAGGCGTAATCCTGGTTAATAACTTGTCTTTCCAGCAGCACCTGAAATACACCGGAGAAAAATCAGGGGCTACTCTGGGATGGTAGCTAAGATCACAAAGAAAGACAGGGGTCTCAAAAAGAGAACGCTGTCAATATACTACAAAACAACTTTCCTGCCAGCAATCACCTATGCAGCAGCGGTGTGGTTTCCCAAAGCGGCACTGGTTGTGAACAGAAGAACACTTGAAACGATCCAAAGGACCATATTACTCACAACAATGCGAGCTTGCAGCACAGTAAGCGCCCAGTACTGCAGGTGCGTGCCAGAGTGCTCCCCATGGATCTGGAGATTATCCATGCAGGGTTGCTGTCCTGCTGTCCAGGGGAGTGGCTGCCACCCACCAGTGGTTTCCCAAAGCGGCACTGGTTGTGAACAGAAGAACACTTGAAACGATCCAAAGGACCATATTACTCACAACAATGCGAGCTTGCAGCACAGTAAGCGCCCAGTACTGCAGGTGCGTGCCAGAGTGCTCCCCATGGATCTGGAGATTATCCATGCAGGGTTGCTGTTCCTGCTGTCCAGGGGAGTGGCTGCCACCCACCAGGGCTACACAACTGATCCGACGAACAGCCTAAAGAATGAAAAAGTCAGGTTACAAACCCACCTCCTAAACCTTTGGCAGAGAAGGTGGACTGAGGCCACCAAAGGAGAAATGACAAAAAAATTCCTACCGGGCATCCGCAAGATATATTCAAAACAACCGGTGTGGTACTTCCCAGGGTATCACATGACAACACTGTTAACAGGACATGGCCCCTACAATGAAAAGCTTTTCGGGCTGGGTCTCACCGACGATCCCAGCTGTACATGCGGGAAGAGCGAAAGCTGGAGCCACATCGCTTATGAATGTCCACAATATGAGGACCTCAGAGGGATACTCATAACAAGAATCAGATACCTTCCGAAGGGATTGGAGTTCCACTTCCTGGACTCAGAGGAAGAATACAGGGCGCTCTCCCTCTTCGCGCAGGATCTATTCGCTAGGAGGAAAATGCTAATTGCAATCTACAGCAATCAACACAGAGACTGACAAGAAACGCTACCAGATGAAACAGAAAATCGAAATTCGTGGGATACCAGACTCGACCAAATGGAACGCAGACAACTGGAAGAGACGTTAGGACAGGGATTACCCAAATGAGTAACATTGAAAACAGAGAAGAGACAAAAAGCAGCATAACTGCCAACAGACTGATGGCGACCTGAAGAGGGCACTCTAGCCCCCTTCAACTTGTATTCCCACATCCTTGGAGAGAGGGGAGGGGACGACCTTCGCTCCCTCCCCTTCTCGCCACCCTACATCTTCTACTCTGGTGGGGCATGCCTCACTGAAAACTGGGGCAACCTACTCTATTGGTCCCATATTTCTGTCTCGCACCCCCAGTCTTCTGTCTCCCCCACTTCTATCTTTATGCTAACGAAAGCCCCACACAACAAAAATTAAAGTGCCAAAAATCCTTGAGCCCAAATTCAGCATAATAACCTTAGCGATCATACCCCCATGCCAATGCATATGTGTATGTATACATGTGTATGTAATTGTACATGTGTATATATATGTGTGTGCATAGTCAGTAACCTAATGGATTTTTTATAGGTCCTAGCCGCTGAAATCTCAGGAAAGTAAGCGGCAGGACCTGCCAGAGTAAAACTGAGTCTACTGGGTTCCTGGTCTGCCTCCACGGGGCGTAAGTGGGGCAACGTTGGGCCTCAGCAGGGGTCTAGCGGCTAAATGACCAGATGAACAACGGTACACGACACTACACATGAACAAGTCCCTCACACTTTTAAATCTCTGGCATTTCCCAGTGAACTGGTTCACCCAGAATGAAAGCAACGCGGAGATGGGGGAAACCCCTGGTGCCGTATGACAATAACACACTTTACACTTTAGTACCAGGTACAAGTCTGTCACTAGCCAGGTCTCCCGAGGCTGTCCCCAGGGCTCGGTCCTGGGGCCTTTCTTTTGGTCCATGGTTCTGGACGAGTTCCTTGGGACAAACTTGGGGATGACTCAACCCCTTGCGTTTGCTGACGATTTGGTTTTGGTGGTGCATGGTGACACAAGAGCTGATCTAGAGGAGCGAGCAAATTATGCACTAACTAAGCTCCAGGATTGGGCAGCCATTCGCATACTAAAAATCTCGGGAGAGAAAACCAAATCTATATTGCTCAAGGGAACCCTCCAACTACGAAGACCACCGGTTATCAAAATTGACAACACCTCCATAAGATTATACCCAGAAATCAAGTATTTAGGAATCGTCTTAGATATGAAGCTAAATTTCCATCCTCACTTGAAATATATATCACAGAAAATAAAAAAAATACTCGGCCATGATCATCCGTATAAGCCGTGCAGACTGGGACCTTAAGCGCCGGGCTCTGGCCCTCATCTATAATGACATATTTGTCCCAATAGCTTGCTATGGAGCCTCAGTATGGTGTACTAGGGCCTCCCTCGACCGAAACCGCCGTAAACTAGACTCCATACAGCGTTCTATGCTCCTTGCCATAACAAGGACGTGCCGTACAGTAAGCACCCCAGCTCTACAGGTTCTAGCTGGATGTATACCCTTACACCTAGATGTAATAAAAATAGGATTGTATCAACGATTGAAGAAGAGTATTCCCACTGAAACAGCAGGCATCACTCTTAACCTTGATAAGAACCCCAAACAGGAAATGTACAGGACCTGGCAAGAGACATGGGACACCACCAACAAAGGACTGATAAACAAAAAGTTCATTCCCTCTGTGAACCTCATCAGTCCAAAGCCTCCTCCCTGGTACTCATCAGGCCTCCATACTACATTTCTATTGACAGGCCACGGACCCTTTAAAGCGAAGCTAACATCCCTAGGCATTGAAGATGATCCACTGTCTCACTGCGGGGCTGAAGAAACGTGGGATCACGTAATGTATGATTGCTATGAATATGACGAGTTCTGGCTAAGGTTTGCCACTAAACTCCAAGAAAATCCCCGGCATTGTGAGCACCTAATTATGATGGACGAGCAGCGCTACGCCGCCTTTACAGAATTTGCGCAGTCTGTCTTCACTGCTAGACGGGTTCGGCACCCAAACACCACCCATTGAAGATCAAAGTAAGATGCTTCCTGGATATGACAGTCCTCTCAGGAGAAAGGAAAAAAAAAATCCTCCTTCCTTCCTTCGTCTCAGGAGTGACAGAACCCACCAGCCCAGCTAAGCTGCGCTGCCATTAGGCCTCCCTAACCACGCTCCCTTGCGTGGTCCTTTGCCTCCACTCCCTGGCAGGAGGGGGAGTTCATCCCTGGTGTCCTCCCCCTTCGCTACCCCTCTTTTTCACTCTGGTGGGGCATGGGCCTGCTCCACTGACTTGGGGTCATCTTCCCTATCTACCCCATATCTCTATCTTTTTTCCCCCAGTCTTCAGTCTCCTTCCCCAACTTACAACTAGCATTCGAATCAACTCCAAATTGCTTGAGTCCTACACCCAAAAACTTAACAACAAATCGCCCAACTAGTACTCCCTTTGTTTTGGCTGACCCCTAATACTATAGCGTTTTTTTTTTTTTTTTTTAGGTCCTTGCCACTGAAATCTCAGGATATTAGGTGGCAGGACCTGCCAGAGTAAATAACTATAATAGTGGTGTACCTGGTCTGCCTCCACGGGGCGGAGTGTGGCAACGTTTGTGTCCCATTAGGGGCCCAGCGGCTAAATGACCAGATGAACAACGGTACACGACACTACACAAGTACAAAATCCATAAACTTGAAACCTCTGGCATTGACAGTGTTCTCTATCACACCCACAATGTATAGCACACGGAGATGGGGGGGAACCCCAGGTGCCGTTTGACACTAAACACATTCTACACGCAAAACAGTGTCGACCCACGCGCTGCAAGTGATTACAGGGGCTCTCCCCCTCGACCTTGAGGTTACCCGAACAGACATGCTGCAGCAGCTTGGACGGGGAAAGATTAAAACATATCTGGACCACACAACAGATCCGACAAGCAATTGGAAAGCAGAGAAGAACAAGCTTCAAATCTACCTGCGATCAATCTGGCAACAGCGCTGGACAAACTCTGACAAGTGGGAAGTCACGCAAAAGATCCTTCCAAATCTGGAGCAAGTGTACCCTATATTTCCAACATGGTTTTGCCCAGGACTGCATGACACCTACCTCCTTACAGGACATGGAGCGATTCGTCACAAGCTTCATCTCCTTGGAATCACAAACAACACTGCATGTGCTTGTGGCTCCCGAGAGACCTGGAATCACCAGATGCATGAGTGTGAATTGTATGATGACCTACATGCCCAGCTGATCACGCAAGTGCGTTGCAACCTTAAAGACCAGGAGCACCACCTGCTGGAGGATGGGATAACCTACAAAGCCTTAACTGAATTTGATCAGCGCCTATATGCTAGATGACTAACCCTTCCACTGCCTGCAAACCACAAACAACAAGGACAAATGTAGTACTCCACACACCCCGAAGCTGAAAACTCCAAGCTCATGTGGAACCTTATAATTCCATCAATACCAGATTACCGGGGTAGGACCATTAAATAGACCAACTCCTCACCAATTATAACCAAACGGAACATGTATCACAGGAAGAGTATGGGGAAGAACCTCCCAGTTATACTCCCGTTTATAACGCTGGACTTCATGGCAGAACTGGAACTCACCTCAACCATACTCAATTCCTTTCCACTGCAAATTGACTCATGGACGGGACATGGCTCCCAAGGGCAACCTGCAAAGAAAAGAATGGAGCTGTCCAGCATTCTGCTGGACAGCTCCATTCTCCCAACAACAACGGAATCCAACCTAATGGCGAATAAATCCTACTCTTCCAAATATCCATGGACGGGACATGGGTCCCACGAGCGATACTCCATAAATTGCTGCATTAACTGCACTGTATTGACTTGGACTTAATGATCCTACATTTCCAGCATCAAATGGACCTGGACTTGCTTCTTGAATACTCTATCCTGACCTACAGACGGAGTATGCAGCAAACACGGCGAGCAGCCCTCTATATATTATCGTATGGACGCTAAAATATGGTTTATCTGGACGGGTCCCTGTTATAATTAGCGACCTCCAAATTGGCGGCCAAACTTGGCATACACGGACATCAGAGAAGAGGAGTTAAATTCTAGAAGAGACTCAATCCTATTGGTCTATACAAAATGCCACATGGACAAATCACAGTCTCTGCACACAGCGCCGTATTGGCGACCTGAGCCAGCTCCCTTGCCTGGCTCACCTTTTCCACCTCCCCGCGGGTGGGCGAGTTTGATGGTTCCGCCGTCTCCCCCCACGCGCCACCCCCATTCTTATTCTCTGGTGGCGCATGCCCCACTGTAAACTGCAGCTGTCTTCTCTATGGGCTCCATGTCTCTGCCTTTCCCCCCCCCCAATCTTCAATCTACGCCCCAACTCTACCTACACGGAAGTGAATGCCTCACACAATCTAAATTAAACTATCTAAAATCACCTTCGCCCACTACTTTCGGCCTCTCATTCCTAGCGCTACCCTGCCATGCGAGAACATAAATGGTATGTATATATATATATATATATATATTTGGAAAATTAAATGCACTAGGCATAATCCTTATGGGTTTTGATAATTAACTATATAATATCGATGTAAATACACCATAGTTAACCCATAGATTTGAGCTACGATTGTAGCGTAGAAGGCGTCGTTTTAATTGTATCTCATAATGTGGTTGCCTTCACAACAAGATAGCTACTATTGAATTACTTCAAATAAATAACGCTTCTCTAGTAGAGAAGCCTACTGTTATTTATTTTCAGCGTACCACCACCATTATGAGATACAATCAAAGAGAACGTGCTGCCATGTCTCAGATGCTCCGCAGTGACAGAAAGGATCAGGCTCAAGGCTCCTTTCGAAGAGTTTAGCCCTGAGCGATCCGTGGCCAGTCTTTAAATATGATGTAGTCATGCTAGGCACAAACCATTTTGAGACTGTGAGTAATGATGCGAATTCAACATTTGAAATGTATCTTCGTGTAACCTCACCGTGTTCACTTTCAGCCCATCTTTGCTGCCAAACAGCGGTGAGTTCCTTCCTTCGTTTATCCTCTTTTATTCTGTTTGTAGGGTCTGTTACAATGTTAAAAATATTTACAGAAATTCCTTTTTTGAGATTGTAGATCATACCCCTGTAGGAAATATAAAGATCCAGAGGCAGGGTTCCTGCTAGAACTTGTAGGGCATTATTCGACACCGTCCGAGGAGCTTGTAGAAGTGTGAGCAACACCGAACGCTGTAATGAAAGAAGTTTAGTCCTGGTCTTAGTTTTTGAGACCCTCCAGAACCAAACAACTGCTGCGTACGCAGCAATTGGTAGGAAGATAGTCTTATAGTATAAAGACAACGTCTTTTTGCTGAGGCCCCATTCTTTTCTGGAAATCCTTACAATTCCAGCCGTGAAGTTTTTAATTTTCTCAGAAATTTTGGATACGTGAGTATGAAAGTTTAGTAGGTCATCGATTGTAAGTCCCAAGTACTTGGTGCTGGATACGTAGGGGATTTGTGAGCCATTTAGGATAACTCTGGGAGGTCTGCCATAATTGAATTACTTTCGAAAAACCACGAAATTAGTTTTTGTAGGGGAAAATTTGAGCTTATTTAGATTGGCCCAGTTGGATAAATCATCCAATATTGTTTGGATCTTTTGTTCTAAGATTGTTCTCGACATTCCAGTAACGCCAACCGCCAAGTCGTCTGCATATGCAATTTTTTAGCAATCTCCATTTTTCTTTGTCAGCCATTGGTCTAAGACTGCATTCCAGAAGAGAGGCCCCAGGACTGAACCCTGCGGGCACCCTCTGGAAGCAGTCGTGCTGTAAGTCAGGTGTTTGGCACAAACCTTGATCTGTCTGTCTTGAAAGTATGATCTCATAATTTGGTAGATATGATTATCACACATGGCTGAACGTAGCGACCCGAGGGCGCTCTCCCACCAGAGGGAGTCGAATGCGCCCTCGAAGTCCACGAACACCACCCAGACACACTTGCTGTGAGAATCCTGGATGTATTTCAGAAGAGAAATTATAGCATCTTCGGTCGAGTGACCCTCTTTGAATCCGTGTTGATGATCTGAGCACAATTGCTGGTCCGATAACATGCTTGCAATTCTGGGAGAAATTAATCTCTCCAAAAGTTTCCCTAAGTTAGCCAGGAGGGATATTGGTCTGTACACCATTGGGTTTGTTTTGACTTTTCCAGGTTTATATAAAAATTTCAGTAGAGCTAGTTTCCAGGGTTTGGGAAAAAGTCCTTCAATGTACAGGGTTTGAGAGCGATAAACAAACAAAGGATGATATGGCAAATTATGATGAACATGGGGGTGAAGATTTGGTTTCTACAAGAAACCCACTTCGCCAGCTTAGCAGACATCCAGCAGTTTCAAAACAGATACCGGTTGTTAGGATTTTGGAGTTTTGGGACAAATCGATCCACAGGGGTGGGTATAGTAGTGGTTCCTCCAATTTTAGGGACTGTACGACTGGCAGGTAGGGATACAGAAGGTCGGGTTGTGGCAGTGGATTCGAGTTATGGGGGCGCACAATTAGACTAATCTGTGTCTATAGTCCAAATTCCACTTTAGAAAGAAAAACTCTGTTTCAGGGGCTGGGCAACTACATGAGGGGGTGCAGTGGATTATAATGGCAGGGGACTGGAACTGCGTTCCTGACCCCATTATGGACAAAATTCTGGCGGGTGCCCCGCATCATGGTACAGTGGGGGTTCGTGAATTAATCGAGGTTTGTACTAAATTAGACTTGGTAGACGTCTGGAGGGAAAAAAATCCGTCGAAACGAGCGGCCACGATAATAGCCAATAATATAGGAACTAGGATAGATTGCATTTATGCAACAAGTCAGTTGAAGGATAAGATAACAATGATACAGCAGAAGGATAAGATAACAATGATACAGCATGTGAAATTTGCGGGAGGTCGACAAGTTTCAGATCACATGGCAGTAATGTGGAAGGGAGATTTATTAATTACGAACGTTAGTCTGGGTAATGGCTATTGGAAGCTCAACCCAGCAGTTCTGGAGAGAGAGGACTGGGACATTACAACACTTATTAAACAGATAGTAGAGCAAGGTAGAAATGAGTGGGAAATGTTGGCGAAAATTAAAGAAAGTACTAAATCATTTTATTACCCCAAAATTAAGGAAAGAAACGAACAACGCAGAAATAGACTGAAAGATTTCCTACAGGAAAAAAAGAATTTACCACCTGTGCGGAGATGAAAGTGCAACAGCGGAAGTACAAGCGATTATTGACGGTATAATATTGGAAGAAGAGAAAGAAAAGGCGCGAAAAATACAGCTGAAATTTAGGGAGGCTGATAGTCCTTCAGCTGCGTTTTACCAAAGAAGACTAAGGTTAAATAATTTAGCCAAAACTGTTCAGGAAATTACAGACGATGACAACACACATTCAACAATGCTAACTATTATGAATAGTTTTGTAAATTACTATGAAAAAGAGCTTGCTTTGCAAAAAAAGAGAGACAACTCCATTTGGACGATTGGACGATTCACACCAGAGCAAAAAGCATTACAGGACAGGGAAATAATTATGGGGGATCTAACCGTGACTCTAAAATCATGTAAATTGCGATGCGTGCCGGGACCGGATGGTTTGGGTTTGAATTTTATAAGAAATTTTGGAACTTGTTAGCGCCTATTCTTCTGGCCGTCTTTAACAATTTTTTTCAGGAAGGGGTTGTACCGAAGGCTTTTTAAATGCCTATACTACTTTCATTCCGAAGCATGGACGGGATTTAACGAAAATTGCTAACTGGAGATCTATAACCTTGGCTAATTGTGACTATAAAATATTTGCAAAAATTTTGATAGCTAAGTTAAAACGCGACGTAATCCAGGCAGTTAGAAGCACACAGTGCTACGGTATACCGGGGAGGCGGATAGAATATAACCTTTGGCTATTAAAAGATATATTAGAATATTGGAAACGAAAGAGTTACAATTTAGCGTTAGTGGCAATCGACCTAGAAAAGGCTTTTGATAGAATCGACCACGACTACCTTTTCTCTATAATTAAAGATACGAACGTACGATCTCAGTCGTTTACAGTCCTGAGAAATCTATATACACGTAGTAGCACGCGACTTTTGGTAAATGGAGAAATTTCGAAAAACATTAAAATTGATAGGGGAGTAAAACAAGGATGTCCGCTTAGTCCTTTGTTATTTACGTTAGCACTGGAACCACTACTGGGAAGAACAGACAGAACTGAAGCCATTCAGGGGATACCGTTGCCAAAGCCTGCAGAGCAGTGTAAATGTATAGTGTATGCGGATGATGTTACCGCCACTCTCACTACGAGTTATGCGGTGGAAGAATTTATGTCACTCGTTACTTCTTTTGTTAAAAAGTCGGGGTTAAACATAAACGAAGATAAAACTAGGATAAAATTGTTAGGGGAATGGGTACATCGGCCTTTACCACAAAGAGAAGTGGAGTCGAATAAATCGATTCAAATATTGGGAGTTCCGTTTAGAGAGAGTCCCATGCTACCTGTAGGAGGGCTCACCACTAAAATACGGGCAAGTTTAAAAGAGTGGGAAGTGGGACAATTTTCTTTTGAGAACAAATCCATTATTGTTAGAACCATAATTCTTCCTAAAACCTTATACACGGTGTTTATAACAGGAATCACAGCTAGGGCAATGAGACGATTTTATGTTCCAAGATTTCAGTTTCTATGGGGAGGAAAACGGCAAGAAATAGCGCAGAAATTTTTATTTTTACCGTGGGAAGATGGGGGAATAAGTATTCCAAAAATTGATTTGATGTGTATCTGTAAGAGGCTGCTGGATGTGGCTAATATGGTGCAATCTAACCATTTAGTAGCGGTACTGATAAAATATTTTATGGGATTTAATACAGCCTTAATTAAAGGCGGCAATTATCTAGGGCCAAAAGCAGAGACAATTCCTATATATTACAAGAAAATTCGGGATATGTGCACGCAGTTAAGGGAGAAAGATATAGATCCTTTTAAGGGGGGTTTAAAACGACTCTACTGGACACTGTTTAACTCAGAAAATCCAGTAAAGCCAAATTTAGGAAATAATGCCCAGTTGTTTTTTAAAAATTTAAAAATTGGCGGAAACTACCTGTCGCGTATTGACTTTTCGTGGAGGGTTGGTTACGGAAACATACCAGTGAACGATATCACGTATAGATTTAGTCAGACAGGCAACAGATTATGCCAATTTTGTACCGAAATTGAAATAGTGTACCATTTATTTTATTACTGTCGATTCGCGCAGGAAGTTTGCAAAAGAATTTGTAGATTTTTGAGGATAAGACAGTTCACACTAGAGGAGGTAATTTACTTGCAATTCGATCATCCCTTGGGCAAGAAAAAAATGTTCACTATATTTTTAATTACAGAGGCAAAATATCACGTGTGGAAGCTTCGAAAACGGAAAAGGTTTGGGACCTTTAGGGGATATCTTTGGGACTTGAAACAAACAATGTCTGCTTCCATGCAAAGGTTTTTACATTTGGAAAAATGGCGTTTAGGGTCTGATAAGTTTCTGAAAAGGTGGGGAGAGCCACCTCTTCTGTGCAGTTTGGTTGGAGATGAGGTTCATCTAAAGTTCATCTAAAGTTTTAGTTATTTGAGAGAAAAAAAAAAAAAAAAAAAGCAGCACCTGTTTTTTTTTTCTTTTTTTTCGTTCATTACAAAATTCAGTTTTCTTGATAAACAATCTAGATGTCTTAGGTTCTCATCAGAACAGTTCCATGATATAAGTTTGAATTTTTTAACTCAAAATTTGTTTGGTTAAATAGATCTGGTCCAATGGGTTTTTTCACATTTAATTCACAATAGCTTTGAAACGATCGTCTAAATTTAGGTTTTTTATGATTTAGATTTGAATTTTATAATTCATTTGTTTGGTTTCATAGATCTGGTCCAATGTTTTTTTTTTTTTTTTTTCACATTAAATTCACAAACGATTGTCTGGGTGGTGGTACGCTGAAAATAAATAAATAACAGTAGTCTTCTCTACTAGAGAAGCGTTATTTATTTGAAGTAATTCAATAGCAGCTATCTTGTTGTGAAGGCAACCACATTATGAGATACAATTAAAACGATGCCTTCTACGCTACAATCGTAGCTCAAATCTATGAGTTAACTATGGTGTATTTACACCGATATTATATATATATATATATATATTTTTTTTTTTAGGTCCTACCCATTTAAATCTCAGGACATTAGGTGGCAGGACCTGCCAGAGTTAATCTTAGTCTACTGGTGTTTCCTGGTCTGCCTCGGCGGGGCGCAAGTGGGGCAACGTTAGGCCTCAGTAGGGGTCCAGCGGCTAAATGACCAGATGAACACCGGTACACGACACTACACATGTGCAATATCCATACACTTTTGAATCTCTGTCATTTCCAGTAAACTGGCACACCCATCACAATGCAACCAACGCGGAGATGGGGGAAAGCCCTGGTGCCGCTTGACACTAAACACACTTTACACTTTACTTCGCCGGCGGTTCGTAGGTTTTCCCTCCTCGGACCATTTTCGGTAGGTACTAACCACGACTGACCATGAGCATCCGACCAGACGTGCCGTTTCGGATATGCCTGACCCAGACGTCTGGCCATTACAATTTGGCCTTTGTCAAACTCGTTTAAGTCCGCTGCCTTTCCCATCTGAAGAACAAGAATAAGACTGATTAACGGAGCTCAGTAACAGATGTTTTTATAATCTGTCCCGACCCGCGCAAGCGCCGTAGTTCGCCTACAATTGCTTCGATTTGCATAACGACTTGCTGGTCATAATGTTTTGGCTCATCTGTGTAATTCAGACATACACAGTAGAAATCGTAGAAATTTTCTTAATTCAAAAATAATATTTTTTTACATTTAGTTTAACACAACAATGCACTTGGCAATGAATGCTAGGTCAGAATTGAATAAAAAAAAATTGTATTCCTGTAACTGTTTACAAGAGTCCTGAATAGTCGCTCGAGTTCCTTAATTTATTAAAATCGTGTTGTTTATTAAAAATGCAAAAGGACTGCATTTTTAATAAAGGAACTCAATTTTAATAAATGCAGGTCACTAAGAACAAAAAGCAATAACCTTCGCTTAATGACCGCCAAACGTATCCCATTTAAACAGACACTGGCATCAGAGCCAATCTAATAACTCTGTCATTATCTGAAAAACATGTCTGTAGAGGTGCCAATTTTTTTTTTAAATAGTTACTATTTAAAACATAGTAACTATTTAGAAAATGGTATTTCTATGTTAATTTCGTGCTAGCAACATTAGTTGCTAGCACGAGAAATTAACATAGAAATACCATCGACGTCAACTTCAAGAACTTCATCTTTAAGCGAGAAGCAAACAAAATCGTTATTTGCTGTTACTTGGCAAGAGACAAAACTATTATTTTTAGGTCACTCGAATAACTAAATTCATCTTCCGTGCATTGTGATGCACGGAAGATGAATTTAGCATTTTGTCCGTAAATTGCGTGTGTTCTATGGTCGATTTGCCTGTTTTTCCGAACGAAAAACAAGAGCTGCCAATGGTAAGTGCAATCTACGCCTGCGACTGACTAACTCAGCCACGAAGTGGAAAAAGCCCGTTAAAGTCATGGAACGCGAGCCTTTTCGACCCGGCGTGGGTAAGACGGTGACGATACCACTGTGCCCAGACACTTGGCAAGTTCCAGTGAGAATGAAGCCTGCTTTGCGATCATCATTCTGGCAATGCCACAGGGTAGGTAAATGCAACTTCATAGCATCCATCCAGGCGCCTCCGTAGCCAGGTGGGAAGGAGCAGCAGTGCATAGCACACGCTTCTTGATTAGACCGGGGTTCGAACCCGTCACCACCAAATACGGAGGATGCGGAAAGGTCAGGGAATGACCACCGCATATTCCCGGAGCAACATGGCCTTAGTTGCTAATGCTCCTAAAAACCAAATAACAACAATAACATAACATCATAGCATCCTGGACTTCCGCAGATAAAGAAATAACAGTATGGCGCTATTGGATGGAGACAGGAATGAATTCTCTAAGCGAAATATAAAATCAAACTCCTCTTGATAAAACAAATTGTAAACTTATACAAGACATCGCAAATCAATTTGGTGAAAGAAAACTGAATTCAGTTTCCAGGGAGAAAAAAAATATTATTTTTATTCCTGGAAAACCACAAATCAAAACATTTTAATACCAGTCTGAACATATCCAATCAGATGGAAAAAAATGTATCAGTATCAGCCACCCAAAGCATTAAAGGAATTTATAAGTTATCAGGCTGTGTAATAACTGAGAAGTTCATCCTTTCTCATAATCAATTCATCAAACTGAGAGGAAATTATTGACATTTTATCTGTTTTCAATTGAACATCTGGACCTCAGAATAATATCAAAAAACAGTTTAATAGCTGTGTTCCACTCAGATGGAAAGAAACAAATATATCTGTATCCCCACCTCCAATGCGGAAAAACAATTTTTCTGTCATCGGTCTATTTAATAACGGACATTAATTGCCCAGGAAATCATTAACCTTTGCTCTTTTGATAATTTACTGCTGCAACTTCCAGACTCTGTGGCACGAAGATAAGGGCACTGGATGTCATGGTTCCCCCTTCTTAATTTACTTTCCTACTTACGTAGATAAGGTGATGTAACTTCTGCAGCTTGCGATGAAGAAGGACAAAATTTGGTTTGCTGGTGAACCATAAACTAACGTTAAAATGAAGATACAGAAAAATTTCAGACGGATATAAGGGTTATTTATTCGGACAGTATAAGAATTACTAAAAAGGCCACATTGCAGATGGATAAAGAGGAGCATAAGCAGTGAACCATGCTTGATATAAGATTGCATATAAGGTTCTGTGGCAACGTATCCCATTCATGGGTGCAGACCTTAGCTCACCAAATAACCGTGGAATTGGCTATCAGTGTGCAATGCAACACCGAACATCATCTCGCACATAAAATAAATAAATACATTTTCTGTTTATACTCCAGGATGACCAGACGGCCAGATGCTCTATCATATTTAAATGTGAGGATCGTGTAGGCCATGGAAGTCTTTAGATATCTTCTACTTCAAGGTTTGCACATGCTCACGCAGTACGTCAGTCAAGTAAAAATATGCTCTGCATTTTAGCTCTTATTTTAATTGCTGGAACAGTTAATAACAGTCATATTTGGTATCATCAAGAAGAGGAAAATAAAGTTTCCAAGATGAGTGAATCAAGTTTTAAAAGAAGATATCATGTACAGTTATTTTATTAGTTTTATATCAGCCTAGTCAACCTTACTGAGAAAAGATTTTCCAAGAGAAGTGGTTCAATTCCTGCAAGAAGGGCCAATTATAGCATGCATATTGGATAGGTGATAATTTTATCGAATTACCCCATGCTAGTCCTAGACTTATGTCTATTTAACCATTCTACTGAAAATTTTCAGGTAAAGAACCTTATAGGTAAAACCCTAGACTCCACATATTTGCTCTTTTTCTTAAAAACTGCCAACTTTCAGAATGACAGAAGCTGTTAGTGAAGATAACTGCCTGCAATAAAGATAAAGAGATAAAGAAATTTAACAGCTTCTGTCATTCTGAAAGCTTGCCTCTAATAAAGAAGACATCCATAATGGATTCCTCCCTAAAGTGTCCTATGTGAAACAAAATGCAGGCAGCACCAAATTGTCAGTAAACACTCAAGACTTTCCATCTCTGATTTCTTCACAGGAACAAAGAAGGATAAGGGAAAGTAAATTGTAACCTCTCCGGTTGCAAAAACAGAACATCTTGAATTATCAAGTAAGGTACGGATTTCTACATTGATAAATGTTGTTACTGATTCTCCTCAAAAAAAGCCTTTTTACTCCTAAGACTTTAACTAAGGCTGCTTCTTCAGCTGCCAAGAAAATGAAAATAACAAATGTAATGTCAGGCTGGCTTACTTTCAGATCTTTCCCACTTTGATTCGCTTATTTCCTGCGAGAATAAATTGAAACTTACCTATTAAATGATAATAATAAGATCACAAAACTGCCATCAAAGCTATTCTTCAATCCTGGAGCGATCTTGAATTAGTTGTCTTGAACTTGATTTGGCTTGATTACAGAAAACGAAGCTCTTATGATGAAAATTGACATGCGGCAGATAAGAAGTAATGACTTAAAAACTATGCCCACACCTGCTCCTCTTATGCCTCTGTGGCAAAATATTGAACTTCTACAGAATAGGCTGATATTTCTTTGCACTTAGTTTCTCCTGAAAATGTACTGCCCAATCCGTTTCAAATTTTCTATTAACAAAAAAGGTAGGCTGCAATCTGCTAAAATAAAAACTACTTTATGCAGAAAACCACATTTATTATTCTTAAAGGCATCTGAGTGGTTCTCTCTTACTACTGATGCTACTCTTAGAGAATCACTACTTACTGACTGATGTTAAAGAATAGGAAGAAACAAGAAATCTTAACGAAAATTTGAAGAAATTTCAAGTTAAAGCGCTCTGTGTTATTAAAAACAAAGGTGCAATTTTACCATCTCATTCTCATTCTCAAAAATTGTGTCTGATGCTGGAATCATCTCTGAGATTCCTTAGAAATTGAATCCAATCCTCGTGGTATTTGATATTGATAACGATTTTACCAAGGAGGAAATACTTGATGATTTCTACTTCTAAAATCTGAAATAATTAAATTTCGCAGGTGAAGAAATTCCACGACACATCACTTTCCGATTTATAACTAGCTCGAAATTAAAGAACACTTCTAATTGGGTGTTTGACATATATATTTTTAACCTATCTCTACTTTAGACAGGTTATTTATAGGGTAGAGTGCTCACCGTTTTAAGCATTCATTGTCGTGACGAAGTGTTATTGCTGTCTTTCTTTCGGATGCACCTCAAGTACATGTAAAGAGGAAAGACCTTGTTAAAAAAAATCAAATCAAATTTTTATATTAGGGCCACCCATTATTTCTAATATATACCCATACATGTATTTTGTCTGTAAATTGCGTGCGTTCTCTGGTCGATTTGCCTGTTTTGATGGACAAAAAACCCCAGTTTCTGGGGAAAAACCTTGCTATCTACGCCTGAGACCGACTAACTCAGCCACAGAGTGAAAAAAGCCCATTAAAGTTCCTCGCGTCATCGACAAGATTCGAACCCCGGCCTTTTCCACGCGGTGTGGGCAGGACGGTGACGATACCACTGTGCTACATGCGCAGACTAGAAAGACCTTATTATAGTGTATAGTGTTTTTAGGGTCTAACGGCACCAGGGGTTTCCCCCATCTCCGCGTAATATACATTGTGGTGTGATACAGAACACTGTAGAGGCCAGAGGTTTAAAAGTGTATGGATATTGTAGTGTGTAATGTTTTGTACCGTTGTTCATCTGGTCTTTTAGCCGTTGGGTCTCAAATGAGACCCACCGTTGCCCACACTATACCTCGTGGAGGCAGACCAGGTACACCAGTATTTTAGAAATTTACTATTTACTCTGGCAGGTCCTGCCACCTAATTTCCTGAGATTTCAGTGGCTAGGACCTAAAAAAAAAAAAAAAAAAAAAAAAAGTGGAGGGGGAGGGCAGAAACGCTAGAAATTATTGGGTCAGACCGAAAGAGATATAAGTTATACGGGTTATAGTTCATTTTTTATTATTTTTTTTTTTATTTTTTAAATTTTTGTGTGGGGCTTGTGTAGTTTTGGCAAGGGTCAAACGCTAGTCGCAAGATAGCTAGAGAGGGAAGGGAGACTGAAGACCGGGGGGTGAAAGACAGAAATATGGAGTCAATAGTGAAGATAACCCCAAAAGTCGGTGGGGCAGGCCCATGCCCCACCAGGTGAAGATAGGGGATGGCAGGGGGGAGGGTACAGAGTAACCATCCCCTGCCAAGGGAAGGGAAAGAAAGTGAACCGAGTGAGGGTACCCGGTTCAGATCGCCTAATGATGTTTCGGCAGCAAACTGCATAATGTCTTTGTCAGGTCTTCGTACGCCATTCCTGGGACATGTTGTTCCGTCCGTGTGAGTGGTCAAATTCAGATAATGACTCCAGTTTAAGCCAGTGGTCAGATCCAGGTTAAGTTAATGATTAGTTTTTCAGATTGTAGCTGTTAAGTTTTTGTTTGGTTGACACATCTAAGGATCTTTATTATGGATGATGAGTGGTTAGTTTGTGGGAAAATTCCTGCTAAGGTTGTGGGTATGTTCTTCTTCTAGTAAAAAGATCCTGCGCAAACTGCGTTAAGGCTTTATAGTTGTCCTCGCTCTCCAGGAGATATTGTTCTTGGTTTATTGGTGAGAAACGTATTCTAGTTATTAAGAGGCAGCGGAGGTCTTCATATAGTTGGCAGTGGTGCATGAGGTGCTCCCACGTCTCTGGCTGTCCACAGTGGCACAGAGGGGTGTCACTCAATCCGAAACTGGAGAGTTTTGCTCTTATTGCGCCATGTCCCGTGAGCAAGTAAGATGTCAGCAGACCCGGTGAAAACCAGTTTGGGCTTTTGGGAAACACTAGTTGATTATCCGTTATGAATCTTCGGGTGACTTCCCCTTTTGTCGAAGTCGTCCAGCGGGTTTGCCAGGCCTGCTGTAGGTGGGTGAGAAGGCGTTTTTTCTCTAGTTTACGATCGTTGGCCGGATCAGTTGTGTAGTCTAGGCAGGTGATTGATTTGCCTTTGGATAGTTGATAAAGCAACCCACAGCGGACGATCTCCAGAAAAACCTTATTGTGGACATTGTGGCAAACAAGGCCATATCTTTTCTAAGTGCTCCAGCAAGGATAGACCGTCTGCCTGCATTGAATGCAAGAGGCGCAAACGTTATTCTACTCATTCGGACCGAAATATCTTTTTTTTATGAAAACCCCAAACACGAGAGGTATTAGAACCTATACTACTTAGTAAAGTGCTTAGGTTGGAGATAGAGAAGATGAAAGGAGATATTTGTTGACATTAGACTTAAATTTTCTGTAGACTGTAATTTTCAGTAAATACGTATGAAGGAAGGAAGGCTGTTCGAGAAAACTGCAGTAGAATGAATAAACGAGGAAGATGAAAAGTTGATTCTGTGAGTTTGAAGTTGGACAGTAAATGGATGTTGATGGGTGGCTGTTTGTTTGTTTGTTATTTGGTTTTTAGGAGCATTAGCAACTAAGGCCATATTGCTCCGGGATATGCGGTGGTCATTCCCTGACCTTTCCGCATCCTCCGTATTTGGTGGTGACGGGCTCGAACCCCGGTCTAATCAAGAAGCGTGTGCTACGCACTGCTGCTCTTTCCCACCTGGCTACGGTGGCGCCTTGATGGGTGGCGGCACGTGTTCGGACTGTTTTGAAAGAGAGAGTGGGAATTATAAAAGCCAATTCAGAAGAACAGTGCCCATTGAAGTATCTGTTGAAAAGACATGCAGCAGAAACAGTACGTCTATGAGACACCGAGTGGAGAGACTCTGTTAGAGATGAGTCATTAATTAACCTCACTGCTCTCTTCTGAATGGAAACTAGAAGCGTGAGTTAAGCTTTGGGGACACCGCCCCAGATGTGGGAACAAAATTCCATGGTATGGCGGATTTGCGATTTGTACAGAGTGAACAGCTGTTTGTAAGAAACGTAACGCCGAGAGCGAAAGAGAAAACAAAACCAAGTTCTTTAGATGCAGAGGAAGTAATACTTGTAATGTGCTTGTGCAAGAGAGATTAAAAGTCAGGGTAAATTCCCTAAAGAGATACATCATCTTGCCTAGAAATCGAAGTGTCACCAAAGATAAGCATAGGAGCAGAAGAATAATTTTTTGCGAGATATAAGACAATTTTTTTTAGGGTATTGGTAGCATATTTTCGAGAAGTTGAATCTGATTGAACAGGGCAAGGTTTCTCAAAATAGAAAGTGGAATGCAATGTTGCTGTCACCGGCAAAACTATGGATACGATTTCCAGTCAATGGAAGAAGGTCATAATATTCAAGAGGAAAAGAGTGGGGAATGGACTGAAGCTTGGCGCCTCCGTAGCCAGGTGGGCAGGAGCAGCAGCGCGTAGTACACGCTTCTTGATTAGACCGGGGAGCCCGTGACCACAAAATACGGACGATGCGGAAAGGTCAGGGAATGCTGACCGCATATCCCTGGAGCAATATGGGCTTAGTTGCTAATGATCCTAAAAACTAAATAACAACAACAACTGAATCCTGGGGGACACCAGCATTTGTGGAGAAGTTAGAAGACAGAGAGCCATCTACCATCACCCTCAGTGATCGGACACAGTGTAAGTTGGATAACTAATTACAAAAAAACAAACAAACTATAAGATGGAAGCTTGTTTAAAAGACCTTTACGACAAACACGATCGAAAGCCTTCGAGATGTCAAGAGCAATTTCTTGTGTTTCACCGAAATTTTCCATTGAATTTATCCCATAAATGGGTAACATAAGCTAGAATATCACCAGTGGATAGATACTGACGGAATCCATACTGGCGATCGTTGATCAGACAGAAGGTTTCTAAGTAGTTTACGAGTTGGCAGTTAAATTAGGAACTGGCTGGATATGAGCAAATTTCCCAACAGAAGGAAAAAAAAAAAACATAGCCAGTATGGCCGCCGTACAGCGAGGACGCTCGTATCCTCGCTCGTGCCTTATTGAATTAAATATGTGTATTAAGTTTAGTTTAGTGTCCAGATTGTGTTCTCCCATGAAGTCCAACAACAGTGGATACCATTGGTTAGAAACTTTTAGCATTCTGTATTTATCTGTTTCCTTTTTTTGCCAGACTGCACTGGTCACCATGTAGCTGACAGCAGGGAAATAGAGAGCTAGCCAATATAACGTGGCTGGCAGGCTGATATTTTCCCCCTTCACTGGGTTGGAAACCCTCCCCTTGTGTCACAATACAGGCTTATTGCCTGCAACAGCAATTGCGAACGCTGTACGAGAAAATTATGCTCAAAAATTGCATATTAACATGTGCATCTGAATCCCTCCCCCCCCCTCCTTTCACAAACTGACCATAGATAAGTGTAAACTCTCGACCAGTGTGATTTTTACCAAAACAGACTTCGGAATCGTGATTGGCACCCTCTGCAAACTCCCAGAGAAAGTAGTCCCGTCTTTGTACCTGCTTTTTTAACTTGGGTGTTCCCCCCTGCACGTGACAGGAGGGAACCCCCAAAGTTTGCTAGCCCACTGAGAGCCGTCTAATCTAGCTACGGATTTGTAGTAGGCGACATTCAGCTACCGTTCACGTGAAAAACGAAACTCTCGATAATCCGAATCGGCCCGTTAATTTAGATCTCACTAGACGTGGAGAGATAAGCCGACAAAACTAAAGAAGTCATGCAGCAGAGTCAAAACGACGATCCCATCATCATTGAACAGCAAGAAGTGGAGGACTTCCGTTCTCCACTTCTTGCTGTTCAAAGGAAAAATAGGAAGACAATGCCTAAGTTGGAGCGTGGGACGAGCTCCCGGACCGAACCAAAGGAAACACAAGAAAACCCTAAAAGTCAAAAGGATGCCAGCGAAGACAAGAAACAACAGCCACCCTTGGATCCCACCTTGCCGGAGGGCTGTTCCTTAAAGCTGACTTGGAAACCCTGTTCAAGGAACAAACCAACAGAGTAACCACTGGGGTTAGAGCACGAAGAGTGAACCTATGGAACAAGTTGGACACACTCTTGGTAGAAACATACCTCAGAGCGAGAGAGTAAATGCAAGACTCCAGACATACATTGATTGTGGGGCAAACCAAATGCTACAGCGTGCACCCACCTACGTCCAAACGCTGAGGAACAACCTGGCACAACCACCAGTGCAACTACCAACAAAAGGGCCAAGAGGGAAAGAGAAAACCGAGTTTTTTTAGACGCAGAAGAAGCAATATTTGTAATGTGCTTGTGCCAAGAGATATTAGAACTCAGGGTAATCCCCAATATAGTCCTTATGACAATTAGGACTATAATTTCATTTAGGGCTGTATTGGGGTATCACAATATATTCCTAAATCATCTTGGTCATCTAAGAACAAATTGAAATTATTCCCAACCAAATCCAAGATTATGGTTCGTAAACACAAAAATTAGACTATGGCAGCTCACCAGTTGTAAAACTTAAGAATAAATCACATCCACTTTCAGAAGCATCAGTTTTTTAGGAATCATGATCAATGGTCACTTTTCATTTACTGCCCATCTTCAACACCTGTCCATCAATGTAAAGAATTTTACCACAATGCTGCTCCAAATTACCAGACAAGACTGGAGGCTGAACTCCGAACCCTACATTTATTTTATAATACTGCGATAATCGCAGTTACAACCCATGCTGCCTGTCTTTGTTTTAGATGTACTGCACTTAAAACTGTACAAAATAAGTTATCCACTGTTGAGTGCGTCGTTTTCCCTTTGATCTTCATGTTTACCAAACAGTATCAACTCCAACTCTACAGCTCTTGCAGGCACATTGGTTGTATTTTAGGGGGATCGCCAACTAAGACCATGTTGCTCCTTGTATATGGTTTGTAAATTGCATTTGTGCTGAGGTAGATTTTCTGTTTGCTGCATGAAAAATCAGAGTTTCCGGGAGAGAAAGCTACTATCTCCTGACACTGACTATCACAGCCACTTTTGGAAAAATACCCACAAAAATTCGTCCCTTCATCGACGGGATTCGAACCCAGTTGGCGCTTTACTACTTGATCTGCATGTTGTCAGATCAAGCAGAGGTGTTTGCTTTTACATCCACCAAGACATTTCTGTTGAATTTCAAGCAATCACTATTAATCCTCAGGAGGATCCCAAGATAAACGAACTCGATGCTGGAATTTATTACTCAACGTTTGACAGAAAGATAGAATTTAACAGAAAGTGGAACCATTACAAAAAAAATTCGTTCCTGATGCAACTACACTTCTTTCATCATCCACCAGAAAATGGTTTTCACCTTCACTGTTTACATCCCTACATACTAACTGGACATCGTTCGCTTAACGCAAAACTTTACCAATTTAGTGTTTCTATTATGGTCTCCTGTTAAGCTACAAACTTGTCTCCCGGATGTGAGGAGCTACTCATAGCTAACAATAATTTCCAGGCCCTTCAAACCTTCTGCCATGCTAATTTTAACCGTAGAAAGACTTTCAACCTCAATGGTAATGCATGCAATCAAATTGAAAATGCATAATCAATGACAATACAACCTGTTACCTCATCTGTCATGCTGATGATTTCATATACAAAATTTTGATAGTTTTCAAGAACACGCAAAGGTTTTAACAGATGGCGCATTTTTCTGCATTATTTCATTTAAGCTATTTTCTTCTTTATTTCTTAGTCTTCTGCTGTCCTGACTGACTGTGTGTGTGTGTGTGTGTGTGTGTGTGTGTGTGTGTGTGTGTGTGTGTGTGTGTGTGTGTGTGTGTGTGTGTGTGTGTGTGTGTGTGTGTGTGTGTGTGTGTGTTGATGCCATCTTGATGGCACATAGTTTTATTGAATGGTTCCGAACTCGCTTTGGTCAATTCAGTGCGTGGCTATTGCGGATGGCTACAGTAAATGCGCAGTTGTTGCCTACGTCCTCATGGTGTAGACCGATCTGGGGAGTTTCCAGTTGATCGTCTTCCTGGTGACAAAACGGCCAAAATCATCTAAACAACACAATAACCAAACAAGACAACACAACTAAAGAAGATAGAAACACACAGACACTGCAGAAACACTCATATTTCTGGTTTTTACAGAGTTCTGTATTCATCACAGTGTACCAAGGTGGAGTTGAAATTATATTCAGGTGCCCCCGTAAGATACATAAGATAAGATAGTGTACTACATAAGATACTAAACATGTCTACATCTTCTGCTCAAGATATTCCTCTATCAATTCAGCTCCATGTGCAGTGATGTTGTTGTGCATGAAAATAAAATTTGGTCACCCGCACCCCTAAGAAGCCCCACATAGGCTTCGAGGATCTGTTCTTGGTACCTTTTGTGCAGTTACCGTAGACCTATTGAAAACGTGATGGTTGCGGTGGTTGGTCTTTATTCAGCCTCTACTGTAAGTGCCCCTTTCTCTGATGTTAGTGGGATGGCACCGCATTCCTTGTTGTATCCAGATGAAATAACGTCTAGAATTTGTTTGTAGGCAAAAATGGGACTATTCTGAGAACAGAACTGTAACCCATTGTCAGGGCTCCAAGATACATGTGAATGACACCATCTTCGAAAAGTATTCGATGGTTTGGAGTTAACGGGATGCAAACCATTGGCTTCCTTGCCCAGAGTCGACTTGAATTGCGCCTTCTTAACTTAGTCCGGTAGGAAATATTTTCACCCGTGACCCTAGCAACCCGAAGAAACAGTTGATGACGGGACATTGAAGGGTCCCGTCTTCAACATCTCTTGCTCTTTGAGCCAGATCTTCTTGTAATGACTACTTCCTGAAACTGCTTCCATAGTGGACATAGTGTACATAGTGTTTGGGGAGCTGGTTTCCCACAAATGTGCGATAATTACTCCTGTGAAGTATACATTACTCTGTAAATGCCAGAAAAGAGAAAGAGTAGTGTGTTCTTTGTGAGTAGTATTATTTTGTTTGGTCTGTCGTTGTGTTTTGGCTTTTGACCAAAACACAACGTGTGTATGGGAAATGTGGGGTCCCATCTTCGGGCCACATGGCCCTAGATGGGACCCCACATTTCCCATACACACCAGGAGGAGGCAAACCAGACTGCCCATAATCCTTACTGGGCTCCGCCAGGCTTTCATATGGATGCCCACAAGGCTCGGTAATTGGCCCATTTGCATGGAAAATCGTATTAGATGAATTTTTAAAGAAACAAATTTCCGGCATAACATTTATAGCGTATGGTGATGATTTAGCAGTATAAGTACAAGCAAACTCTCGTTCTTTGATTGAGAACAGAGCAGAAGAGATTTTAGGTATGCTAAAAAATTGGTGTCAAAATTACAAGTTGCAAATTTCCAAGGGACTGTTCAGATGCTTCTGAATGGCACCATCTTCGAAAAGTATTCGGTGGTTTGGAGTTAACGGAGCAAACCATTGGCTTCCTTGCGCAGAGTCGACTTGAATTGCGCCTTCTTAACATAATCCGGTAGGAAATATTTTCACCTGTGACCCTAGCAACCTGAAGAAACAGTTGATGACAGGACATGGAAGTTACTGTTAAGCTTTATGGGGATGCCGTTCGGTATGTTAGAGTCACGAAGTATTTAGGTTTATATCTTGAGGGGCGTCTCTTTTTTACTGAGTACGTCAAGTTTTAGTTTTTTTGGAAACTAAAATTAGAACCTTATATGCCAAGCTTCGAAGAATCGTTAGGACCGATTGGGGAATCAAATGACGATCTTTAAATTTATTATATGACTGTTTGTTGCTCCCAATCGTGACTTATGCCTCTAGAGCTTGGGTTCACAGAATTAATAATGTCATAATACAAAAATATTTGATTCAAGCTCAGAGATTCGCTCTACTCGGGTTGACACGTGCATACGGGACTGAAGACATCCTCTGAAGCTTTACAGATTATTTCTTGAAAGCTTTCTGTTCAGTACGGGGTTTTGTTGGCTGAATTATTATATTATACAAAACGTAATATTAGAAGGACTATTCTGGGCATTTTCCTCTGTGCAAGGTTTTTTTCTACCCGGTGTGTGCCTGGCATTTTGCCCAGATGAAAATAGGAACTATTCTAAAGCTGATTTGAAATCTGAGAAAAACAGAATTGTCTTGCAAACAATGGATATGTGGCAAGATGATTGGGAAAATGCAGAAAAAGGCCGTTAGACCTTTATATATTACCCCAATAATAAAATTATCAATCCAAAGTTAAAACCATGGCTTCAATTTGGTTTTCATGCCAGAAGCCTGATTACTGGACATGGATTGGCCTATAAGACTACGTAAGCAAGGGTCATATGTCTGTGGTGAACCGGAAACATCTGAACATATTATGCTGGATTGTCATTGTTATTTGGATGTCAGATCTAAATTGGAAAGATCAGTTGGTATTTCAGAGAAAGAGCAACTCTGGGTTCTGTTTACAGATCGTCGCCTATTTGCATATTGTAATGACTTCGTGAGCGAAGTATTTTGAAGACGGAAAACACTAATGCGAGATAGCAGTGGCCCACCTCCTTACAGAAGGGAGGGGAACCCACCTGATTAAGATTTACAAATACGAAATATAAAATCGGTTTTCCTCACTTGGGGCCTAGTGGCCTAATTGAAAGTTCAAAAACAAAAATTAAGAAAGGAAATTATATATTGATCTCTTTTCATTGTCTATATCAATCCACTGTAAATAAACAACTTCGATTCAGTGAACAGTACAACATTGAAGCTGATAGCCACGGATAGGCTGCGGCCTAGAGAGTTGCCTTTAGCATTAATGGAATTTTAAATATTGGGCTCCGCCAAGCACACCGGGTAGAAAAGGCCCTGATTCGAATCCCGTCGAATACGAGAGGAATTTAAATGGGCGCTTTTCACTCCGTAGCTGAGTTATCGGTCTCAGGCGTAGATAGCAAGGATTTTTTCAAGCCAGGCTAATTTTTGACATGGAATCTTTACTCTACACGTGCAACATTAGGATGCAGAAATTTAAAACTACACATATGAAAGTTAAACTTCGTTTTCAAAAGATATGTCTGGCATTCAATGATATTTATATTATCTGAAATAGATAATATCAAAAAAATAACTGACCTCTGAATTTGTTGAATGGTTTGTTCCACTGAGAAGGATGATTGAAATCCTCCCCTACTGTGATTGCTAAAGAAAGCGGTACTTCGGGAACGTTGTTATTAGGGACAGCTATTATCTCCTCCTCTCCTTTTCCATGAGGATAATAGTTTGCAGAACGATGTAGCAGAGGACTGCCAACATGAGGTGTTGAATGGCCTCCCCACTTTTTCAATGGATTTCGTACCCGAAATGGTTGTAGTAAATGATTTGCTGGCACATTAAGTCTGATTGGATGAATTATAGAATGTGGTGGACTTTGAGAAACTCTGTCTAGATTATTTCTTCGAAGATTAGTAAGAGAGACAAGTTTATTATTTTCTGAATTATTATGAAAGATTTGACGATGAAAATTGCGAAATATTGGCGGTTGAAAAGGATGTGGGGAGCTCCCAGGTCTTTTGAGTTGGTAATATTCATATGGCATTTGCTGATGTTGATTCGATAGCTGATACATTCCGTTATTTCTAATCTCTTTAAATTTGACATCTCTTGGCATATCTATTAACTTGTCACTCGAGTCAGATGGAAGATCAACTGGTTTCAGTGGCGAATTATTTGTTGATAGGGCCGATGGATTGTAAACTGTTCCTGAATGGTAAATATTAACAGAAGAGTGCTGAAGAGATGGTTGATTAGATGATGGAATGAAATTGGTATATTTTTGAAGTGTATTACTTGAAATTTCTTTAGAATTATTTCCTACAGAGTGCGGCTGAGTAGCCTGTATTTTAGGTTCAGAAATACTTGCTGGTAAGTGAACTATCTTATCACTGGAGTCCGTAATTTCAAGAGGACGGAGTAGATATGATAAAAAAGGTACTCGTGGTGCGTTATAAGGCAAATGGGCAAAGTCACTTTTAAAGGTTTTGCTCCACCCACCTTTTGGTATGGGCAACACTTCGCTTCCATGCCTAGACTTAAAAGATGTCGCTGAAGGAGGCAAGGAGTTGTCTTGTTCTGTAGGTGAGATATGCACGATTTTAAGAAATTCATGGGATTGATCAGTGACGCTCATTGTTAAATTTTTGCTGAAAGAATCAGAAGCATTATTATTGCTCTTTTTTACATCCTCCGTGTGAATAGAAGGAGATCGAAGATGATGATTGTATTGAACAGTCATATCAGTAACGTTAGTAGGGAAAAAATCATCGAACACCTCTATCTCTCTTTTACGCTTTCCATAGGAATCTCTTTGATTCTTGCAATGGCTCTAAAAGTAAAGTGAAAAGATATTATGACCAATGGAGACTAAGGAGAAATTTTTCTTTTTACTATAATTCCTTGTTCTAAAGTAATACTCAAAAGTTAATTCGTAAACTAATAAATTTTTACTTTTATTTATTTTTTTATTCATTTTAACATTTATTTAATTTTGTAGGTATTTTAAATACATTAATTGCGATATTCATGGAAAAGCCATTGAATATTAACCAGGATTAAGTTAAAATTAAAAATAAGTAAATATAGTCCAACTTATGTGTTTAGAAATTAAAATATTACTGCTAGCAATTTTTATTTGTACGGTTTTAATGAAATTTGTAAAAATTTTAAAAAGTATATCTAAAAGAACCATATACAGGTTGTCTCAAAAATAGACGGCATAACTTCAGGAATGAGTTCCTCATATGTAGACAATAAAATTTTTTATATCAACATAGTTTCGGAAATGCTTGGTTCCCGAGTTATTAACCGGAATGTCTTATCTCCCGCAGGTGATTTCCTTCATCACAAGGTACTGACAGAATCTGGTGGTTTTCCATTCCGACCATGTACTCAAATCAGGAGCAAGCGGATATGCACTTTATGTACGTTTGGCGGACGACAATGCTTTGAAGGCTCGTCGTTTGTACAACAAGAGGTTCCCAGAATGAAGATGTCCAGACAGGAAAACGTTTGAAGGTATCCATCGCCGGCTTTGTGAACATGGGACCTTTACACCTCGTGCTGCCGACAGAGGACGACCAAGATCTACGACTCCTCAAGTAAAGGGGTAGACCAACTGCCTGGCCTCTAGATTTCTTCTTGTGGAGCCATTTCAAGTCATTGGTGTATTCGACTCCGGTAGCTGATGGGGAAACACTCAGCAATCGAATTGTGGCAGGTTGTGAGACAATACGTAACATGTCAGGAATTCGGCATCGTCTTCGCGAGTCCATGAGACGGCGATGTGAGGCCTGTATTCAGGCAGAAGGTGGACATTTTTGAACAATTACTATAAGGTGATGTGAACAGTGAAGTGTTATAGACCGATCTTCAGAACTCGGAAACCAAGCATTTCCGTTAATATAAAATATTTTTATTGTCTACATATGAGGAACTCATTCCTGAAGTTATGCCATGTATTTTTGAGACACTCTGCACAGAATTTCATGGAAATATTCTCATTGATAAAATATCAGATGTATGGTGTGTGTTTCTTGGTTATTTTTACAAACACTAAGAATAGTTTCTTAGATAGACATGCCATGTACACACGATATGAAAACAATTTCGTTAAGGATAGGTGTAGGCTTGCTCAAAACTGTATATATATGTACAGACCTGCAAGTTAGAGAGAAAAACACGCGAAGTCTACAGAAACCAGTCATGCAAATTGTATATACTTATAACGTGATATTTATGTCTGACAATAGCAACTCGTAGTTGTGCGAAACATTGAAATATATTTTGTTACATTTGCGAAACCAATTTTTATGGCACCATTTGTGAAAAATATACAAGCCGCATAGATTAGAATCATATTAGACGAATACGATAAAATTTTCCCTTCCCCATAAAATGTACCGTATATGGGTAGCATTTGGAAACATGTTGAGGAGAAAGCCATGACATTTGCCATTCCAATGGTAGGGAGAATCTCGGATGATATTACCGATTGTCACTTTTGCTCCGTGAATGTAGCAGGTTATAACGCGAAGAACAAGCAGCGAATTGTGTGCCACAAAAGCTTCAGCTGTAAGGCCAGTATGCCATGGATCTACCTGAAATACCGTTACCACCTCCAAGTTATTCTTGAACATATGATATCAGATTGCGAATCTACCATTTATGATTGAGATGATTACAGTGTATAAAATGTGACGCAGCAATTCAGAAGAAAGGACGTCAACTATTCCAAAAAAGTGAACTCGATGTTCTCGTGGAAATTTCAATAAATCTCCACAACTCCGATTGTCCGATCCATTCTCTGTAATCCATAATCAAGCCAAAAACGGAGAACCCTGAACTTGAAATCGTCTCGAATAACTTGCAGGGCCTACACGTGGTCCGTTCGCTATGGAAGTGGTAAAATCGACTGGTAAAGAGATTCCACGAAATCAAGAGGACACAAAGACATATCCAGTTGTCAAACGTAAAAACAAGTGATTGATCGTCCCTAAGTCAGACAGAGGTATGAGAAATGTCAATGAATGTAAAGATACGCATGAGCATAACCAATGAATAATGCGCAGCAGCAGAAAACAACGGAGGCAGATAAACGTGATCGAACCTTACTGGAGGGGACTGTACTCGACCATACTAACGTAATACGCACGGCACTTGAAAAATTAATGAAGGACCAAAACAACCGAGTTACAACAATTCTCAGAGCTGAAATTGTCGGCTTGGGGACAAAACAATTCTTATGAAAACATACGTGCAGCCCCAGAAGGCCGTGGCAAGCATAGAGGCCCTAAAACAGGATGTTAGCAACCAAAAGCTACAGCGCGCCCCAACCTACGCAGACGCGCTGAGAATCCATCAACAATGGAAACGAAAACAACTACAAGAGTACAGCCGAAGAGGAGAAATCTACTCCCGACACCAAACCTAGTGATTCTCAAACCGAAGAACATCGAAGAAATTGCCAGCGACGAAATTAAGACAGAGCAACATGAAGGAAGATCTCAAAATAAAAGGTATACGCAAGAAGAGAAACAGAGAACTTGTGATCGAAACTGAGAGCAAACAGGAGATGCAAGGGACAGTCAACCCCAAGATAGCCGCCCAAGGACTAACGGCTGAACTACTCAAAAAGAAGGGACCGTCTATAATAATTTATGATGTAAGCAATGATGTCACAACAACCCAACTAGCAACTAGCGGAGGAACTATTTCGCAGAAACCTGCAGAGTACAATCCCGGATAAGAACCTACAGAATACAGTCCCGGATAAGAGATAGTACTGTGAGAGTACCTGCAAGAGATAGTACTGTGAAATATTCCACAAAATCGAGAGATGGCATTAACAGAAACTGCATAGTGGAACTCTCTCTGAGGCCTGGCAGGCCCTGAAGGATCAGACAAGAGTTTTCATCGAATGAGAAAACTACCGCTTCCTGGAACATGTGGTCGTACCGAAATGTTCCAGATGCTGTAAGTTCGGCCACACTTCTCACACATGTGCTTAGACCACCCCAAAAGCGGCCATTGTTCTGAAAAGGAGCGTGAATATAATGCCTGCCGGCAAAAAGAGAGGGAACTCACCTGCGTAAATTGCAAAACAGTAAAATTAGACCACAAACACTCCATCAGGGATCGAAATGCCCCCACTTATCTAAGAGCCAAGAGTCTATACTAAACAGGTATAGACTCTTGGCTCTTAAAACAAAACAACAAAAAAAAACATAAAATAAAACAAACAAACAGAAAAAGGATCTTGCCTCATGAGCGTCCCAACCTGAATTAAGTGCTCAGGAATAGAGAGAACAAATCGCAGCCTAGCTGCCAAAAGCCTTACGGCGGCCTGAAGAAGACACCCCAGCCGCCTTCACCTTTAAACCCTACTTCATGGAGAGACGATTCTCTCGTCCTCGACCCTCATTGCTACTCTGGTAGCGCATGGGCATGTGCCACTAAAACTTGGGGCTGTCTTTCCTATTGGCCCCATACTTCTGTGTTTATCCCCCAGTCTTCAGCCTTCCCCCCTTCTCTATCTTCACGCTAGCAAAGCCCCATACACCTAAATTCAAACATTTCCAAAATATCTTCTCGGCCTATCAACTCAAATGATTGATGCTGGTATATGTATGTATAGGAATAGAGAGAACAAATCGCTCTGACAAATCCTCTGACACTAAATACACCGTACACCAAAACAGGATTAATTATTGGTACGAGAACTAAAACCTACAAGACAACAATGCTAAATATATTCCGCCTCAATGCGTAGCGAGCCAGAGCAGGGGCTGACCAGGTTCGGATCAAGGCCGCAGAAGAGAATGGGGACGTAATAATATAGCTGGAGCCGTATGTACATGCGAAACGGGTCACACGGTATCCACTCATATGTAAAGTGATACACATGGAAGAAGATACCTGCGGGCAACTATCCTGGTTAGGAAAAGAAACATTACTGAGACCAAGATCACACAACTGTGTACTGCGTGGGCCCCCCGGTGCCCAACTCATCACTGCGTTAAGATCCTTTTACGTAGTGCCACTCCACGGCAGGCCAAGACAAGATATAAATCTTGCAACTAACTACTTGAAACATCTCCAGTATAGCAAACCAAAGAATCGTCAGAGGAGCTGAGGTAAATTGTCGCTCCCCGGCATATTACGGCAGCACCTCCAGACAGACGAGGGACCAGAAATGGCCAAGTTGAGGATTACCTCGGGGGATCGCAGCTATCGGTACAAAATCAACTACATCATCTATTAACCTTCTGCAACACCCTGTGGGGAGGCCACGATTGATATCTCCCTAGCCTCAAGGAATATAGGGGGCTTCGTAACCGACTGGAGAGTCGAGGAGGAATGGACTACCTCGGATCACCGGATTATCACATTCAAAATTACTCGAGTACTGACAAGATGAACACCATCAAACCACTGCAAAACAGATACTCAGTCGCCAAAGCTGACTGGACGCTATATAGGGACCTGTTGAACACTGCGATTGGAAATAATCCAATGAGTCTCAATCCACTGAGTGACCCGGATGACTTGTAGTGGAGGATCACCGTCCTAATAACAAGCATCGGACAGTCCCTTGGTGGTCCTCAGAAATAGCTGTACTCCGACGACAGATGAATAAAAAGAGGAAGGACTTCCAAAGAACCCGCAGGACATGCATCTGCAAATAAGGTCGAAGCTTTGAGGCAACAGTATAGGGAAATTAAAAACCGTTTAGGGACGCTATACAGAATAGCAAGTAACATTCCTGGGAGCGCCTCACCTCTACAATAGGAAATACTGATCCTACGGATACAGTTTACAAGATAACTACCAACAAATTGCCCAGGGGGGGCAGGTCATCTTCACTACTAGGACCCCACTAGGGGTGCTAATAGTGATGTTTAGAGACCCTAGTAGTGAAGTTTTCGGTTAGTCGGTTACATTTTTCTTCTTTATAGGTTACTTGCCGGTTAGACTCGTTATTTTAAAGTTAGGTGAACGTTTTGAGATTGGATTAGGAGTGTAAACGTTCGCATACCATCGCCTTAAATTAAGGTTAGAAGGGTGGATTGAATAAATGATTATTTACCTTATACATAATTTTAGAATATTGTTACTAAAAATACACGCGAAAGTAAAAGAGCGAATATATTTAGGGAAAATTTAATATGAAATTTACATAAATTTTCATACATTTTCATTGATGTAAACCTTCTTCAAATTTGTGTTGAATTTTCATGTAAGTAATAATTAAAAGGCTTAATATTAAAAGGCGTAATATTCTAATACACAGAATAATAAGATCAAATCTCACAAATGATAAAAAGTTCAGCAAAAATTGAAGTATTTTTTTTACATTAAATTTAATGTAAAAGTCACACAAATGTTTACAAGAATTTCTGTTTATGAGCGTTTACAGAGGCAAAATCATGAAGTAGGTCTTCAAAATGGATCCTTTTTAAAACATTATGCTCTATGGAGCTAGTTGCCAGTCCATCAGTCGTTCTGGAGGCATAGTTGATCTCAAATATTTTTTTATAATTTTCAATTTAGAGAAACTTCTTTCACAACTCGCTACAGTTATTGAGAGAGTTAACATAATTCTCAATGCAACTGCCATATTGGGAGCAAAAATATTTGGTAAAATAAATGACAGCACACCTAATGGTGTTAAATCCTATTTTATTAAAGGAGAGACTTATGGAGAGTTAAAGGAGGAGAAAGTGCTGTTATTTCCTGAAACATTTCCGAGCCATCCAAGTCATTCTCATTGATGTGATTTGAGTTTGTCAGTGCTTCTTGTAGATCCAAGCATTTTCTTAAAAGTTCACTTTTGAAAAGGTTTTTATAGTTATTCACATCGCATAGAAACTGCATAAGTTATTGTGGTTATGTAATTACATAACTCTTTCCTCTGTGGACATGATCACTACATCATAGATAAAAAAAAAGAAATCTACTTTAAATTGTGTCTTCAGATCTATTAGGGATTCATCAGCAACCGAGTTGAAAGTTTTTCGGGGACGAATATTATTCTTTTTGGGAAAAAAAATGGCTGGACTTCCAAATCCACGGCAATTTTTTGCCATGGATTTGGACTTCTAAAAATTTCATCAAATACAATGTCAGACCTACATTTCCTGAGCCTTTCTAGGGTTGATTATATATATATATATATATATATATATAAAACATAGAAATAAATGATAAAGGACATAGTAAGATGGGAAAGTTATTAACAACAACGTGCCATGCCTAATGGAAGATATGAGAAGAAAATAATGTTAAGATCCTAATGAATTAAGTGGAAAAATTGGCTGAATTGATAAGCCAAATCATATTTACAAAAGCTAGAAAAAAGTGGTAATTAATGCATATTAAAAAGTAGTAATAAATAGAAATGAAAATAATGAAAATAAAAATTGGTACATAGATCAGGTATTTCATCAGGGGACTACACCCGATCATGTACCAAAATACTGCGTTTCTATACAAACCCATGCCGATGGAGGTAGCAATAAATGAAAAAAAAAAAAAAAAATTAAAAATTAAAATTTTTTGAAACCTTCATAGACATGAGTGAGGTATGTAATTGAGGTATGTAGGGGCTACCTCACTCATGTCTATGAAGGTTTCAAAAAATTTTAATTTTTATTTATTATTTTTTTTTTAATTTATTGCTACCTCCATCGGCATGGGTTTGTATAGAAACGCAGTATTTTGGTACATGATCGGGTGTAGTCCCCTGATGAAATACCTGATCTATGTACCAATTTTTATTTTCATTATTTTCATTTCTATTTATTAATACTTTTTAATATGCATTAATTACCACTTTTTTCTAGCTTTTGTAAATATGATTTGGCTTATCAATTCAGCCAATTTTTCCACTTAATTCATTAGGATCTTAACATTCTTTTCTTCTCATATCTTCCATTAGGCATGGCACGTTGTTGTTAATAACTTTCCCATCTTACTATGTCCTTTATCATTTATTTCTATGTTTTATTTTATAGTTGTATCCTGCTCTGTAGCCTTGCGCGTCCAGGTACATCTATTCTCTATTTTCTTTTTCTTTTCCTTTCTTTACCTTTTTCTTCTCCTTTCTTTACCTTTTTCACCTGTTTTATATACTATATATATATATATATATATATATATATATATATGTATTAACAACATGCGAAATCGAAATATTTCCTTCCTGTCAATACTTACTGGCTATGTTTATCGTCTTTAAAATATTATACCAGAAAGCGATACAGCAAATAGAACTGAAATCTTTCATTTGATTTGCTAATGTTTTCGCTTCATGGCGGGCAAATAAATCGAAGGCCGATTCTCGACTTTTTTCATAAAGGGAATCATAAATTTCGATGGAATGAAACCATCATTCCTTCATTCCATCATTCGATGGAATGATGGAATGAAGGTGTTATCGCCTCTATTGTACTTTCCTATCTAGTTTCACTTTTAATTTAGTAACATTTTTGATTAAAACAGACCAACGTCCTGTAGGTCCACTCAAGAAAACATTGATAGCCTTTATTACTCTAAAAATGATGCAGCGATGTGAAATTATTTAGCAGCATGATTGACGACAAGATTCAAATAGTGAGAACATGGCAAGGAACAAAAAATGCTCGATTATTTACCTCATGTATCCTTTTTTTGAACACCCGAATGTCTGCCTTTCATGTTTGAAGCATTGATCATCCTTCACCCCGCATATTACTGATGGAAATACCGGACTTTTCAAGTTCGGTAAAAATAGCCTCGGTAAGTTCTGACGCAGATGTTTTCTCGACCGGAACGAAATTACGGAATGTGCTCACAAATTTCTGCTTCTTGATAATATTGAGAAAACGTATTGACTCTGTTCAGCTTTGCTTCCGTCTGGAGTACATTCAACAACTATCCAATAATATTTTACCTGCTTTATATTTTCTAATATTTTACTTCACACTGCCAGGGACGTTATCTGTATTAGTACATTTTGAACAGTTTTCCCTAAATAGTGGTTATGGAGTTCATTGGATTTTACTCTTTGCAAATGCTCTGCCATGAGAGAATCAAATTTTCCCAGCAGCTCTACTAATTGCAGATTATTGCTTTCATACAATCTGTCCAATGAATCCTTAAATGCAAGACACTTGTGTCCGAGAAATTCGACTATTGCAAATAGTCTTTCTAATACTCTTTGCTAATGACGAGTTATTAGCAAAGAATATTTTTTTCTCAAATTGTTTTGAAAATGTGAATCTAATGTTTCATTACTAGAAGCCCTTTTCTTGAGTTCTATCCATTTCTTAAGCAATTCAAAATGAATTGGTGAGGTTTCATGCTCTTTAAGAGTGTAACAAAATTTTCCAACCATTATAGCCATTCTGAGCAAGAGAAATTTATGTCGAGCTGAAGAGTTCACAAAAAAAGAGGAAAACACTGCATTTTTAATTGGTGGATACACAAGCCATGTTCTGACAGTCTCCTCTCCATTTCTCAATTTCCTTTTGCAACAGTAAATCTACGGTTATTCTTGTCTTTACGGTAATTAAAGTCAGCACTTGGCGTTTCCGCTCCTTTTAAAACTGCTTTTAATCTAAGTGAATCTGTCATAACAGATGACCAGTTTGCAGATCTGAAATATTATCGACGATCCCATCAACACGTTCTTCTCTATGATCTGAATTTATCACGCTATCTGCCGCCTCCGCAGGCTCATGCGAAGAGAGCTAATCTTTTCCATTTTCAAGAACCACAGTTTCACTTATCACGGATTGTCTCAAAGCTGGCTCCTCTTTTAAGATATTTTTCAACGACCCTGATTTCTTTTTAATTTCTAATTTAGTCTTAGCCTTTGTCTTGCGATATACGTTACCCGATAGTTTTTTACGTCCAAGCATCGTTCATTTAACTGTAAAATAATAAGGAATACTGTTTCGATTTTTTATGATAAATCAACACGTTCTTTTCTAATACTAACAACTGTTGTAATATTATTTGATATTTTTGCGGCAGTAATCATGATATGAATCGTAATAATCATTATTGTAATCACAACGATAAAATTTTGTGACTAACTTGATGAAAAGTAGTATAACATTATTTTGTGATTTTCTGATTAACTTGGTGTATTTATTCTTTACTCGGCCTTGTAATTGCATAAAAGTATCGGTAAAGGTTTCCACGTGTTTCAACTCCGATACCGTTCGTAAATTTCCCGCCATTGTGATACGATAGTTGTATGCCGTACTAGATAGCGTTAGTTGAACTTCGTTAGCAGTTAAATTGTACGTTTAAATAAATACATATAACGACTTAGATTACAAACGTAATATAATTAATTATATATAACATAATTAATAACTTAACATAATTAATTATAATTAATTAATAGAATCATGACTCAGACCAGAGCAGCAAAGCAAAAGGCTCAAGCTAATGGAAGCGCTGTGGCTCAGAGCAGAACTGAGGGGGGCAGTTGTCCTCTGACTCACAGCCTTATAAAATGCACTGTTTGCTTGATGTTTCCAGTGCAATCGGGTACGGGACATGATACTGCCAAGGGGGATGTCTTTGTGTGTGCGCGATGCAAGGAGTGTATCGATATCAGGCAACAACTCGGCGTTCTTGTGGGCCTATATGAGAGCTTGAAGAACAGGGTGGATGCCCTCGAAGGAACTAAATTGAGGGACCCATCAAGCTCTCAGCTGCCCACATCAACGCCAGAGCTTGCACTTGGGAATCGCGTGACACAAAGACAACCCCCAAGGCAGAATGCGCTGGTCCCGAAGGAACTAGTAGTTGTTAGTGACTCTATTGTCAGGGAAACGGGGAACATGCTTTGTAAAAAAGATAGGTGGAACAGGACCAGGGTATGTCTGCCAGGGGCAAAGGTTGATGACGTTGTAGAGCGAATATCATCTTTTAAGGGCACAAAAGGTGATATAGTTGTACACGTTGGCACTAATAATATTAAGAGTAGGAGACCGGCAGAATTACTTAACAAGTACAGGTCACTGTTGAACAAAAGCCGAGAATTAGGGTTGAATTTGAAAGTGTCTGCAATTCTGCCCAGACACGATAGGAGGGAGTATATGATGAGAGCCTTGTCGATCAATTCGGCCCTGGAAAGATTGTGCAAGGTTCAAGGGGTAGAATTTTTTTCAGCCTGGACTGTACTTGTTAACAGGAGAGATTGCTTCTACAGGGATGGGATACACTTAAATAGAAAGGGTGCAAGAATATTTGCTGATGCTATCGAGGCAGTGTTAGGTGGGTCGGAAAACTGCTAGCTTGGGGGGAGACAAAGACCAATAGATTGACAGTAGCCACTGGCAGAGGTGAAAGAGATTCTTGCACTGCTTCTATTAGAATGAGCAGAAGCCTGAAAAACAAGATGCATGGTATTTCAGAGACTGCTGGGAGCCATTGCGGTACAAGTAAACACACGGGTTGTGTTAGGGTAGCTAAGAATAGAAACAGGTGCAGGTATACTTGCGTGTACACCAATGCTAGGAGTTTAGTAAATAAATTTGATGAATTTGAGGTATTGCTCAAAACATCAAAGGCAGATATTGTTGGGATATCAGAGACGTGGTGTCACACAGATATAGGGGATGCAGAACTGCAATTTGGGGAGTACAACGTCTACAGAAAGGATAGACAGGATAGGAAGGGGGGAGGGGTTATGCTATTAGTTAAGAAACACATAAAAACCAAGGAAGTGAAGCCAGTCGACATCGCTGGACAGTGCAGTGTTGAGTCAGTTTGGTGTGACATAAGCATTGGGAGATCAAAATTGAGAGTAGGAGTGTGCTATAGGCCTAATGACTCTGATGAGTATAATATGGAACTGTACAGGGAAATAGAGTGGGCCAGTAAATCAGAGAGTCTTATAATGGGAGATTTTAATTTCCCAGATATTGACTGGAATTTGGGGGCTGGTTACTCACACACTAGCAGGGCTTTTGTGGATTTATTGGATGATTGTTTTCTACATCAGCATGTTCGGGAGGCTACTAGAGGGAGTAATACTCTTGATTTGATTATCAGCAGTGATTCTTCATGCATTAAGAATCTGCAGATAAATGAACCACTAGGTGGCAGTGATCACAGTGTGCTGAAGTGGGAGTTACTGAAAGAGGTAACTACCATTAGGGGTAAAGGGAAGGGTTATTGCTTCCGTAAAGGCGACTACGATGGACTGAGACAGTATTTAAATTCTATACAGTGGGACCAACTGATGATGTTACCAACAGCAAATTCAAAATGGGAAGCATTCAAAGAACTTATCTTGGAAGCTACTAGGCTTTACATACCAACTAAGAAATATTGTTCAAGGTTTAGGCCAAAATGGATGTCAGGTGAACTAATGAGGCATATGGCAGAGAAGAAAAATGCATGGGATACTTACAAATTAACACATGACACAGAAGCCTATGATAGATACAAGTTGATATGCAACCAAGTTACAAAGGAGGTTAGGCAGGCGAAGGCAGATTACGGGAAATCCTTGGCAAGGGATGCAAAGAAAAACAGCAAAGAGTTCTTTACTTATGTAAACTCTAGAAGGAAGGGGATGAATCAGATTGGTCCACTTGATATTGATGGGTCAAGTGTTGATGATCCTGCTCAGGTAGCTAACAAACTAAATGAATATTTTGCATCGACATTCACACATGAGGAGTTATTCAGCAAGGGGAATGCCAGAGGTGTATTGAACTCTAGCAGTCAGCTACAGAATCTTGAAATAACTGGGAGTAAAGTGGAGGAGAAACTGTTGAAGATAAACACAAGAAAGGCACCCGGGGTGGATGGGATCTATCCAGTTATATTAAAGGAGGCAGCAAAGGAAGTAAGCAAACCCTTAGCCATAATTATGAGAGCTTCCTTGGACTCAGGGGAGGTACCCATAGACTGGAAATGTGCAAATGTGACCCCAATTCACAAAGGAGGATCAAAGGCTGACACAAGTAATTATAGACCTGTGAGCTTAACTTCTGTTCCAGGAAAATTAATGGAGGCACTGGTTAAAGAAGCACTGCAGGATCATTTAGACAAGACTTCAGTTATAGCTCAGACACAGCATGGTTTTGTTAAGGGGAAGTCTTGCCTGACTAATTTGATTGTGTACTATGATGCAGTCACAAAAGAACTGGATGCAGGGAATAACTTTGATATTATATACTTGGATCTTAGAAAGGCTTTTGATACTGTTGCACATGGAACACTGCTACACAAATTGGAGCAGTGTGACATTGGAGGCAAATTGCTGCTATGGATAAAGGGGTGGTTGAGGGGGAGAAGACAGAGAGTGGTAATCAATGGACACTGCTCATCGTGGACTAATGTTATTAGTGGAGTCCCTCAGGGCTCAGTGTTGGGTCCATTATTGTTTTCTGTATTTATAAATGATATTGATGATGGTATATCAAGCTTAATGTCAAAGTTTGCAGATGATACAAAGGTTGGCAGGGTTGTCAAGTACACTACTGACACTATGCTGCTGCAACAGGATCTGGAAAGGTTGAGCAGATGGGCTGAGAGGTGGCAAATGAAGTTTAACATTGACAAATGTAAAGTACTACACATGGGAAACAGTAACCCCAGAGAAACGTATCAACTCTGTGGTACTACACTGACAGTGGTAGAGAATGAAAGGGACTTGGGGGTGATTGTGCAGGCAGATATGAAGTTCTGTGAGCAGTGCAGACGTGCTGCAAGAGTAGCTCATGGAGTATTGTCAATGATATACAGGAATTTTTCCAGCAGGGATAAGGAGGTGATTATTCCATTGTATAAGGCAATGGTCAGGCCACACCTAGAGTACTGTATACAGGTCTGGAGGCCTCATTTCAAGAAGGATGTAGAGCTGCTGGAACGAGTACAGAGAAGGGCAACAAGATTAGTGAATGGAACAAAGGGGTGCTCTTACGAAGAATGGCTTAAGTTTTGCAAATTACAGTGTCTGGAGACTAGGCACCAGCGAGGTGATCTGATAGAGGTGTATAAAGCCTTGAATGGTTTAAGCATGCTCAATGCTGATGGGATTCTTCCTCTAGCTCAGAAAAATCACCTGAGAGGGCATAAATTCAAATTGAGGAAAGACAGATGTAGGATAGACGTGCGGAAATTTGCCTTTAGCCAGCGGGTGGTTGGTTGGTGGAACAGACTGCCATCCCTTGTGGTGGAGGTTGATAGTCTAAATAAGTTTAAGGCTCAGCTGGACAGGTATTTTGAACGAACAGAGGGGTGAAGTGGAAGTGGGTTTTTTTTTTTTTTTTTTGGCTGATGCTGCATAAGCTTGCTTTCTTGCATCAAATGCCTCTACTAATGCTAATGCTAATGCTAAAAATTAACCTAGAAGTCTGAAATTTTTCAGAGTATCAGTTTTAATGAATATGTACTGTAAGATATAAAATAAATTCTCGAACTATCGTGGGTTCTACAGGGTGGCCACTGAAAGATTGAAGGGTTTGAAAAAGTCATAATTTGTTCACTTTTAATCTTTTTTATTTTCTTTTTTTACCGATTATAGAGCATCCTTCGAGATTAAAATGGCTACGTATGATGTCCAACAACGAGTAAAACTCGTTGGGTTTTTCTATTCCAGTGAAAGATCAATTATTGAAACTCAGAGAAAATACCGGCAACATTTTAAAGTTCTCCTAGCGATAACATGATTCGGAACCTAATCGCCCGGTTAGAAAGAACTGGATCAGTCGGCGATCTTCTGGAAAGAGGTCCTAAGCGCACTGTGCGCACTGACGCAACGGTGGAAGCTGTACAGCAGAGTGTCCTTGAGGATCCATCTGCCTCTACCTGTCGTTGCTCTGCTCAACCATGCATCGCCAGAACATCGCTTCAGAAGATTCTGAAAGCGTGGTCAGTCTTTCAGTGGACACATTTTAATCTCCAAGGGATGCTCTATAACTTGTAAAAAAAGAAAATAAAAACGATTAAAAATGAAGAAGTTATGACTTTTTCAAACCCTTCAGTGGCCACCCTATATTTAGGGTTAGGATAAGGGAAAAGGTAAAAATTACAGTTTTGTTTTAATTGGTTTCATATTTTTATCCTTTAAGATATTTAGTATCAAGATATTATTACGAATATTTAATATTCGTAATAATATCTTGATCAATAATATAGTGGTAACACACACGAAATTAATGGATTCTTATTTAAAGTTTGAATAGTATAAAGCTTAATAATAGATTCTTATTCTTGCCGTTGACCAGCTTTTATTAAATTTATATTTTAGTTTTCGTAACCATTGCAAAATTTCTACGATTACTTGTATCGTTGACCTTGGCAATTTCAGTGAGGTGGCATTAAGGGTTACTTTAAAAAATAAGATTAAAACTTTCCCGAAAAAGAACGAAGTTATGGATTAAATGCAAATAAATCAGCCGCTACTTATTTCTTTATTACAAATAAGATTGGAAACTTATTTATGTCTCTCTTATTTCAACGCTCTATCTCAGATTATTTAAGCTCCGGTAATTTTCATTCCTCTAAGTTTATTTTTTATCTAGTCATGCAGTTTATTCGTTTAAAAACCAAATATAAATTCCTTATAAATTGTATTCATCGAATTCATTAAATTATATGCGATGCACAGGGGAAAATCAAGTAATTTATAATGTTGTTTATAACAAAATGCTGAATTATAGGTCTTAAACATATTAGGTGTTATAGGTCTTAAACATTAATCCTCAGGCTCCAATGATTGGACGCGTTGCAGATGATATGAACTCATTTGGTTTGTTGACAGTATCCTCCATACAGTGGATTGGGAAATTCCCAATCGTTGGCCTATCGCTCGAGTACTCGTACTCGGATTGCCTTCTGCAAGACGTAGGACATTTCCTATTTGAACTACAGCAAGATGAACTGCACCACTGCACCACTTCTGCAAGACGTAGGACATTTCCTACGTCTTGCAGAAGGCGTAGGAAATGTCCTGGCGACCTCTTCGTTCGCTCTCGATTCATGGTACCTCTCGTGAAACAACCAGTCTCACGCAACCTTCTGTGCACACGTGCGAAAATCGAATGACGAGGAGCACGACTGTGCGGGAAACGTTCCTGGTACAAGCGCAGAGCGGCGCACCCGTTACAGTCCGCAGCTCCATACGCGAGGTGCATGTCGGCCAGTTCAACGTTTGAATACTCGTCCATCCTACTGCCTCGGGAACCGGTTCGCAAATGCTGACTTCCAGCGGGATCGTTGTTCACGCGACCTCCCGTTCAACATCCTCTACCGCATGACGAAGGCATTTCGGACCCTGCAATGGAATGTGATTCCAATTCGTCTTTGTCACACCTCCTGCAAGTTTGTCGCACTGGTAGTGAATCACCCTGTATATTACGACTGAACGTGAACTACAGCAAGATGAACTGCACCACTGAAATTTATCAACCCCAGAGGGAATTCTTCAAGCAAGAAAATAGAGACAGTGAACAACACGGCTGGACTTATCCCATGAATGACTTCTTCCTAGTTAGAACTCACTGGGACTACTAGCTTTGATGCAGCTCAGTAGCCGAACGCCATATGGCGACCTGAATAGGGTTTTTCAGCCCTATTTATCTTTAATACCCTATCCCCTGGCGGGTGGGAAAATATGGGCCTCTTGTCTCCTCCCCCTGCCGTTCCCTCCTTCGCCTGGTGAGGAATGGGCCTGCCTCACTGATTTTGGGGTTTCCTTACCTATTGTCCCCATATTTCTGTCTTTTCCCTCCAGCCTTCAGTCTCCCCCCTTACTCTACCTGTATCGCCAGCGAAAGGCAAATGTCCCATGCAATGAAAGAGTTTAAAACGTCCAAATTACAAACCACTTGTATAGCCTTTCGGCATAACTAGATTCTAGCACGTGCTTCCCCCCCCCCTTTTTCTTTTCATAGGCCCTAGCTACTCAAATCTCAGGAAACTAGGTGGCAGGGCCTTCCAGTGCAAAAACTTCAAACACCGTTGCCCACAATTTGCTCCACAGGGCAAATTGTGGGCAACGGTGGGTCCCAACTGGGTCTCAACGGTTAAACGGCCAGACGAATAACGATACACAGCACTACTCATATACAATTACCACACAAATTTTTAAATCTTTTGGCCTCGACGGGGTATTTGTCTTACATCTACAAAGAAAAGCGACGCGGAGATGGGAAAAACTCTTGATGTTGTTTGACACTAAATACACTTTACACTGTAAACTTGGCTTACAAATTCTGAAACATTGTAAAAGCTGTTGACAACGTCGTTGGACGTGTCTAGGGTCTTATGTGCCGTAACTGATATCGGCATTCCATGATAATAATAATTTTTCTCAGAAAGTCTCTGGAATAAATACGCTTAACCATTTTTTTTTTTTTTTTACCTAACAATAAATTCCATAGATTTCTGAAGTAAAAAGAGACAAATTTACGACAGGTTTTGCATTTACAAAAAAAGGATTCTCTTACCTGAGTCGGTATACACTGAAAAGACAGAATTCATGGGATACTTGGTTCTTGGGCAAGGCGACGCTGTCACCCCTATCACTAGTGGACGAACCCACCGCTTGGAAGGTATATAGGTACATTGCATCACTGCATTCAAGTGAATGACGGTAATTCGATGTCAGTATGGATAAACGTCGTGAGTTAACAGACTTTGAAAGAGGGATGATAGTGGGTGCCCGAGGCGTGGATCACTCTATCTCGAGGTGGTACAGAAATTGCACTATGCCCATTCGATAGTATCAAGAGTGTATCGGGAATACGCAATTCCGGAATAACATCTCATCGTGGACAGCGCTGTGAGGGTAAAAAGGTAGTGGATGAACGTGACCATCGACGTCTGTGTCGTATTGTTTCAGCCAACCGGAATGCAACAGTGGCACAAATCACCGCCGACATTAACGATAGAGGTGCCAGAAACGTCTCCACCAAGACAATCAGGTGATCATTAGCCGCAATAGTTATGAGAGCCGCCGACCCACCAGAGTCATATTGCTAACAACACGACAAAGGACTCTGCACCTCAACTGGATTAAAGGACATCGGCACTGGAGCTTGGATGATTGGATGATCTCTTGGTCCGATTAGTCCCGTTTCCAGTTATTTTGAGCGGACGGGAGGGTGCTTATCTTGCGGAAACCGCACGAAGCTATGCATCGGTCATGTCAAAAAGGAACTGTTCAGGCAAGTGGTCGGGTCGGTAATTGTCTGGGGCGTGTTCAACTGGCACGCGTTGGACCTCTGGTACGTCTAGACGCTTCTCTGAACGGTCCAGGGTACGTATCCATATTTGCAGACCATTTGCATTCCTTCATGGTCATTGTGCACCCACAGGGCAATGGACTCTTCGAGCAGGACAATGCACCTCGCCACAGAGCCATTGGTAACTATAACATGGTTTTAAGAGCATTCCGCAGATTTAGCAACCATGAAATGGCCTCCCCGTTCACCGGACATCGTTGGGGTGCTGTGGAGATGTCCGTTCGAGCTTTGGATTCTCCACCCAAGGAATGCGACGAAATTATGGACAGCGGTGCAGCAAACATGGATTGAAATACCTGTGGAACTCTTTCGTGAACTAATGGACTCAATGCCTCGCCGTGTGATTGTCCTTATCCGGGTGGAAGGTGGGCCTACACATTTCTACGTAGGTATCCCTTGATTTATGTCTAATTAGTGTATTTCTGTTCGTAGTCGCTTCGGACGACTTGAGTCAGGTTCTGTGAGAGAGTTATCAAGTATGCAACTCTAATTATGGGTATACAGCAGTCTCCGTAATAACGCCTTTGGCCCTTGGATAGTGATTCTGCCATCTAAGGTTTCAGTACAACCACGTGGTTGCAAGCGAATAGAACAGAATGTTGCAAGCGAATAGAACAGAATGTTGCAAGCGAGACGAACAGAAAAATATTAGCATAAGCATAGGAAGATATGCAAGAAAGGAAGCTTATACAGCATCAGCCAAAAAAAAAAAAAAAAAAAAAAAAACACTTGCCATTCACATATCAATTCCCTCCAAAATTTTGTATTTTTCTTCCTTGAATTTAATTAAGCTATCAACTTCGACAACGAAAAATGGAACATGACTCCGGCAATCAACCACCTTCTGACTAAAGGCAACTTTTCGTACATTTATTCTAAAACAGTCTTTCCGCAATTTGAATTTATGGCCCCTGCGTAATCTGAGCAATAGGCAGAATCCTATCAGCATTAAGCTTGCTCAAACCATCAACGCCTTATACATCTTAATCAGATTATCTTAATCAGGTGACTAGTCTCCAGATGCTGCAATTTTCAGAACTTAAGCCTTTCTTGGTAAGAATCCCATTATGGAAAATAGTAGCAGAATTTGAGATAGCAAATTGTGCAGGGGCCTTCCTATTGTTCATTCAATCTATTCTCTCGCTCCTCAAGTAGTATTCACTTTCCTAGTATCTATTTAAGATGCTAGACAAGTAAATTTTCACCAATCAAAAACAGAAAACTACCACATAGTCATTTGGAGGATAATTGCAGACAGAGAGAGGTATACAGGCGAGTAGGATCCTATATTCAGAAAAAGTGTCGGTTGGATGCCACATGTCACAGAAGGTTAATAACTTTTTCTTAGGCATAATAGAGCAAAATAGTAAAACAAAATCGTAAACTCTTAGCATATCAATATGTTACAATCACATATAACATTGCAAAAATACCAGTTTATCTTCAGATCAGAAAACCGGATCCATTTTGGTTTAGTACAGTTCAGCTATTCAGCTGATCCATATTATTATATTTTAAAGGGCCGCGTGTTTCATGTCAAAAAAGGCGGAAAATACAATTAATAGGTATGGAAAACGGATGGTCTGCATAATCAATTAATTGTATGGAATTAATTGTATTACAATTAATAGGTATGGAAAACGGAAAGTCTGAATAAAAAATTCCTAAAAAGTTTAGTATCATGAACAAAGAACCACTCTTTAATATACACGTAAGTTAGTTATAAACCAGTTATACAAATATATTAACAAAAAATCAGTAGCTTTCGGGACGCGTGTCCCTTTGTCAACTGACAAATTAAATACAATACAACGAGCTGAGTGAGGCACGTTAATCATGCGTCATTGTTGTTGCGCGGACGTGTGCTGCTTTCTACACCACTGATCATCCAGTAATAAAACGGTTGTCTCCAGGATGGGATGTAGACGTATGCCTTTCTGGCGATTTAATGCCTTTGGATTGCTTACCATGTTGAGTGACTCTAGCCATAGGCGGTGGCGAGAGTGCCGTGAGTGGTCTACTATTTCAAAGTCGCGTTTGGGGTCAAGATCGTGGTTGGTGGCCCAAAAATGTTCCGCGACCGCGGACTGGTCAGTTTCGGCAAGCCGGATTGCTCTGTCGTGTTCCGTGAGGCGATCCTGGAGACGCCTTGATGTTTCTCCTATGTAGCAACTGTTACAGTCTCTACAGGTGATGCGATATACCACATTACTGCGTAAGACATGTGTGACAGGAGTCTTCACGCTGGAGACAAGTGAACGTAGGTTCCTGCAGGGTAATTGCACACATTTGATGTTGTAACTTCTAAGGACCTTCGAGATCCGTCCTGACACACCTGGATAATAGGGAATGTAGGCGGACGATATACCGACTTGGTTCGGTGGTCTTGGGTTGGATGTGAGTTCTTCTGCCTGTAATAGGCATCTGCTTAGTACATGGGATGGATAACCACATTTGGTTATGTCTGCGTTCACACGGAAGATCTCGTTACGCCTAATTGTGTCGGTGCTGGAATGGCTCCAAGCCCTGGAGAATAGGGTGCGGGCAATGCTATTGAGATGGCTTGGTGCGTGGCCGGACCTGTAGTTAGTGAACTGACCGCACCACATGGGTTTCCGGTATACTGAGGTCTCTAGATGTGGGCCTACGCGATGCACTAGGACGTCCAGGAACGGGAGCGTACCGTTCACCTCTGATTCTATGGTAAATTTGATGAAATTAGATAGGGAGTTGAGGTATTCCAGCAGTGCAGTTTCAGAACCACGTGGTATTACGGTAAAAATATCGTCAACGTATCTACACCATGTTGTAATAGGTGTAGGTGGGTTCTGGTGTATCTGCTCCTCCAGATCTTCCATGGCGATGTTAGCTACTACGGAACTGACAGGGGCACCCATAGCAGTGCCATGTACCTGCTGGTAGAGTGAATCCTCAAAAGTGAAGATGCTGCTTGATAAGCATAGGTTGAGGGCGGTACAGATGTCATCAGTGGATAGTGATGTCCTGGATTGGAGGCTTAAGTCGTTCTCGAGGAGCCTTCTGGCGCAGTGCACGGCCTGTTGGGCGGGAATTGAAGTGAATAAAGAAACCACATCAAATGATGCCATGACAGTGTTGTCAGGGATTGAAAGGTCCTGAATGAGGTGGATGAATTCACTGCTATTTTTAACGGTGTGCGATGTACTACCTATAAGAGGTGAGAGGAGGCGCGCGATATGTTTGGACAGTTCATACGTTGGGGCACTGCAGCACGACACTATAGGTCTGAGGGGAATACCCGGTTTGTGGATCTTTGGTAATCCATAGAATTGCAGTAGTTGGCAGCCAGTAGCACGTAGAAGACGCTGAGTTGTGGTCGAGATCTTCTTATCTTTAAACCATGTGTGGACGAGTTTATTGACATGTGTCTCTAGACGTTTCAAGACCTTAATGGGTGGATCAGATAGAGGTTCATATACGTTTGGGTCTAGTAGTAGGGTCAGGGCTTTCTCTCGGTAGGTTGATCGGTCCAACACAACGGTCCGGCGCCCTTTATCCGCAGGAAGTACGACGATGGAGTTGTCTTTTCTTATAGATGATAGGGCGGCACGCTGACGATGGTTAAGGTTTGAGTAAGTTTTTCGAGTGCTGCGGAGGATTGCGGCAGTCTTGAAACGGATCTCGTTGGCAGATTCTTCGGGAAGGTTGATAATACTGCTTCTATACCCATAGCGAGCTGTGTGAATGGAGGTTTGGATGGTATAACGGCGAATTTCATGCCGTTGGATAAAACATTCAGCTGCTCGTTGGATAGTTGTTTGCTGCTTAGATTCAAGACGAAGGAAGTTGTGTCATTTGAACGTGTGCTCGCCTTTAAGGAGTTAGCTTCTATGCTTAAGTTTATGAATTTGCGCTGTTGGCGTAAATGGTAGGTATCAGAGATCTGATTAGCCCGATGGCAGATGGTATGTATAAGGTTCGTAAATACGATAGGCGAGACCTTACCTTGTAGATGTTGTAACAGTCTGGACTTGTTGTTGTCAGCGCTCTTGATTTCATGGTGGAGATGGGTTATCCACAATTTTAATGTGCGTAGACTGAAGTTGAAACAGGCACGATCCATGTGAGAGTTGTGGAACGGGGCTTTGTAGCTGAACCCTTTCGGTATGATTCGATTGCTTTTGCATCTGTGTGCAAAGCGTAGATGTTGCCTGTTGCGGGCTATTGAAAGGAAGGACTTTTGTAACTGCACACAAACTAAGAACCACTCTCCTGCTGGAAAACTATGGCATTTAAAATGTATACAAATTTCAATTTATTAAACATTTTTAACTTTAGCCCAGTTTTTCCAGGTCTTGTTGCAATATCATTTTGTGTTCCTGTCAGTAATATGGTGTTCCATTACTTCTTTAATTACTGACTGCATTATTTTTCCTGGAACAGAAGCCAAGCTAACAGGACTAGAAGTTAAGCTAACTTCACCCTTTGTTTCCTCTCTGTTAAGTTAATAGGAGAGAGCACATCTCCAATATCCCTAATACCCCTGAATCCAATGATACTCTCATCACAGTGGCAAAAGGTTTGTTCACCTCCTCTGCTGCTTCTTTCAATATGACTGGATAATTCCAATTACAGGTACCTTAATTTTATAATTTAAATATTTTATAATAAATAAATATACCAAACGAAAAGTAGAATAATTTGAAAATATTTTAATTTAACAAATGATCTGTGATCAGAAATACAGTTTGCAACTTAACTGATTCAAACTATATTTATGATCATAACTTGATATCACAAATTTAAAAAAAAAAAAATTACTATTACTAATTATTAAAAAAAATTACTTTACTTTTAAAATGTATTTACTTTAATATTATTTACTAAATTTACTATTCTATTACTAATTACAAATTTACTATTACTAATTTCTTATTACTATAGTAAGACTAATTTCGGACAGGGCGAGATTTAAACTCTTAAATCTCGTACTGCCCGAAATTTGTCAAAATTCTAAATCTATCTAGGCAATTAACATCATATTAGCAGTTGCCCAGACTTGGAAATGACATTAAGCAACTATTTTTGAAGCCAATGTTTCTGTGGCGAACTTTAAAGCCAAAAATGATGGTTAAAAATTATTTCAGCATAATGCTAAATTCGTAAATATAATTATAATAATAAGATTCTTTATTAACATAAATTTTATACAATAGTGATTCCTTACACAGAAAGCCAGAGGAACTTACAATTTGTTGTTTATACAAGTGATTTTGTTTTATAAAAATAAAAACTAAATAATAATTATAATAATAACTAAATAATAATTAATAGATCAAAGCAAATATGATAATCAAAATGTAAAAATGAAGTAGTAATTACAGCGAAAAAGGACTACAAATTACAGCGAAAAATTAGATGCAGAACCGGCCCGAGGTCTACCAGCGCCGTCTGCGAGATTTTTTGGTGCTGCCTCTCCAACTTCCTATTAAGTTTATGCATTACTTTTACTATTAACTGAAAAATACTTACTTTTTTATTTAAAAAACAGAAACAATATATGAGAGCCCCTGAAGGATAGAATCAAATATGTTGTTTAGGAAATAAATAAATTAACCAAATTTTGCAATATAATAATGTTATTTATTATAATATAAATCGTATCAACGAATAAAACATGGTATAATTATTTAATATAACCCGCAACAAATTATTTATAATTCTGTATAAAAATCAGTAGCTAACTAATATATGCGTACTCAAAGAATCAAAAATAGGATGACATAACTATCTATTAAATGAGACAAAAGTAAAGTAAATTGACTAAAGAGTATTAAAATGACTGAAAAATAGGAACACATATTTAATATTAACAAAAATTGACTTTTCTTGCTTTTTTAATAGCAAAAGTTTTGACTGATTCCGAAACTTCCATGTTTTGGACAACAGGAACTCCCCGACGTACGTATGGGTTGCGTTCCGCGGAACGGTACGTAAGTCGGAATTTCCCCCATGCTTGTGCAGCACTCGCAACTGTGCTCTCTGAATTGATTGAATCAAAAAAGAAATGTTCGACGAATATATGAATAAAATTATTTATTGTATTTATTCAATTTTTTTATCTCATTGCGCAGGAAAAATTACAAAAGCGTGCAATTTAAAAAATTTGAAAATTGTGAAATTACAAAAAAAGAGAGGAGACAGGAACAACATCAGTAAGTTTTACTTCTCGAGCAGCGTTGCTAGAATCGACGTCTTCAGCTGATAAGTACGCCGCTGCGGAGGTTGCGCGCTGTGGAGATCTAGAAGGGGTCGGCAGCTCAACCTTAACGAAAAACGTATTAATGAATGACTGGACTGTGGCCTTTTTTTTTTCATCGTAGATTTCTTTATAGCAAGAAAACATATCATTCACCCCTCAGTTAACTTTTAAGAATCGTTCGTTGTCAGGGTCCATCTTCTCAAATCTCGCCATTGGTGATGTAATTTCACGAAATACCATTGCCATCTCTCTGATCATCATCAGAGAAATGGCAATGCCATTTCGTGAAATTGCCATCGCCAGGTCTTTCCATTTGCCATCGCCAGGTATTTCCATTTGCCATCGCAAGCGTCTCGGCTAATCATTTTGGTTCATCTTGAGCTTCGTCAGTATTTTCTTCTTTCACTATCGCTGCCTGCAAGTCAATAAGTTCTTAGTTACGTAATTCCTTCTCTTCTTCCTCTATAAACTCCTCCACGTCTTTAGCATCAACCTCCAACTGAAGTAGCTCTGCAACCTTTACAATTTTATCTGCAACCTCTTCATATGATTCGTCTTTTTCAATCCTTCGAAGCCCTTTACGTACCGTGGGCATATTTTCTTCCATGAGCCATTTAAACAACTTTTAGTAATTTTCGCCCAGGCCTTATTAATGTTTAAGATAGCGTGGTAAATATTGTAAGATTTCCAAAAGTCTCTTAACGTAAAGTTTTTCTCATCGTCTACTGTAGGCAATGCCTGAGCAAATGTTGTGCGTAAATAGTATGCTTTTAAATTCGAAATAACACCCTGATCCATAGGTTGGATGACTGAAGTCGTGTTTGGCGGTAGAAATATGACTCTCACGTTCGAATTGAAATCATCTAGATGCGTCCTACGTAGCCAAGTGGTCACGAGCGGGAGTGCAGTAGCACACGTTCTTTGAGTAGCCCGGAGTTCAAGCCCGTGACTGCTAAATACGGTAGATCTGCCGACCAGCGTGGCAGGTTATAGTCCATTTTGTTGAGGAGGCTTCCATCCTGCAGTGGGTTGATAATGGCTGCAGTCTACTTTTTACTTTAAATGCGTAGGATGTCCAGGAACATTATCTAATAGAAGCAAAATCTTGAAAGGAACGTCGTTGTCTTTACAATATTTTTCAACCTCGGGAATGAAGCAGCATTTATACCAATCCTCAAGAGAGATATTGTTACCCCTGGTCTCTGTTTCGATCGGAAATGCACGGGTAGGGTGGCTTTATTGACGCCCTTAAATGCACGAGGATTTCCAGAATGGTACACAAGCAGTGGTTTTAATCTGTAATCTCTTGCTGCATTGGCCCCAAGGAACAGTGTGGCCCTCTCTTTTGACGCCTTGAAACCTGGCATTGTATTTTTCCCTTTGGCAATGTATGTTCAATCCGGCATTTTTGTTCCAATACAGAGCAGTTTCGTCAATGTTAAAAATTTGCTGCGTTGAATAGCCGCCTTCATCAATAATTGTTTTCCAACACATCACAAAATTTTTTTGCGGCTGCAGAATCGGCACTGGCGACTTCACCGCATCATTTAGTTTAACGTTGTGGAAACCACAACGGTTGCTGGAAAGGTTCGAAGATCTCCTTAATTTGAAAATATCAGATTGTGTTATAAATCCTTTTTTTTTAAATAATGACGATGGTGAACGTTTTGTAGAAGAAGAATTTTTTTTTTTTTTTATGTGAACCCCAAACACGAGAGGTATTAGAACCTATAGTACTCAGTACCGTGCTTGGGTTGGGGGTTGAGAAGACGAAAGAAGATATTTGCTGACATTGGACTTGAACTTCTGTAGATTGTAATTTTCAGGAAATACGTAAGAAGGAAGGTTGTTCCAGAAAACGGCAGTTGGATGAATAAACGAGGAAGATGAAAAGTTGGTTCTGTGAGTTTGAAGTTGGACAGTAAATGGATGTTGGCTGGTGGCGGCACGTGTTCGGACTGTTTTGAAAGAGAGAGCGGGAATTATAGAAGCCAATTCAGAAGAACAGTGCCCATGGAGGTATCTGTAGAAGAGGCATGCAGCAGAAACAGTACGTCTATAAGAAAGCGAGTGGAGAGACTCTGTTAGAGATGAATCATTAATTAACCTAACTGCCCTCTTCTGAATGGAATCAAGAAGCCTGAGGGATGTTTTGGGGCGACCCCAGATGTGGGAACGATATTCAATGGCAGGGTGGATTTGCGATTTATACAGAGTGAGCAGCTGTTGGAAGAAAAGTAACGCCGAGAGCGAAACAGAAAACCAATTTTTTTAGATGCAGAGGAAGCAATATTTGTAATGTGCTTGTGCCAAGAGAGATTAGAAGTCAGGGTAATCCCCAAAAGAGATATATCATTTTACCTAGAACTCGGAGTGTCCCGAAAGATACGCATAGGAGCAGAAGAATCCTTTTTGCGAGATATAAGACAAGACTGAGTTTTAGAAGGGTTGAAATCAACTCCGTTGTCGTTGCCCCACTGGAGAATTACCTGAAGTTCGGCATTTAAGGAATTGGTAGCAGATTTTCGAGAAGTTGAAGCTGACTGAGCAGGACAAGGTTTCTCATGGTAGAAAGTGGAATGCAATGTGCTATCATTGGCAAAACTAGGGATAGGATTGCCAGTCAACGGAAGAAGATCATTAATATACAAGAGGAAAAGAGTGGGGGAAAGAACTGAACCTTGGGGGACACCGGCATCAGTGGAGAAGTTAGAAGACAGAGAGCCATGTACCATCACCATCAGTGAGCGATCAGAGAGAAAACTGGATAACCAATTACTAACAACAGTATGCAAACCATAAGATGGAAGCTTGTTTAGAAAACCTTTATGCCAAACACGATCAAAAGCCTTTGAAATGTCAAGAGCAACTACCTGTGTTTCACAGAATTCAATGAAAAAGAAAACTTTTCCATTGAATTAATCCATAAATGGGTAACATAAGCCAGAATATCACCAGTGGATCGACACTGACGGAATCTCATACTGGCGATCGTTGATCAGACAAACGGTTTCTAGGTAGTTTAAAAGTTGGCGGTTAATTGGTTTCTCCATTATTTTAGAAAGAGTAGAAGTAATTGCAATGGGACGATAATTGGATGGGAGCGATTTGTCACCCGTTTTAGGAACTGGCTGCATATGAGCAAATTTCCAAGCAGAACGAAAAACATCTTTGGAATAAGAAAGTGAAAAAAGGCGGCAAAGAATAGGAGTAAGTTCAGGAGCACAGGTTTTGAGAACAAGTGGAGAAATACCATCAGGACCTGGAGCTTTCTTAGCATCAAGATTCATCAAAATCCTTCTGATATCCTTTTGACGGAAGACCACAGGAAGCATTGAATGGAGCGTGTTGGGAATGGTGAGAGGCGTTTTACCAAGATCATTAATACATGAGCGGGAAGAAAAATGGTATGCTAGAGGGTCAGCTTTATCCTTGGGTGAAGTGAAAACAGAACCATCTGGTTTGGACAGAGGTGGGAGCAGAGATGGGCAAAAGTTGCGACCAACAGCTTTGGCAAGAGACCAGAATGCTCGGCTACCATTAGGGCAAAAAGAAAGTTTTCTACTCTTAGACTGTTCAAACTCTAGTTTGGACTGATCAATAACTGCTTTACAATTGTTGCGAGCTTTGGTGTAGGCAGAAAATGAAACTGAAGAATTTGAAACAAGCCAATTACGATATGCAACATTCTTCTGTTGAACAGCCTTAGCACATTTATTGGAAAACCAAGATTTAGATAAAGGACACGATTTTAAAGTGGAGTGTGGGATAAAGGATTCCATTCCTGCAAGAATAATTTCAGTGACACGATCTGAGCAAACGTTGACATCAGAAGTTTTGAAACAGTAATCCGACCAAGGAAAAGAAGAAAAGAAGTCTCGCAGGTCATCCCATTTTGCATTCTTGTAATGCCAAACAACACGAGGTTGGGAATAGCCATGAGTTAAAGGTTCCATTGGAGAAGAGACAATCACCAAGTTGTGATCTGAAGTGCCTAAAGGACCTCTCACTTAGACCGCGTACTTAGAAGGGTTGTTTGTGAGAAAAAGATCAAACGTATTGGCTGTATGATTAGGATTGTCCGGTATTCTTGTAGGTAAATGAACAATCTGTGTTAGGTCATTAGTAATTGCAAAAGCCGCAGCATCTCGACCTGCTGGGTCGGTGTGACTAGAAATCGGAAGCCAGCTGGAGTTGTGAACATTAAAATCACCAAGGAAAATTACCTCACTGTTAAGAAAGTTGAACTGGAGAAAATCAAATTGCAAAAAAGAGGAAGTCAAAGAGTTCCAAGTGATTAGTGGAGTTGGGAGAACGGTAGAGACAACACATTAATTTGACACAATGAGGTAGAGAGATTTTAAGCCAGAGAAGATCAAAGAGAGGAGATTCCAAATTGCCCATTCTCTGACTGAGAATATCAGAACGGACATATGCACAAGTACCACCTTTGAGGCGAAATGAATCATACAGCGAATAATTTGGGCAACTGAGATGAGCAGTAGTTGAATCAACCGATAACTGAGATTCTGTCAGAAAAAGTACATGTGGTTTGGCAGACTGCAAGTGGAAATGGACATCGTTTAGATTAGAATTGAGACCACGTATATTTGTGAAATGAATTAGGAAGTCCTTGGGAGGTTTAGATCTTTTCGCAGATAAGCTTGCTCTATTAGTTTGACGATTCATGGTGTATTCAATAGTAAGAAAAAGTGAGTGGGACATGCTGTAAGAAGTAATGAAATTTTTGGATATGGCGTACACGTGGTAAGAATATACCCAGATCCATGACATAACGTGGCCTCGACAATGCTCCCCGCATACACACTACTCGGACTCCCTCCAGTCACTATCTGGAAGAGTAGAGGTAGCAAGATTATACACTAGCTGATCCGGAAGCCTCCTAGAGAGTTACCAATAGGTTCGGTCCGGTGTACTAACTAGCGGCCGGCCTGCGAACACCGTTTTAGAGCTGTACCCTCGAAATGTAAGGAATATTGGATCTCGCCACGACGTTCATCATAACCTCAAAATCATCAATCATACTGCATGATGGAAGAGAATGGAAGAGTTGACCGGAACTTAGCTCTATGGACTAAACATGGGTTGCACCACTTCAAGCCTCCAAAAAGCAAAGTGGTGGTATTTCACCGGTTGATGAGAGTCATCTATAACCTAGTACTGCCTGCTAACATAGAGGGGCGGCGTTCCTCCATGTGGTGTGAGCGCCACACCTCGACCCCTGCTTACGTTGGTTCACACCTGGGTGGTCACCCACCATGTACTTGTACATGGAAGTTATACCCAGGATTACTAACAGTCCCACCATCGTGAAGGTGCAAGTAGAGGATTTGGCTGTCACAGACCGTCCGGACTTCGCCGAAATTGGTTCCACTTGACTTGAGTGTCACCCGAATATCAGTTCCCTCAGCGTTTTAGACTCCCAGGTAGCAAGTACAGCTTGTCTGGCATATCTGAGAGAATGTCTGTGACAACCTCAAGGACCATTGATTACAATGGTCAACCCCAAGGACCATTAAATTGATTACAAAATAAAGTTGAACTGAAGCCAAAATTTCAAAATCCATATCAGGAATTTTGGTTACAAAAGAAAATCCCTGACCATTATCCTGCATTGTGGGGAATTGTAAAAAAATTACTTATTTCTTTTACGACATCATATCTAGTCGAAACTGGTTTCAGTGCTGTATCTCAATTGCTGACAAAACAAAGAAATTGTCTGGACGTGGCGATTTACGACTTCTACTTACAGATATTAAACCTAATATTGATAAGCTAATAAATCTCCACCAAGCTCATCCACGAATTAAATATTAAAATATAATTAATTATTTACATTAATATCATGACTTTTTTATGTAATTAACTTTAATTTTTATGACTTAATTAAAGTGACTATAATTGACTTTATTTATGTAGTTGTAATATTTTATGAAGAATTAATAAAGTGCAGTAAATCGTTTTCTTTATAATTCACACACATACATGCAGGGCTGCATTTACGTTTTTGGAGGCAAACAGACAAATATTCATTTCAGTTATTTAGCTTCACTTTATACTGGTGGGCTAAAGAAAAGCCCTCGCCAGGGATTTTTTTAGGTGGGGGGCGGTGATCCAACCAAGGGGGGAGCGGTGATCCAAAAAAGTTTGAGAAGCACTGCTCTAGAGCAAGGGGGCACTTCAATCGTCTTAAATCAATGGCAATTAAACTGCATTGAAAATGCAGTTTAATTGCCATTGATTTAAGACTTGAAAGTGCCATTGCTACACTTGAAAATGGAATTCTTCGCCATTGTTGGTTCTGTAATGAGTTTCCAGACCAGATTGATCCTGAGGTATAGATGAACTTTATCACGATGTGTGACGGAAATTGCCCTGCTCTTGATGCAGTTCCTCGTATACCTGATGACTGGGTACAAAGAAACACGCTCCTTAATATAATCATTAATAAACTTCAGCTTATTACGGCAATCATTTGGTCCTTGAAGTTGTCACAGACATTCTGTTAGATATGCTAGACAAGTTGTAATTACTCCCTGGGAGTCTAAAACGCTGATGGAACTGACATTCGGGTGACATTCAAGTTAAGTGGACCCAATTTCGGCAAAGTCCGGACGGTCTGTGATAGCCAAATTCTCTGCTTGCACCTTCACGATGGTGGGACTGTTAGTAATCCTGGGTATAACTTCCATGCACAAGTACATGGTGGGTGACCACCCAGGTGTGAACCGACGTAAGCAGGGGTCGAGGTGTGGCGCCCACACCACATGGAGGAATGCCACCCCTCTGAGTTACCAGACAATACTAGGTGGTAGATGACTCTCATCAACCTCTCTGCTCGTCATTGATTTAAGACGATGGAAGCTTCCTCTTGCGCTAGAGTATATCAGCCTCTCTGCCACTAGGCCTGAATTTTTCTACCTCTTGTGGGACAGTTGTTTCAGTTTAAAGCTCTCGGTGAGCGCAGGTGTCTACCAGGCTCTAGACCGTTCTATGGTGGTAATTTTCTTAGAGGCTGCATATTTTGAAATTGCAGCAACCCTTGTCACCGGCTGATTCTCATCAACCGGTGCAATACCATCACTTTGCTTATTGGAGGCTTGAAGTGGTGGAATACATGTTTAGTCTCCAGGGCTAAGTTCCAGTCAACCATTCCCCATCTCTTCCATCATGCGGTTTGACTGATGACTTTTGAGGTTATGATGAACATCATGGCGAGATCCGATCTTCCTTACATTTCGAGTGTACAGCTCTAAACGGTGTTCTCAGGCCTACCGCTAATTAGTACACCGGACCGAACCTATCGGTAACTCACTAGGAGGCTTCCGGATCAGCTAGTGTATAATCTTGTTACTTCTACTCTGCCAGATAGTGACTGGAGGGAGTCCGAGGTGTGGCGCCCACACCCCATGGAGTGTGTATACAGGTGGGCATTGTCGAAGCCACGTTATGTCAAGGATCGGGGTGTATTCTTACCATGTGTACGCCACATTCAAAAATTTCATCACTTCATACAGCATGGTCCCCCTCCCCGACTTTTTCTTACTATTGAATTTACCATGAATTGTCAAACTAATAGAGTAAGCTTATTTGCGAAAGGATATAAACCTCCCAAACACTTCCTAATTCATTTCACAAATATACGTGGTCTCAATTCTAATCTTAACGATGTCCATTTCCACTTGCAGCCTGCCAAATCCCATGTACTTTTTCTGACCGAATCTCTGTTATCAGCTGATTCAACTACTGCTCATGTCAATTGTCGAAATTATTCGCTGAATGATTCCTTTCGCCTCAAATAATCTTGTGGTGGTACTTGTGCATATGTCTGCTCTGATATTCCCTGTCAGAGACTTCATAATATGGAATCCCCTCTTTTCGATCTTCTCTGGCTTAAAATCTCTCTACCTCATTGTGCCAAATTCATTTGTTGTCTCTAAAGTTCTCCCAAATCCACTAATCACTTTGATCTCTTCGACTTCCTCTCTTTGCAACTTGACTTTCTCCAGTCCAACTTTCCTGACAGTGAGGTAATTTTCCTTGGTGATTTTAATGTTCAGAACTCCAGCTGGCTTCCGTTTTCTAGTCACACCGACCCAGCTGGTAGAGATGCTGAGGCTTTTGCAATTACTAATGACCTTGCACAGATTGTTCATTTGAGTCTAGGAAAATTGATCGCCAGCATTTCACCGCCAGCAATTGATCGCCAGCAATTTACCGCCGCGTCAATTTATCGCATAAACAATTTACCGCCGTATCAGTTTATCGCATAAACAATTTACCCCCAGCAATATACCGCCGCGTCAGTTTATCGCGTTTTACTGTCTAGAAGCAATGAGATGGCTTTGGTCAAATCATAAAAAAAGTTATTTTTTATTTAAGTTTCTGCCTTAAGCTATGATTAGTATATTTTTGGAATTCTATGAACTGTGAGGGAATAGTACGCAAATAAAAAAAACACATTTTTGGAAATATGTAATTTAATAGGTACATTATGTATTTTAATAGTTATATGTATCACAAAAATAGTCAAAAAATCCATTATTTGAACAATATAGCAATTGGTTAATTTTAAACTAATCATAAAAAGTTATTTTTTAAGTTTCTGCCTTAATCTAAGATTAGCATATTTTTGGAATTCTATGAACTGTGAGGGAATAGTACGGAAATAAAAAAAAAACTACTTGTATAGAAATATGTAATTTAATAGGTAGATTATTTAGACTCAAGTGTTTAGGGCATAAGCCTCAAGCTATGAAGGAGTCTAGACTATGTATAAATATAGTGCAAATGCATCAGAAATACATAGCTATATCTGAATAAATCAGAATATTGGTAAAACGGCTATGTATTTCTGATGCATTTGCACTATATTTATACATAGTCTAGACTCCTTCATAGCTTGAGGCTTATGCCCTAAACGCTTGAGTCTAAATACATGATACACCATCAGGCATCTCTCATATTGTGGAGTTATACTTCATAACTGTTTTGCCATCATTGCATCACTCGGGTACCTACCCACTCACTGACGAAGGGCCAAATAGCCCTGAAACAGTGCTGCTAGGGGGAGCTTGATGATGTCCGGAGTTTCCGAGAATAGGTAACAACAGCCTTCTCCACTGGGGAAGCGTTGCCTATTCGAGGAGTTTATGAGTTTTTGAGTGGTGTGAGTTGAAGGAGTTACTGTCCCTTTCATTCTTCTACACTGTTTCTTTTCCTCTTCCACTCCTACTTTAACTTTCCCTCTACCTTTTTTGCTTTTCTAAGTCTAATAGGGACAAGTGGATATTCGAGTAGATATTCACATACATACATCAAATAGCCCTGAAACAGTGCTGCTAGGGGGAAGCTTGATGATGTCCGGAGTTTCCGAGAATAGGTAACAACAGCCTTCTCCACTGGGGAAGCGTTGCCTATTCGAGGAGTTTATGAGTTTTTGAGTGGTGTGAGTTGAAGGAGTTACTGTCCCTTTCATTCTTCTACACTGTTTCTTTTCCTCTTCCACTCCTACTATAACTTTCCCTCTACCTTTTTTGCTTTTCTAAGTCTAATAGGGACAAGTGGATATTCGAGTAGATATTCACATACATACATCAAATAGCCCTGAAACAGTGCTGCTAGGGGGAGCTTGATGATGTCCGGAGTTTCCGAGAATAGGTAACAACAGCCTTCTCCACTGGGGAAGCGTTGCCTATTCGAGGAGTTTATGAGTTTTTGAGTGGTGTGAGTTGAAGGAGTTACTGTCCCTTTCATTCTTCTACACTGTTTCTTTTCCTCTTCCACTCCTACTATAACTTTCCCTCTACCTTTTTTGCTTTTCTAAGTCTAATAGGGACAAGTGGATATTCGAGTAGATATTCACATACATACATCAAATAGCCCTGAAACAGTGCTGCTAGGGGGAGCTTGATGATGTCCGGAGTTTCCAAGAATAGGTAACAACAGCCTTCTCCACTGGGGAAGCGTTGCCTATTCGAGGAGTTTATGAGTTTTTGAGTGGTGTGAGTTGAAGGAGTTACTGTCCCTTTCATTCTTCTACACTGTTTCTTTTCCTCTTCCACTCCTACTATAACTTTCCCTCTACCTTTTTTGCTTTTCTAAGTCTAATAGGGACAAGTGGATATTCGAGTAGATATTCACATTACATACATAAATAGCCCTGAAACGGTGCCGTCTGGGTGGTGGTATCCATCTGAGAATAAGTAACATTGGTCTTCTCCTTAGGTGAAGCGTTACTTATTCGAAGTAGTGCAATATCATGGCAACTCGTTGTGAAGGTATTCACAATATGAGATATAACTTAAAACGATGCCGTTTTACCAATATTCTGATTTATTCAGATATAGCTATGTATTTCTGATGCATTTGCACTATATTTATACATAGTCTAGACTCCTTCATAGCTTGAGGCTTATGCCCTAAACGCTTGAGTCTAAATACATGATACACCATCAGGCATCTCTCATATTGTGGAGTTATACTTCATAAATGTTTTGCCATCATTGCATCACTCGGGTACCTACCCACCCACCGAAGACGTTCTACGGACTTTGCTGCTTCATCGGGTATTGTTTCGTAAAGAGGGAAGATTTTCTGGAGATCGTAAGTTCTTGACATTAAGTTTATTTTTTTTGCTGACCCTAGTAAAGCTTACAGGGTGGGATTAAGTGCCTGCGGGCACTTTTTGTACGGTTTTTTTTTTTTTTTTGGTTTGTTTGTTCTCTCTATGATGAATTTTTACATACGTGAAAGAACTCTGGAGTTTACTCTGGACACCGAATATGAACCGAGGCAGGTAATAGAGGGATTAGCAAAATGCGTGAGCCTGTCGAGACTACAGGGGTTTACTTTGTTACCTCTGAGGAAGTATCAAGTAGTATGTAAGGACCATGTGACTAGGGACACACTGCTTAGAGGGTTTCCATTCGAGAACCAAATGATACACCCCCATTTGGTGGGCAGTATCAGGAAATATATAACCATAGAACGGTATCCCATCGAAATACCAAACACATATTTAAAAAGTGCATTAGACGCATACGGGAACGTTACACGGATAGAAATGCACGCGTGGGAGGGTTTCCCCGAGCTATACACAGGCAAAGTCACGATTCAAATGGAAATGAAGAAGCCGGTCCACAATATCATATATGTTATGGGAAACCGACTAGTTTTAAACTACAGAGGTGTGGAAAAAAAATGTTTGAAGTGCGGCAGTTCGGACCATCTAGGGGCGAATTGCACAAAAGGGCGGTGTTTTAACTGTAGAGAAGTTGGGCATATCAGCAGTGACTGCCCAAAACCATGCAGCAAATGTGGTGATACAAACCACAAAGCGGGCAATTGCTCGGTGAGGTCATACGCAGATGCCACTAGAGAGGGGGAGGAAAAAGAAAAGCGCTCGAGAGAGGGAAACATGGTTATTCTAAAGCCACAGGGAGGGAAAAAAATTCCATTGACAGAATCAGTGAATTTAATAACAGAAACAGATGAGGGGGCCACAGACATAAAACAAGTCACTCCCACCTCAATGGAAACAGAAGAAACAGCAAGAGGGCAGAAGAGGGGAGAAAACGGAGAACGAGAACAGGTTGAAGGAGGGGGGGAAAAGAGGAAGAAGCAAACCACAGAAGGAGACAACATCGTTGCAGAAGATCTAGGCGAGTCGAGTTCAGAGGACTCCGAAGGGGAAGGGCCGTTAGGGGAAGGCAGAGAAAAGCTAATCGGGGTACAGCATTTAATGAAATATGTACCGGTAGGTCAGGAAAAGTTGGGGGAAAAGTTATCAGAATGGGAGCAAAGTCTGGGGAAACCCAGACTAACACTAGAGCAAACCGGAGAGGGAAAAATGGAGAGAATACAGTTTATGTGGAGGGATATTTTCTTCGGAAATTTGGTAGGACAGACCCTCTTAGGAATCACACAGCAATTAAGTAACTCCCGAATCAAATGGATCGCGGGGCAAGAACAAGAGCTGGGTAAAATCCTATACGGCCTTAGCATATCACAAACAAAATAGGTGAAACCCCTTGGCAGATCCGTTATCAATACCCATGGTAATTATCGGAACCCTGAATGTCCGTGGTTTTTCCCAGGGGCACACACAACATCACATCTGGAGAATGACATTATTAATGGGTATCAGAATTTTATTTATCCAGGAAAGCCACATGCACAATATCTTACAAGTGCAAAAATTTCAAAATCGCTTTAAATGTTTAAGCTTTTGGAGCTTTGGCACAAATAATACCAGGGGGGGTTGGCATCATAATCCTACCACCCATTGTAGGAAGGTTTTGCAACCTTCAAAGAGATGTGGAAGGCAGGGTAGTCTGCATAGATTGGAAATTAGATTCCCACACAATCCGGTTAATAAATGTTTATGCGCCAAACGATGCCCCAGAACGGGTACGGCTAATTAATAATCTGCGCCCATTTATGATGGGCACCCGTTGGACTATCCTTGGGGGCGATTGGAACTGTGTCCTAGATCCAGTTAAGGATAAGACCGGCACGGGGGACCCTACAAAGGGGAAAAAGGGCGCTCTGGAGTTGCACGACATTTCTCTACAGTGCAATCTCATAGATGTATGGCGTTGGCACAATCCCACAGCACACGGCGCAACGTGGACTAGGGGTACAGTAGGCACAAGAATTGATCGCATATATGCACCAAGGGATATGGCAAGCAAAGCTACCAGAGTTAGGCACGTAAATATTTCTGGGACACGCCCCCTGACGGATCATAAACTGTTAATAATGAACCTTCCGTTAGGCGCAACAATAGACTACGGCAGAGGCACTTGGCGTTTAAACTCGGCTCTCTTGCAGGACGGGTGGCATAACATCGAAAGTTTAACGCATGAGCTGGTGCAGTCTGAGGATTGGACATGGGAGAAGTGGGCAGATTTTAAGCAGGCTGCAAGAACATCATTCCAAAAGACAGCTAAGGAAAGAGGGGTGGAAAGGAAAAAAGTGCTAAGGCATTTGTGTGAAGTACGGCGATTGTTAAGCTACTGTCATGATGAAATAGGAGTACAGCAAGTGCAAAAAGAAATACAGCTACATCTGGAAACACAGGCAGAGAACAAAGCAGTCCAGATGCGACTGCGATATAGGCTTGCCGACAAGAGGGCAGGGTTGATTTTCGATCAGTACAACAGGATGCAAACGAGCAACAGCCCCATACAACAGATCCAAGTGGGATCACGTCAGTACGATACCACCAAAGACATCATGGAATACTTCAATGACGTATACAAACAGTTGTATGCAGCATTTGTAGGGCCAGCGTTACCAACTAGCTGGGAGATGTCACGGTTCTCTGCGGCTCAGCAACAGGAGCACAACCAGCCAATCTCTTTGAAGGAAGTTTCCACAGCCTTGCGAGAAATGAAAGCAAACAAAGTGCCAGGCCCAGATGGAATAACAACAGACTTCTATAAGAAAGCTTGGAAAAAGGTGGGGCCAGTTTTGGCTACAATTCTTTCTGACTTCTTCATGTCGGGTAAAGTTCCGGAAAGCTTTCTGGAGGCTCAGACGATATTCTTAAGAAAGCAGGGGAGAAGGGGTGAAGAAGTGGGAGACTGGAGGCCGATTTCGCTATTAAATGTAGACTATAAACTCTACGCTAAAGTATTGAATAATCGCCTCAAAAGACATTTAGGATCCATCATAGGGGCAAACCAGACATATGGGGTGCCAGGCAGATCCATGGGAACAAATTTGATCTTCTTGAGGGACCTGCAGCCATATTGTCAGAAGAAAGACTACAGCATAATCCTGGCGGTGCTTGATATAGAGAAAGCTTTTGATAAACTGTCTCAGAATTTTCTTCAAAATCTGTTATATACTGTACAGGTGGGTTCACAGTTAAGAGCAGCCATCATCAGTTTATACAAAGGAGCTACCACCACTCTAGCAATCAATGGATACAGCTCGGATAAAGTAAAACTGGAGAGGGGGGTGAGACAGGGCTGCCCACTAAGCCCTGCTCTCTTTTCAATGGCGCTGGAGCCCATACTCAGGCAATTAGACAACTCCAGTAATATCAAAGGAGTCCATCTTCCTGGATCGAATCCCGATTGCAAATACATAGCCCATGCGGATGACGTCATTCTCACCATGTCTGATTGCAGTTCCTTGCAGAGTGCGCTGGATTTGTTTGGTTACTTCAGCCTGTCAAGTGGCCTATGTCTTAATAAGCATAAAACAAAATGTCAACAATGGGGGAAGAATGCTCCACTACAGTTACCAGTGGGCCTCTCCTTCTCTGCGGAGCCCATCACCATTCTGGGAGTGCCTTTCGCAAGACAACCAAAAATAACAACCCGACAATTGTTAAGCGCCTGGGAGGAAGAAATCGGCCAATGGAACCTAGGCCTGCTGTCGTTCTCTAGAAGAGTAACAATCATATGGATGATTCTCATCCCAATGGTGATGAATATCGTGACAGTCACCAACTTTAAATATATCACGCAAAAAAGGTTGCACAGAAGGCTATTCAAGTTCTTCTGGAACAATAGGCAACAAGAGGTGACGCAACAAAGGTTACATTGTAGAAAAGCGCTCGGCGGTTATGAAATGCCGCAACTAAAGTGGCTACGGTGGGCGTACATACTGAAACATGTCCGAACGGCCCTGTGGGACACGCATGTAGCTTCCTCTCTAATAAAATATCATATGGGAAGGTTTACAAAGTTGCTAGGAGTAGAACATACGGGATCTGCGGCAGAAATAATACCACCTTTCTACAAACTGATCATCAAATACCTCCAGCAGCTATCGGCAGCAGGTTTAGACATGGGGACAAAATTAAAAGTCTCAAAAATCTACTGGCAACTGTTTGACTTGTACATGCAACCAGTACAAAATCCCCGAGCGTGGAACAACTTAGACGAAACCCAAATGTTTAAAAATCTTCGCAAACATATAGGGTATGGGTCAAGAAGTGACTTAGCCTGGAGAGTGATTTACGGGCACCTGCCGGTGGAAGTAAACAAAGCTAAGTTCCGAGGACACTCAAACACCGAGTGCCAATATTGCAAAGCGCGGGAAACAGTAGACCACGCGTTTTTCTCCTGTCCAGCTGTACAACGTGTCTGGAACAAGGTCCATAGAATCATGAAAGTACCGCGATTAACAAGAGATCAGGTGTTATTTTTGCAATTTCCGGAGCCGGTCTCCAGAGCTACGCACATCTTGATGTTCGTAATAAATGAAGGAAAGTACCAAGCGTGGAAGATTAGGAAGAGAAAAACAGAGGGAACATGCATAGAGATATACAAACACACTATCCGATCCATGTATGCTGCAATTAGGAGATTTCTGATGTTGGAACTACTTGAATTGGGGAACCAGCAATTCCTAAAACAATGGTGTTACCCTACACCACTATGCCGGCTAGTGAACAACGAGGTGTACGTGCAGCTTAGGTGGTAAAACCAGGGACTAGGGGGTAGAAATCTTCTTAGCTTAGGCTAGAAGGGATATGGACCAAGCTGGCTGCAAGCAAATGGTCCCTCTCCCGATAATGCGGCGGCTTACGTTTAGAGTGAAGTCGCGTAAGAATGGAAGAATGAAAGAGGTGGAGGACTTGAGAACTCATGTAGGGCAAGCCAACTCCAGGCGGCTGCTTGCGTAGCGGGTAGTCACATGGACGGAGCCCTCCGCGGAATGTTTCCGAGTGAGCTTAACCCAATTGGGATATATTTTAATAAGTGCAAATGAGACTTTTTTTTTTTTTTTTTTCTCAAGAATAATGGATACCTACCCACCCACTGAGGAGGGGCCAAATAGCCCTGAAACGACGTTTGCCTGACCAGCCTTATGGGCAGCAACAGACCCCCTCATCGGGGAAGCGCAACCCATCCGAGGAACAGGAAATTATGTGAATGAGCTGAAGAAATAACTGCCCCTTTCCTTCTTCATCGACGATCTTCTTCCTCTACCTCTCCTACTATCACTTTCCTACCTCTTTATTGCTGTCTTGGTCTAATAGGGGCAGTGTTTGGATAACTGAGAAATCATTATCCCTTACCTTTTTTTTTTTTTTCAAACGGTGCCGTCTGTGGGGCCTGATGGCCACTGAGTTTCCTCGAATAGGTAACAACAGTCTTCTCTACTGGGGAAGCGTTGCCTATTCGAGTAATATATGAGATTTGTGTGCGAGTCGAAGGAGCTGAGTTTCCTCGAATAGGTAACAACAGTCTTCTCCACTGGGGAAGCGTTGCCTATTCGAGGAATATATGAGCAGCTGTCCCTTTCTTCCTTCTACGGCATTTCCTTCCTCTACCTCTCCTACTATCACTTTCCTACATCTTTATTGCTTTTCTTAGTCTAATAGGGACAGTATGAGGATAACGAGAACTATTATCCCATACCAATTTTCAAAACGGTGCCGTCTGGGTGGTGGTATCCATCTGAGAATAAGTAACATTAGTCTTCTCCTTAGGTGAAGCGTTACTTATTCGAAGTAGTGCAATATCATGGCAACTCGTTGTGAAGGTATTCACAATATGAGATATAACTTAAAACGATGCCGTTTTACCAATATTCTGATTTATTCAGATATAGCTATGTATTTCTGATGCATTTGCACTATATTTATACATAGTCTAGGTAGATTATGTATTTTAATACATGTATCACAAAAATAGTCAAAAAATCCATTATTTGAACAATATAACAATTAGTTAATTTTAAACTAAACTAATTATAACATTAGGTATGTCAGAGTACACTGCAAAAATTCAAAATGAATGTTTATGCAATCTTCAGAATCAGTCACGTTGGGATAATTAATTACTAAGAAACTGTAATATTTACAACACAGTATGTAAATTATTAATCAGAAATATTATGCGCTATACCTCTTAGATAATCAACAATATCAGCCCGTTCATCATATACACTAACAAGCCTTTTAATTCGTTCATCACAATGGCGATACTTCTTTTTTTTGTTGCCCGGATCACTTCCACTTAAATATTATTCGATGCGCATTTCGTTAATACTTCGTTCTTTTTTAATGCAATCGATAAATTTCCAAATGTTGGGATGATAAGCAGCGACTTGTTCCTCAAGTTAAAAACATGCTACTTAGATTAAAGGAATTAAGTAGGTACCTACCTAATTGCAATTTTGGAAAATAACAGGCAATTAAATTAAAGCACCTGGAATGTTATGTATTTCTAGGAAATGTATACCTAGCATATAACTTTCATTTTATTAAAATGACCAGTAAATTTATATAAATTATATGTTTTGCCTGGCGATAAAATATGCTAGCCATTATTTTTAGGCTATAAATTGTTTATAAACTTAAATTTTCTTAAACTTTCGGTGATAAACTTTCCTAGACTCAGTCTAGAAATGTTTATCGCCCGCAATTCGCTGACAGCTTGTTTTTGTTTTGTTTTTGTTGTTATTTGGAGCATTAGCAACTAAGGCCATATTGCTCCGGGGATATAGCGGTGGTTATTCCCTGACCTTTCCGCATCCTCCGTATTTGGTGGCTCACGGGCTCGAATCCCGGTCTAATCAAAGTATTTTTGTTTACTGCAGCCTCCAGGGTTTCCCCTATTGCCGCAATGATTCTTGTAGGTTTTTTAAGCCGGCGAGTGTGTGTATGGGGAGGTTTTTGTTTGAGTGTTTGTTTTGTTGAGTGTTGTATGCCGGCACCTGGAGACTTTGCAGCCAGGAGGCAAGAACAGATATATCTTGCGTCCTGACTCCCGTCCCTAGCCACGTGGAGGCGCTCCAGGGAGTCTGGTTATCACAAAAGGAGGTTCTTGAACCTCTATATGTTTATACAATAATATTAAAATAGAGATAAATATAGCAATAAAAGAGTAAATCATCAAGTGTGGATAGAGTTGGTTTAGTTGAGTGGGGATCAATTAATGGAGTGAATGTTTCTAGTGTGTTTTACATACAATATGGTAATAATTTAAAATAAGTTAAGTTTCGTCAGGAGCTTAAAGCATAGCGTGTGGATGAATTTAGATTTAGTTAAGGGGAGCAGTAAAGTAGTGGGTGTTTCTAGTGAGTTTAGCATGTTCAATGTTTAGGTTGTCCAATGATCTATACCAAATATTGGCCCTTGTAGGGGCCCATCCTGCCAGAAGAGGGCACGGCGTAACAATCAATTCCATGCACCTGCGGCAGCCACGACGGAGCCGCGGCGACAGACACAAACCAGTGCACCACAACCGCGGCACCCCCGGAGCCACAGCAAACCTGAACAAAAGTGAACACTTCTAAGTTAGTAATTACTACAATTTTACAGTTGACAATATAAATACTTGGCAAAACAGCCACTGTCGCAACAACACTACGGCCGAAGACACAACCAGTGTCCTTAACCACAGCGCTACCGCAACAGCAACTTAACAGTTCTAAGGTAGTTAAGAATATCTTATAATTATCATAGCTATACAGTTCACAGTTATCTTTGCTCGTCCTACAGGGTTTAATTTCATCTTGAGGGGAAGCACCGCATTCAAGACACACATTCTTGCAGGGCTCAATCCTGTCCTAGAGTGTGTGGAGATGAGTTCACTGTGTGTTTTGCGAGTAGAAGGACGGACAAGCCAGTGTGGCAGGGTAGTTAACGGGAAACATGATTATTGCCAGTGGCTTCGACCCAGTCCTGTAGGGCTATAACCAAGTGAAATTCTCGATTGCTCAGCTTCTCGTAGATCTCGGTCCTGTCCTATGAAGGTAGGGTCCTCACTAATAAATAAAAAAAAAAAAAAAAAAACGCACATACTGAAGACACTGTGGCCTATGACATCGACCCAGTTCTTTAGGGCATGTTCAGTGTTAGTCACTAATTTCAAGGAAGCTACATCACAGTTATGTGTGCTCCTAAGCTGTGGGATGTCTTGTTCTTGAGTCCTTACTTTTGCTTCTTATTCAGTTCAGTATAATTGTGCTTCCGTTCTGCGTTACTTCCTATTTTCTTGTTCTGTTGAGTCCCTTCCACTTCATTCCTTCTTTTCATTTTCCCATTTACCTACTGTCTCTCTGTGCTTCCTGCTGGAGGGCCGCCCTTCGCCTGAATAATTTTCCTGCAAAAGCTGAAAGAAGTTTGAGCGATTCTGCCCCAGCTATCAGTTGTGGGAATTCTCCAGCGTTAGTTACGTTAGTCCCCAATAGCAGGGGATGTCTCAGATCTGTGTAGAGGTAACAGTCAAGTATGAGGTGTTTCACTGTTTCTTCTTCGCCGCATTGACAAAGGGGGGAGAGAGTTAGGCCTAATTTGTGGAGTTTGGAGTTGAGACTACCATGTCCTGTGATTAGAAAAGTAGTATGCATGCTTGGTGTCGACCAGTTCCTGGATTTGTCTCGCAGATATATTTGTGGGAAGAAGGTGAAGGTGTCTCTTCCCTTAGTTGTTGTTTGCCAGATATCCTGCCATTTTGTGCCTAAAATTCTTGCTTTGTTTTCTTTTATACTTTGGTTGGTGTCGTTGGCAATTCCTCCCAGCGTAGCCTGTATGCCTAGCCGTTGGTTGTGTGCCAGGTAGTGGTAGATTACATCAAAGTATACGGGTGGTCTCCCGCTCAACAAGCATGTGCTACGCACTGCTGCTCTGCCCACCTGGCTACGGAGACGGCCTCACTGCCAGCAATTAATCCCTAGCAGTTTACCGCCGCGTCAGTTTATCGCATAAACAATTTATAGCCTACCAATAATGACCAATAAATTTATATAAATTTATTGGTCATTTTAAATTGAAAATAAAGATTTTCTATAGGTGTTATTTAAGAATTAAGTGCAATTAAAAATGAAAGTTATATGCTAGGTATACATTTCCTAGAAATACATACCATTCCAGGTGCTTTTACTTAATTGCCTGTTATTTTCCAAAATTGGAATTAAGTAGGTACCTACTTAATTCCTTTAACTTAAGTAGTATGTTTTTAACTTGAGGAACAAGTCGCTGATTATCATCCCAACATTTGGAAATTTATCGATTGAATTAAAAAAAGAACAAAGTATTAACGAAATGCGCATTGAACAATATTTAAGTGAAAGTGATCTGGGCAACAAGAAAAAAGAAGTATCGCGATTGTGATGAACGAATTAAAAGGCTTCTTAGTGTATATGATGAACGGGGTGATTATCTAAGAGGTATAGCGCATAATATTTCTTATTAATAATTTACATACTGTGTTGTAAATATTACAGTTTCTTAGTAATTAATTATCCCAACGTGACTTATTCTGAAGATTGCATAAATAATCATTTTGAATTTTTGCAGTGTACTATGACATACCTAATGTTTATTATCGCTATTTGGTTTTTAGGAGCATTAGCAACTAAGGCCATATTGCTCCGGGAATATGCTGTGGTCATTCTCTGACCTTTCCGCATCCTCCGTATTTGGTGGTGACGGGCTCGAACCCCGGTCTAATCAAGAAGCGTGTGCTACGCACTGCTGCTCCTTCCCACCTGGCTACGGAGGCGCCACATACTTAATGTTATAATTAATTTAGTTTAAAATTAACCAATTGTTATATTGTTCAAATAATGGATTTTTTGACTATTTTTGTGATACATGTATTAAAATACATAATCTACCTATTAAATTACATATTTCCAAAAATGTGTTTTTTATTTCCGTACTATTCCCTCACAGTTCATAGAATTCCAAAAATATACTAATCATAGCTTAAGGCAGAAACTTAATTTTCCGGACCCCTGTTTATTTACCTACAAGAATTCCGGACAATCCTAATCATACAGACAACACGCTTGATCTGTTTTTCACAAACAACCCTTCTAAGTACACAGTCGAAGTAAGTGGTCCTTTGGGCATATCAGATCACAACTTGGTGATTGCCTCTTCTCCAATGGAGCCTTTATCTCATGGCTATTCCTAACCTCGTATTGTTTGGCATTACAAGAATGCAAAATGGGATGACCTGCGAGATTTATTTTCTTCTTTTCCTAGGTCGGATTACTGTTTCAAAACTTCTGATGTCAACGTTTGCTCAGATCATCTCAGTGAAATTATTCTCGTAGGAAGGGAATCCTTTATTCCACACTCCACTTTAAAATCTCATCCTTTATCTAAACCTTGGTTTTCCAATAAATGTGCTAAGGCTGTTCAAGAGAAGAACATTGCATATCGTAATTGGCTTGTTTCCAATTCTTCAGTTTCATTTTCTGTCTACACCAAATCTCCCAACAATTGTAAAGTTGTAATATATTAATCAGTGGAAACTAGATTTTGAACAGGCTAAGAGTAGAAAACTTGCTTCTTGCCCTAATGGTAGCCGAGCATTCTGGTCTCTTGCGAAAGCTATTAGCCGCAACTTTACCCACCTCTGTCAAAACCAGATTCCACTTCAGCCAAGGATAAAGCTGACCTGCTAGTATCCCATTTTTCTTCCAACTCATGTATCAATTATCTTGGTAAAATACCTCCCACCATTCCCATTATGCTCCATTTAATGCCTCCTGTGATCTTCCGTCAAAAGGATGTCAGAAAGATTTTGATGCAACTTGATGCCAAGAAAGCTCTACGTCCTGATGGTATTTGTTCACTTGTTCTCAAAACCTGTCCTCCTGAACTTCTTCCTGTTCATTGCCGCCTTTTCTTACTCTCTTATTCCAAAGGTGTTTTTCCTTCTGCTTGGAAATTTGCGCATATCCAACGAGTTACTAAAAAGGGTGGCAAATCCCTCCCATCCAATTATCGTCCCATTTCAATTATTTCTACTCTTTCTAAAGTAATGGAGAAATCAATTAACCGCCAACTTTTAAACTACCTAGAAACTTCCGTCTGGACAATGATCGCCAGCACGGATTCCATCAGTACAGATCCACTGGTGATATTCTGGCTTGTGTTAATCATTTATGGAAAAGTTCGGTGAAACACAAGCAGTTGCTCTTGACATCCCAATGGCTTTCGATCGTGTTTGGCATAAAGGTCGTCTAAACAAGCTTCCATCTTTTGGTTTGCCAACTGGTTTTTGCAATTAGTTATCCAGTTTTTCTGTCTGATCGCTCACTGAGGGTGATGTTAGATGGTTCTCAGTCTTTTAAGTTCTCCACTAATTCGGGTATCCCCCAGTTCTTTCCCCCATTCTTCCTCTTGTATGTTAATGATCTTCTTCCATTGACCGTAAATCCTATCCATAATTTTGCCGATGATAGCACATTGCATTCCACTTTCCAATTTGACAAACCTTGTCCTCCTCAATCTGCTTCAATGCCTCGAATATCTGCTACCAATTCCTTGAACGCCGATCTTCAGTTAATTCTCCAGTGGGGCAAAGACAACTTAGTTGATTTCAATCCTTCTAAAACCCAGTCTTGTCTTATATCTCGCAAAAAGGTTTCTTCTGCTCCTATGGTGACACTCTTTGGTGATACTCCGATTTCTAGGCAAAATGATTTATCTCTTTTGGGAATTACCCTGACTTCTAATCTCTCTTGGCTCATGCACATTAGAAATATTGCTTCCTCTGCATCTAAAAAACTCGGTTGTCTCTTTTGCTCTCGGCGTTACGTTTCTTCCAAACAGCTGTTCACTCTGTACAAATCGCAAATCCGCCACACCATGGAATATTGTTCCCACATCTGCGGTGATGTCCCCAAAACCTCTCTCAGGCTTCTAGATTACATTCAGAAGAGGGCAGTTATGTTAATAAATGAATCCTCTCTAACAAAGGCTCTCCACTCGCTGTCTCATAGACGTACTGTTTCTGCCGCATTCCTTTTCTACAGATACTTCCATGGGCACTGTTCTTCTGAATTGGCTTCTATAATTCTCGGTCTCTCTTTCAAAACAGTCCGAACACGTGCCGCCACCAAGGAACATCCATTTACTGTACAACTTCAAACTCACAGAACCAACTTTTCATCTTCCTTGTTTATGTTTATTCATTCAACTGCCGTTGTCTGGAACAACCTTTCTTCTTACGTATTTCCTGAAAATTACAGTCTACTGAAGTGCAAGTGTAATGTCAACAAATATTTCTTTCGTCTTCTCAACCTCCAACCCAAGCACGATACTAAGTACTATAGGTTCTAATACCTCTCGTGTTTGGGGTTTTCATAAAAACAAAAAAAATATATATATATCAACAACATGCCTTCTACGACCGCTATGGGAGTGTACGAAATCCCTCAGTACATGAATAAGTTTGTGAGCTCGTTCATTATCAACCCACTACTTTTAATATTCAATGTCATACTGCGTGGAGAATTCTGCCCTTTTGTTTGTAACATCTACGCCATAAGGCTTTGCTGTCAATACCCAAACTACAGCTAATGCCAGTCCTCATGCCTCCTCAATCTGCTAGAGAAAACAATACTTCTAACACGGACTAGTCGCATTCTACCTCAGAGACGTTACAAATACATGGCAGATTAACGATCAGTAATCTCCAATGAAAACTAACCATATCATCACTGTATTCAAGGAGAGATCTAAAATAGTGGTAACCTATCTGGACTTGGAAGCGGCTTTTTTCAGCACTTCGGCACTCTTAAAACAATTTCAATCGTATAAGGTTCTAGGCGGACTCCTCAGGTTCCTAACATCGCTACTGACTAACAGAACAGTTTCGCGAACTGTATGTGGCCAGATCTATCAAAGAAACATGGTTAAATTCAGATCTTGGGTACTAGTATTTCGACGAACCAAACCATATTTCGACAAACGGATAGGAACAAAGCAGTGATTGGTAGGTGCCACTTACTGCTTTCCCCCGGCCTTGTCCTCCTAGGTTGACATGCCTAGGATGTTTTGCCGCTGTTTTATCGGTATCTCGTTTTCCGGTTTTAAAACAGAGAGAGAGAGAGAGAGATGGGGGATAAATTGCTCCTCTAGTACGCAAACGTTTGGTTGGCAGGGTTGTTAATGACAGGGTTGTTCAAAAGATAGGTTGGCAGGGTTGTTAATGAAAGTAATGGCAGTGTGCTACTTCAACAGGGTCTAGAAAATTTGGGCAGATGGGCTAAGAAGTGGCAACTGAAATTTAACCTTGACAAATCTAAAGTACTGCATATGGGTAGAAGTAACCCCAGAGAAACGTACCAACTGTGTGGTACTACACTTAAGGTGGTAGAAAATTAAAAAGATCTGGGAGTAATTGTGCAGTCAGATATGAAGTTTTCCGCGCAATGCAGACAGGCTGCCAGGGCAGGTCATGGGGTTTTGTCAATGATATATAGGAATTTTTCTAGCAGGGAAAAGGAGGTGATTGTCCCTCTGTATAAGGCAATGGTCAGGCCACACCTTGAGTACTGCGTACAGGTCTGGAGGCCTCATTTCAGGAAGGGTGTAGATTTGCTTGAGCGTATACAGAGAAGGGCAACAAAATTGGTGAGGGGAATGAAGGGATCCTCTTACCAAGAGAGGCTTAAGTTCTGCAAATTGCAGTGACTGGAGACTAGTCACCTGCGCGGTGATCTTATTGAGGTGTACAAGGCCTTGAATGGGTTGAGCACGCTGAATTCTGATGGGATCCTTCCACTTGTTCAGATTATGAACCTAAGGGGGCATCAATTCAAATTAAGAAAAGACAGGTGTAGAATAGATGTGTGGATATTTGCCTTTAGCCAGCAGGTGGTTAATTGCTGGAACAAACTTCCATCTGTCGTTGTGGAACTTGATAGGTTAAATAAATTTAAGGAGGAACTGGACAGACATTTGTAGGGAATGGTGTGTTTTTTTTTTTTTTTTTTTTTTTTTTGGCTGATGCTGCATAAGCTCACACACCTGCTTTCTTTCATTTTATGCCACTACTACTACTACCTCAAATGGTTTGGTCTGAAGATTAATCCAGACAAGTCCGCTTGCATAGTCTTGTCATTGAAGCCCGATCCGACAGTCATTCAGCCTAAAGGGAAAATCATGAAAAGTGTAGCAAAGCATCGTGACCTCGGGGTCATCTACGCGAAGTTAGGGTTCAACTACCAACTTGAACATCTGGGCCTTCAAATTAGCAAAAATTGGATGACGGTAGCACATTCTGTACTTTACAAACACAGGCACTACCAAGAGATACATCCACACCGCCATCTTCCAATGCATCCTCTACGGAGCAGAAATTTGGAGTGCGACCAAAACTACACTAAAGCACTATATGCAAACGAGTTTTGGTTACTTAAATGTGCGACATGGAAGTTTCAGTTGCCACCACCGCAGCGAATTACAGTGATGGCCACTGCTTTCGGTCTGGAACGCCAATGAAGATGGAACAGAGACACTTAACTTTCACTGTGAAGATGCTCACGGGAAAGATCTGTGCTCCAATATCTGGGACGTGATCCACTGGAGAGTTTTTCCTCCTGCGCTGAGAGCAAAGCCACAATTGTGCTCGACCTAGGGGAGACTGCATATATCTGAGAGATTTCCACGCACATCAATGTTAACTACGATGCAATCTGAACGGGTTTGCTTGTGACAAGCAAAGATCCTAAGATCGCGAGAAGGATCCTAACGAAAGCACGTGATTTTATGCCCAACGAGTAGGATGACGAATCTGAATTGTAAAAATCTATCTGTGAGCTCTGAAAAATCTCGATCTCTGCCATCGTATTCTGTGAACCACGAATCTTGAAATCTAAGATATATGGGAACAGCGTCACGTGTTATCTATATATATATATTTTTTTACTAATTTAGCTAATTTTTATTTTCCCTATTATCTTGTTATTTTATTCCATTACTATCTATGTGAAACCCCTGGAAGCATGTCGTGATTGATGCATTGCATCGTGTCTTTACGTAAAATAATGATTAATTAGTACTACTCTGCAATTTCTAACCACGTTCTCCAGTTGCCTTTTGGTTATGGCATTAAGCATATGTGGTCCTCTCAAGAAGATCGTTTAAAGAGAGAGGTTTGAAGATTAAACCACACTTTTAACATGCCTCCATAAAAAGTCCAACGAAGATAAATCAGATGAGCGAGCTGGCGAAGCAGTTGCCTCAACTCTGCCAAACCATCTGTTTGGAAATCTTTTAAGGTCGCATGTGCTTTTTCAGCTAAGAATTTTGTGTATGGTTGCTTCAGGAACATCTAGTTCCAGATCCATCTAGATACTAGACATTTTTTGTTGGCTTTGCTGGAAGGCTTCGTAGATTGATGCCAGAGTCTCTTCGCTTAATCCAGGCATTTCAGATCGGGGTTAATCATTAACGAATCAAGGTCTAGAAAATCAAGATCTAGAAAAATTAGGCCAATGGACTGAGAAATGGCAGTTGAAGTTTAACACGGGAGTTACTTCACTAAGCCTAGTGGAAAATGAGAAAGACCAGGGGGTAATTGTACAGTGAGATATGAAATTCTCTGAGCAGTGCACGTGGGGTTTTAACGATGATATACAGAAAGTTTGCTAGCGGGGTTAAGGCCATTGTTAGACCACATCTTGAGTACCGTATGCAAGTCTGCAGTCCTGGAGACATGGAGGCATGTTAAAAGTTTTAGCAAGTAATTGGTGCAGAGAAAAGCAACGAGATTGGTGAAGGAAACAAAAAGTGCTCTTTTCAAGAAAGGCTTCAGTTTTGCAAATTGCAGCTTCTAGAGACTAGGAGGTGTTCAAAGCCTTGAGGGATTGAGTAAGCTCAAAGTCGATGGCATTCTACCTCTTGTTGAGCCTTAGCACACGAAAGGGTATAAATTCAAATTGAGGTAGGATGGTTGCAGGATAAATGTGCAGACGTTTGACTTAACCAGCTGGCAGTTGTTGGTTGGAATAAACTTCCATCTATTGTTGTTGTGGGAGTGGTTAGCTTGAATAAATTCAAGGAAGAACTAAAAGAATTCTTCGACGGGAAGGATGAGTGAGGTGAAGAGTTCTTTCTTTTTCCTTTTTTTTTTCTTTTTTTTTTTTTTTTTTTTTTTTTTTTTTTTTTTGAGAACTATCAATGAAACGAGAGTAACTTTTAAATTTAAAGCACAGTCTAGCGAGAATTGCATAAGAGTCCCCATTGACAAAATATTTGAATGAGTTACGAGTATAAGAAAAACTAAGAGAGAATATACTTACCGGTTCACATCGGTCCTGACAAAAACGAATTTGTACTTCAAAATTAACTATTCCTGAAGAAGGAAATCGAAATGCTCTGAAGCCAGAATATAACGACTTTCGATCTTGAGAATCCACCAGAAGAGGAGGAAAAATGGACGGATCAGTAGGACACCTAAAAAATACCCAACACTTTTATTTCTCATGTGCTGTTTTATACTGTTGTTGTTATAAGGTTTAGGTGCATAATTGTTGTTGTTATTTGGTTTTTAGGAGCATTAGCAACTAAGGCCATATTGTTCCGGGGATATGCGGTGGACATTCCCTGATCTTTCCGCATCCTCCGTATTTGGTGGTCACGGATTCGAACGCTGGTCTAATCAAGAAGCGTGTGCTACGCACTGCCGCTCCTTCCCACCAGACTACGGGGGCGCCCAGGTGCATAAATGACTTAAGCCATATTTCGTGATATTCTATGACTTAACCATATGAGGGGTACTCATTTCGTTAGCGGACTGGCGCAAGATTTTATGTTCACTTCACCAACTTTCCATAACTTCCCCTAGAGGCGCTCTCCCTGATCGCTAATGAGCTACTTTGTGCGCACATGCCAGTACTTTTCGAGCAAGTGTTGCTTGGAGAGAGTTTTTTTAGTCGAGTGTCACTGACGATCGTTTTGAAGCAAGTATCATGTCGGATTGACAGATTGAACAGCGATATATGATTCATTATTGTGTCAGACGGGGTTTAAATGCATCGGAAACAGTTAACCAGATGAATGAAGAGTATGGTAATGAGTGTCTTGGTAGGACGGCCATATTCCAGTGTTTTTTTTTTTTTTTTTATACGCCACCATCGTACCTACGCATTAAATGCTTCTTGCAAGTCATTTTTCTAACGATTGCGAAGTGCTTTCGTTGTTGCTCTGCGAGCATCGTTGTGTCGGACGCTAAACGCTTGTCTATCAGAGCTGTCTTCAGACTTGGATTCAGGAAGAAATCACACGAGGCTAAAACCGATGAATAAGGGGGGTTGCAGAATCTCAGCACCTATGGCAGTGATTCACCGCCTACACAATAGCCGCCTAATGAGGGCCTGGCATTGTCTTGATGGAGAAACCACTTTACACCGGAAAGTTCGGTCACACCGGAATATGGTCGTCCTACGAAGACACTCATTACCATACGCTTCATTAACTGTCTTTAACTGTTTCCAAGGCACTTAAGTTTTAAGATTTAAAATCTTAAAAATTAATTTAAATAAAGATATTGGGGTTGTTTTTTTTGCAAGGTAAGATTAAATCAGAAAAAGTTAAATTTAGTGATGGGATAGGTCAAGCATGAGAATTAATAGTAGCAAGGGATAAAGTATCAGCTGCCATAATACAATAGAGCAAGCGGGGACAGCAGGACTAGGTAACGGGGGCCATTTGTGAATAGGCGTGAAAAGGGTTGCTCGAGAAGGAACAATACGACGGGAGACGGAATTAGACGAAGCGCCTCCTTTGATCAGTAACACCGTCAGACCAAAACAGGAAGTGGGTGTACGTCCAGTGTTCGGTTCCAAATTAAAACCGCCGTCAGACTGAGTGAGATGTGAGTTTTCTGACACTTTGGCAAGGCAAGGTGCGAAATGAAAATGAGTGTTTGTGGAGGTGGCCAGCAGACATCAAAGTGTCATGCTGCCTGTGAATAAAAATAAGAATGTTCCAAAAGGAGGTTGGTTTGCACGCTAAGGACTGCTATCCTCCCCTAGTAACAGATCCCGAAAGCTGTGTAGCAGTCCTGCAGTCCGCACGATAGTGAGAAAGCTTGGGAGAAAGGTATTAGCGAATGAAAGGAACGTAAATTTAAGCAGGAAAAGAATATTGGTTAGAGGGCTTGGGGGGAGGTGTGCCAGATTTGGGGGCGATATAGAATTCGGGGAACAAAAAGAGAGAGCGCGGAAAAAAAAGAGGAAGTTTTTATCGGAGAAAAAAAGATAGAAAAGTGTGTGTGAAGTATAGTGAGGAGATGGTAGGGAGAATTTTTCCGAGAAAAACTATCAAGGAGTTTTGAAGGTTTTTTAGAGAAGTGTAGTGAGAAGGTGGTCGACAAGAAATAATGACGGTTATCGGAATGTCAGGGCGTTTGCAAAAATTAGTAAAATGTGAGAGAGGAAGGTTCTCATAGATGACCAAGTCCACCGATGAAGGCTATGATGCCCAGGAAAGGTCTTGGAAGCCAAACAGCAGCCCGGAATAGAAGTGGCAGCCCTGGAACAGAAGGAGCGGATCCGACAGGCAGAGTAACAGATCCCGAAAGCTGTGTAGCAGTCCTGCAGTCCGCACGATAGTTCCCTGAAAGCCGTAAGATCCTGCTCTAGGTGGGGGAGGATAGCAGTCCTGAATAAGGAAAGACGGAAGGACCTAACGGAGACATCCAGCCAGTCACTAGAAGTAAGTGCCTAAATAGCATAAGTACTCCTTTACTAATTTTAAGGGCTATAGAAAAAAGATAAGAGAATTATTAGGGAGGTCATATGGGGAATTACAGTAAGGTATACGCATTTAAATGTAGATGAGTAGAATAATGTTGTTGGAATATAGTAAAGTACAGAGAATATAGGGATATGGTAAATTTACTTTTGAATAAATGGTTGCAAAGTAACAATTTTTTTGACGGGGTAATTAAAGAGGATAATAGAGATGAATGCTATCATATATGATGATCCAGATGTAATGTAGTGACCAAGTCAGAAGTTTTTTGTCTAGTGCTGGTATAAACCAGATAAATAAGATAAACGCTAGTTTAAAAGATGGTTTCAATTGTATCAAGGTAAATCTAGCTAGAGAAGGTTTGTCGTTAGTGTCGCTAAATAAGAAAGAAGTATTGTATAAAAAGATTTGAATTTGGAAATTGAGTGTGATCCATTAGAAAAGGAAAATTTGATTTACTTTAGCGAAGTCAGCATAATGGAAATTCATGAAAGTGTTAATAGCCTTGTGGTAAAGAGAAAGGTGATGTACATTAATGTAAATTAACATGACCAATTAATCCATACCATGTTCCATTTAGATTGTGCTATCAAGTTGTAATATGTACTTAAGTATTGATAATTTTCTTTCCAGTAATTTATGTGTAATAAAAAAATTGTATATAGCCTTAAATGAATTTGTATTTAGTCATTTTGAACACCCAGCCAAATCGAAGAAGGAATATACTCAATATAAAAACTCCCTAGAGCCTGATTTCTTTTGTAAGGTACACGAGCCAGATGCGAAAGTGGGGGATAGGAAAGGTGAATAAAGAAAGGGAGTAAACAGAATATAATATAGGTATAAAAAAGGTAAATATAGAAAGGTAACCCCCCCCCACAAAGTTCTGTCTGACCCAATATCGAATCAGATATCGCTGTTCAACCTGTATGTCCTATAGGCCAGCCGTTCACTGAATATTGTTCCTGTATGCAGGCTACATTAGTATTCTCCCTATTCTCTTATTCTCCCTAATTAAGAATTAAGTGATTATTGATAGCTGCCATTAACGTTATCAAGATGACGTGCTCTTTCTTTCACCGACTTAAGTACATTCAAGTATTCTGGATATTCTTTACGCCTTACGGAATGATTTTCCGCTCGACTGGTTTTGAATTTGAGCAGATCGGTTGTTCTCGTTGATGGGTATAGAACGTATAGGAGTGTGACCGAACTATCCGGCGTGAAGTGATTTCTCCATCAAGACAATACCAGGCCCCCCATACGGCTAATATTATGCAGGCAGTGATCAGTACCATAGGTGCTGAGTTCTGCCACATCCCCCATATTCACCAGACTTAGATCAGTTTGAGATCTTCCTGTTTCAAAGTCTGAAGAAAGCTCTGAAAGGCAAGCGTTTCGCGTCCAACACAACAATGTTCGCAGAGCCACAACGGAAGCACTTCGCAGTCTTTCAAAAAATGGCTTGCAAGAAACATTTACAGCATGGGTACGACGGTGGCGAAAATGTGTGTAAAGTTCAAAAGAGAGTGTTTCGAGAAGGATAAATCCATAGAAAATTCAGATGATGACAATTAAATAACATCTTGCATCAGTCCACGAATTAAATGATCACCCCTCGTATATACGGCTCTTTTCACTCCCAGCCGGAGTTGGTCGGTCTCTGGAGTAGAGAGCAAGGTTTCTCCCCATAAACTGGATTTTTGGTTAAGCAAAACAGGGAGAACGACCAGAGAACATATGCAATTTACAAATGCAATAGCATTAGTAGAGGCATATATGATGCAAGAAAGCAAGCTTATCAGCTATCATCAGCTAAAAAAAAAAAAAAGAAATCCCATTCACTCCAAAAGTTTGCCTTGAATTTATTTAAGCTGCCAACTTCCACAATGACAGATGGAAGTCTGTTCCAGTAATCAACCGCCCTCTGCTAAAGGCAAATTTCAGCACATCTCTTCTGCTTCTTTAGGCGCGGAATCTGAGAGAGAGGAATATTCCCATCAGCATTAAGTCTGCTCAAAGTATTCAAGGCCTTATACACCTCAATCAGACACCTGCAAGGTGTCTGATCGAGGTGTTTGCAGACTCTGCCATTTGCCTTTCTTGGTAACAGTAACGCTTTGTTCCACTCACTGATCTCGTTGCCCTTCTCGGCCAAATGCCAGGACACACAACAGAACCCAACACAAAACTACACATTCAACACACTACACTTTTTCTGGCATTTACAGTGTTCTGTATTTCTTCACAGTGTACATATGGCGCAGATGTGGGAAACCACAGGTGGCGCTCGACCCTAACACTATGCACTATGCACACTATGCCCTTCTCTGTACTCGTTCTAGTAGCTCTGCATCTTTCCTAAAATGATGCGTCCAGACATGTATGCAGTACTCAAGGTGTGGCCTGATCATTGCCTTATACAATGGGATAATCACCTCCTTATCACTACTAGCCTAATTACTAAATATCATTGACAAGACCCTATGAGCTACTTTTGCCACCTGTCTGCACTGCTCAGAAAACTTCATATCAGACACTGCACAGTTATCCCCAAGTCTTTCTAATTTTCCACTACCCTGAGTGTAACACCGCACATTTTTTTCATTGAAACAAAACAGCATAAGCCTTACAGAGGAGAAACGCTATACTGTATATTATAATACATATACATTAAATTTCAATAAAAAATAGAGTATAATACAACATTTATTAAAAAACGCAGAAATTTGCATTGAAATTGAAAGCACAAAGATTACATAAATAAATGATTTTTTAATATTACATTTGTCACTTTATCTAAATATTTCATATTACCACTTAATTAACTTTGATAATTTTTAATTTTTTTTTAAATTGATTATTATTTTTTTATTTTTTTAATTGATTAATTTTTTAAATTTTTTTAATTGCTTAATTTTTTAAATTTATAAATTTATTATTTTATATTTGTTTTTTTAATTTATTATGTTTTTATTTTTTTATTATTTTTAATTTTTTTTATTTTTTATTTATTTTTTTGTAGTAAATCGCTCCACCGTGATTACATACATAATGAATGTATAAACATATCTTACTGAATACATAAATATTGAATTCACAGTCATATCTATATGCAAGGATCTGAATTGAAAAATTACTTCTTTTCGTTTTGTTGATAGAACCTTATTTGATATGTTACTGGGGTAACTGCTACTCAAATGCAGTACTACTTTGCATTTGTCAATGTTAACTTCAGTTGCCACCTTTCAGTCCATCTGCTGAAGTTTTCTAGATTCTTTTGCAGTAGTGTAACTGTCAATAACAACCTTATCAACCGTCGTATCACTGCAAACTTGAACATTAAGCTTAATATAACTTCATCAACATCATTGATAAATACAGAAAACAACAATTGGCCCAACACCGAATCGTGGGGAACCTTACTGATGACATTAATCCGCGAAGAGGAGTGTTCATTGATTACCACTCTCTGTCTTCTCCCATTCAACCATCCCTTTATTCATAGCAGTAACTTGTCCTTAATGCCATACTGCTATAACAACAAGTCTTCCATGTAGAACACTTCTTCAGAAAAGCTTTACTAAATCCAGTATATGCTATCAAAATTATTTTTTGCCTCCACATCACATTATCCAATCAAATTGGTCAGAAAAGACTTCCCCTTAACAAACCCATGTTGTGTATGAACTATAACTGCAGTCTTGTCTAGATGATCCTGCAGTGCTTCTTTAACCAGTGAGTCCATTATTTTCCTTGGAACAGAAGTTAAACTAACAGGTTTGAAATTACTCGTGTCACATTTCGAGCTGTGATATGGTGATACATTTACACATGTCCAGTCCATGGAGACCTCCCCTGAGTCCACGGATGCTCTCAAAATCATGGCTAAGGGCCTGCTTGCTTTCGTTGCTGCGGAGACGTTTCGGAGACGTTTCCTTGCGACTTTGCAGTTTACCGCTTTAGCTTCGGGTTAGATGTAGTCTTCAAATGTATCGATTGTGACGTCATAGTGAATTTTGTGCATATTTTTAATGTTTATTTTGTGGCAATGCATTGTGGATCTTAATAGGGAAGTTGTATGTTGGGAGGATTTATTTTGGAGTGTATATGCCGTGGGGAAGAAAGCCGCCCGCCCGCCCGCGGCACGTTGTTTGTGTGCGGGATGGAAATCTTGCTGGATGAAAATCTTTTTTTTTTCCTGAAAGATAAAATATTCCTTGCTGTTTCCATTTGTTGTTGAGAGCTGAAAATAAAATTATCTATATTCTTAAAGTTTTTCTTGACCAAAGCTCCATCTGATATCATCTCTTAAGGGCACAAAAGGTGATATAGTTGTACACGTTGGCACTAATGATATTAAGAGTAGGAGACCGGCGGAATTACTTAACAAGTACAGGTCACTGTTGAAAAAAAGCCGTGAATTAGGGTTGAATTTGAAAGTGTCTGCAATTCTGCCCAGACACGATAGGAGGGAGTATATGATGAGAGCCCTGTCGATCAATTTCGCCCTTGAAAGATTGTGCAAGGCTCAAGGGGTAGAATTTTTTTCAGCCTGGACTGTACTTGTTAACAAGAGAGACTGTTTCTACAGGGATGGGATACACTTAAATAGAAAGGGTGCAAGAATGTTTGCTGATGCTATCGAGGCAGTGTTAGGTGGGTCGGAAAACTGCTAGATTGGGGGGGATACAAGGACTAATAGATTAACAGTATCCACTGGCAGAGGTGAAAGTGATTCTTGCACTGCTTCTATTGGAATGAGCCGCAGCCTGGAAAATAAGATACAGGATATTTCAGAGACTGCTGGGAATCATTGGGGTACAAGTAAACACATGGGTTGTGTCAGGGTAGCTAAGAAAAAGAACAGGTGCATGTATACTTGCGTGTACACCAATGCTAGGAGTTTAGTAAATAAATTTGATGAATTTGAGGTATTGCTCAAAACATCAAAGGCAGATATTGTGGGGATTTCAGAGTCGTGGTGTCACACAGATATAAGGAATGCAGAACTGGAATTTGGGGAGTACAATGTCTACAGAAAGGATAGACAGGATAGGAAGGGAGGAGGGGTTATGCTATTAAGAAATACATAAAATCCAAGGAAGTGAAGCCAGTCGACATTGCTGGACAGTGCAGTGTCGAGTCAGTTTGGTGTGACATAAGCATTGGGAGATCAAAATTGAGAGTAGGAGTGTGCTATAGGCCTAATGACTCTGATGAGTATAATAAGAAATTGTACAGGGAAATAGAGTGGGCCAGTAAATCAGAGAGTCTTATAATGGGGGATTTTAATTTGCCAGATATTGACTGGAATTTGGGGGCTGGTCACTTACACACTAGCAAGGCTTTTGTGGATTTATTGGATGATTGTTTTCTACATCAGCATGTTCGGGAGGCAACTAGAGGGAGTAATACTCTTGATTTGATTTTCAGTAGTGATTCTTCATGCATTAAGAATCTGCAGGTAAATGAAACACTAGGTGGCAGTGATCACAGTGTGCTGAAGTGGGATTTACTCAAAGAGGTAACTACCATTAGGGGTAAAGGGAAGGGTTATTGCTTTCGTAAAGGCGACTACGATGGACTGAGACAGTATTTAAATTCTATACAGCGCGACAAACTGATGATGTTACCAACAGCAAATTCAAAATGGGAAGCATTCAAAGAACTTATGTTGGAAGCTACTAGGCTTTACAGACCAACTAAGAAATATTGTTCAAGGTTTAGGCCTAAGTGGATGTCAGATGAACTAATGAGACATATGGCAGAGAAGAAAAATGCATGGGATATATACAAATTAACACGTGACACAGAAGCCTATGATAGATACAAGTTGATCTGTAATCAAGTTACAAAGGAGGTTAGGCAGGCGAAGGCAGATTACGAGAAATCTTTGGCAAGGGATGCAAAGAAAAACAGCAAAGAGTTCTTTACTTATATAAACTCTACAAGGAAAGGGATGAATCAGATTGGTCCACTTAATATCAATGGGTCAACTGTTGATGATCCTGCTCAGGTAGCTAACAAACTAAATGAATATTTTGCATCGACATTCACACATGAGGAGTTATTCAGCGAGGAGAATGCCAGAGGTGTATTCAACTCTGGCAGTAAGCTAGAGAATCTTGTAATAACTGAGAGTAAAATGGAGGAGAAATTCTTGCAAGAAAGGCACCTGGGGTGGATGGGATCTATCCAGTTATATTAAAGGAGGCAGCAAAGGAAGTAAGCACACCCTTCGATATAATTTTGAGAGCTTCCTTGGACTCACGGGAAGTACCCATGGACTGGAGATGTGCAAATGTGACCCCAATTCACAAAGGAGGATCAAAAGGCGACACAAGTAATTATAGACCTGTTAGTTTAACTTCTGTTCCCGGAAAATTAATGGAGGCACTGGTTAAAGAAGCACTGCAAGATCATCTAGACAAGACTTCAGTTATAGCTCAGACACAGCATGGTTTTGTTAAGGGGAAGACTTGCCTGACCAATTTGATTGGATACTATGAGCAGTCACAAAAGAACTGTATGCAGGGAATAACTTTGATATTATATACTTGGATCTTAGAAAGGCTTTTGATACTGTTGCACATGGAAGACTGCTACACAAATTGGAGCAGTGTGGCATTGGATGCAAATTGCTGCTATGGATAAAGGGGTGGTTGAGGGGGAGAAGACAGAGAGTGGTAATCAATGGACACTGCTCATCGTGGACTAATGTTATTAGTAGAGTTCCTCAGGGTTCAGTATTGGGTCCATTATTGTTTTCTGTATTTATAAATGATATTGATGATGGTATATCAAGCTTAATGTCCAAGGTTGCAGACGATAAGAAGATTGGCAGGGTTGTGAAGGACACTACTGACACTATGCTACTGCAACAGGATCTGGAAAGGTTGAGCTTATGGGCTGAGAGGTGGCAAATGAAGTTTAACATTGACAAATGTAAAGTACTACATATGGGAAACAGCAACCCCCAGATCAACGTTTCAACTCTGTGGTACTACACTGACATAGTGTGCATAGTATTAAGGTCAGGCGCCACCTGTGGTTTCCCACATCTCCGCCATATGTTCGCTGTGAAGGAATACAGTACTACTGTAAATGCCAGAAAAGTGTTGTGTGCTGTATATGACATATTGCGTTAGGTTCTGTTGTGTGTCCTGGCATTTGGCCGCAGGGCCCCTAGTGGGACTCCACGTTGCCCGCACACACCACTAGGAGGTAGCCAGTCTGCCCATTATTCTCTGGCTTGTCTCCGCCAGGGTCGCCAGAGCTTCCTGGACGGAGACAAAAAAAAAAAAAAAAGGTAGAGTCGGGGAAGTACAGAATGTACGCAAGAAAGGAGGGTATAGCTAGAAATATGGAAGATGTAGGCGAAGGTATCCTCCAGGTTATCAATGGAGCAATAAGCGCAATCAGTTGAAAGGGGAACCCGGAAAGGACGATAAATAAGACAGCAAGAGAGCCGTGTGCAAGTTGCCACTGAGGAATGAGGTGGTCCATACGCCAGTTGATCCTATCCAGGTTAAGATCGGTTGGCCAGTTAGGTTAGGATCAGATGTTTGGGTTGTTCCTATTTTGTGTTGGCAATAGGGTGCTCCGTCTTGTGAAGAGGGCATGTGCAAACTTGGTAAACTCATAGTAGTAGTTTTCTTCTGTGATGAATAAGTGTTCATTTCCTTGAGGGTTATCTTGTATGGTACTACACTGACAGTGGTAGAGAATGAAAGGGACCTGGGGGTGGTTGTGCAGGCAGATATGAAGTTTTTTGAGCAGTGCAGATGGGCTGCAAGAGTAGCTCATGGTGTGTTGTCGATGATATATAGGAATTTTTCTAGCATGGATAAGGAGGTGATTATTCCCTTGTATGAACTGATCCGTTAAGATCATTGCTAATGATTTCTGAATTTCACGCTGCTTCTAAGTATTTTTCTTCCTCGTCTGCTTACGTAGACACCCCACATTTCCTTTGTTCGTACCTCTCTCCCCTCGTTCGAATTCATTCTGTGTCGTTCTATAAGGCAATGGTCAGGCCACACCTAGAGTACTGTATACAGGTCTGGAGGCCTCATTTCAAGAAGGATGTAGGGATGCTGGAACGAGTACAGAGAAGGGCAACAAGATTGGTGAATGGAACAAAGGGGTGCTCTTACGAAGAAAGGCTTAAGTTTTGCAAATTACAGTGTCTGTAGACTAGGCACCAGCGAGGTGATCTGATTGAGGTGTATAAATCCTTGAATGGTTTGAGCATGCTCAATGCTGATGGGATTCTTCCTCTTGCTCAGAAAAATCACCTGAGAGGACATACATTCAAATTGAGGAAAGACATATGTAGGATAGACGTGAGGAAATTTTCCGTTAGCCAGCGGATGGTTGGTTGGTGGAACAGACTTCCATCCCTTGTGGTGGAGGTTGATAGCCTAAATAAGTTTAAGGCTCAGCTGGACAGGTATTTTGAACGAACAGAGGGGTGAAGTGGAAGTGGTTTTTTTTTATTTATTTATTTTTATTTTTTTTTTTATTTATTTTATTTTTTTTTTTTTTGGCTGATGCTGCATAAGCTTGCTTTCTTGCATCAAATGCCTCTACTAATGCTAATGCTAATCTGTTCTTGAAAAGCTGAAAAATTTAACATGTGTGGTTGTTTGAAGTCTTATCAAGTTTATCTGCAATAATTATATTTTTTTCTCAAAAACTGTAATTGATGAATATCGAGAACTAGACAATTTGTCTTTATTCTGGTTATATTGTTCTTCTTTGGAATTAAAATGGATATTTTCTCATTCTCTACCCTAACCATACACACACACGAAAATCACATGGCGATTTATTCTCCATAATGGTTAGATTTTAGGCCCTTTTTCAGTTGATTGAAGGTAAATGAGTGTACTTACATACTAACAGCAGAATACAAATTCAATATGTGCAGAGATACACTTTTGCCTGGTTCAAAAACTTCAACCGTCCAGTTGTACGAATCGGCCCTTTTTGATTGAAAAGAACATTCCAAGGTTTCTGTCCTATTCTCTTTGTTGAGTGGAAATGAACTTCCCAAGTGTAATGAAAGTGCTTGTTTAAACTTTTTCCAGAAAGAACCACACAACAAAAGGTTATTTTCATTTTTAACAGAATACAAATTTACATTGTCACCAGAATCTAACTGCAGTTAACAGAGTAGAATTTTTTTGGGAAACAAAAGCAATTTATATATTGAAACGATATAATTCAAATTCTTTTTTCTTGTTTATTTTTACTAGTTATTTTTGAAAATCATCAGAATTCATCTTCACAAAACATGGCTGTACAACTGTTAACTTTGCTGATTATTTCCGCTCAGAAAGAGAAGAACGGACATCGCTTTTGGGAGGTACCAATCCATTCATGGGGAGGGGACATGAATGGATTTATGAGGACATGACTCGTTTTATGTTCAAGACATGAATACGATTTCTAATGGATCCAAATTGGTAAAAAAGTTTTAAAAAGTGCAATGCCTTTGTGTGTGCATGTGACAAAAAACATTTTCATGTCTGATTCCACTGTATCTGCAAACGATTTCTGACTGGTTGAGAATATAACCTGATATTTATTTCATTATATATATTTCAAAAATATATTTCATTATATTTTTTTTTCCCATTGTCTGTAGATACTTTTTGAAAATTTAAAATCATCAAACACCGTTCGTTGTGCTCTATTTGTAGATTTTATGTGTCTGTGTTCCTTTATTTTTAAGGATAAGTAGCGTTAACAGAATAAAACTTTAAAAATTACCTGCTAAAGAAGATAAATTAAACTGTTTAAAGAGATTCACAAAGTAAACTTAGTTTGATTTGTCAAACTTTGGAAATTTTCAATTTCAGAAAACACTCTGACAAAGTGAACTTACATTCTGTTTCTGTCCACTTATTTTGAGTGCACAGTTTGTACGGTTCCTGCTCGCATATAATCAGAGAAAAAGGACAAAATGGGCGCCTTCGTAGCCAGGTGGGAAGGAGCAGCAGTGCGTAGCACATGCTTCTTGATTAGACCGGGGTTCGAGCCCGCCACCAAATACGGAAGATGCGGAAAGGTCAGGGAATGACCACTCCATATTCCTGTAGCAATATGGCCTTAGTTGCTAATGCTCCTAAAAACCAAATAACAACAACAAAGGACAAAATGTGGTTCTTCTTACTATGAGAGAAATTCTTTGTGACATTATGAAATCGCATTACGATTAAAACACATAAGTGGACAGTTCGACCCAACCGACTCTCTCTCTAATTTTGCGATTTTATTATTAAAACAATTAGTGCGCTATTAAAATTAGTTAATAAAGGTTTTAGGAAGTGTTGTTCAAAAAGAAGTTAAATTTTAGATAAAATAAGTGTTGGTGAGTGAAAGGCTAAGATCTGGGACTTAAAGGTGATTTCATTTTCCGACTGTGAACTTTTTTTTAAAATGGCTATCATTACTATTCTTGTACATAGGAAAACAGGAAATTTCAAGGTCATTAAATTTTTAAAGAACTATAATCAGTCACTGGGAATTATTAGCGGAGTAGTTGTGCTACCTGATAGCTTTGCGGTAGAAGTTTTCAGGATACCAAATTGTATGTAAAAATACTCACGTGTTGCTGGGTTATTTATTACTGTTATTTTCAAGGTCACCGTCATTCTACCGAGTCAGCCATTTTCATGAGATAAAAGAACTAAAGCAGTGCCACCTGCTTGTTCAGAGGGATTAGAAATTCGGCATAAATTGCGTAAAATTATTAAATTGCGACATCACCATTGTATAAGAGCTACCACTTCTATATAGCTGTGTAAGGCTTGGCAGATCGGCAGCTTAAATCCCTAGCCCGGATAAATGGTGAAGGGTGACGTCAGAAAGGGCATCCGGTCGTAAAATCTATGCCAAAACAAAAGGTGATTGATGGAAAGTAGGAGAAGAAGATGGAAGTGACGGAGATGAGGATGCTAAGATGGATGTGTGGTGTGACGAGGAAGGACAGGTTAAGAATGACTACATTAGAGGTACGGTTAAGGTGGGCCTCTGAGTTAAAAAAAAATACAGGAATATAGGTTTAGGTGGCTTGGCCATGTGGAACGAAGAAGTGAGGAGTATGTAGGGAAGAGGTGTGAAAGTCTGGAGATGATAGAGAAAAGGAAGAGGGGGAGACCTAAGCTGAGATGGAAGGACAAGGTGGCAGAGGATTTGAAAGAGAGAGGATGGAGGAGAGAGGAAGCCCTGGTTAGAAAGGAATGGAGGAAGAGAATTAAGGAAGGGAATGCTGACCCCATATGAACGTGGGAAGAAGGCGAGGACAAAGAAGAAGAAGAAGAAGTTGTTGACACAAGATGTTAAAGTGGAAATTACCATCGTCAAGTTACACATTTTAGTTCTAACTAGGAGAATAAAAGTTAAAATTTCACTGTGTATGTGTGTGGTAACATTGAAACCTTGGTAACTCTACCAACAATGTGATTTTCTGAAATATTTAAACCTTCTTAATGTGTAAAAAAAAAAAAAAAATCCAAAGTAAAAGTTTAAGATTAAAAATTTAACAGTTAGTTGTGTTGTTATTGTCATAAGTTTCACTTAAAAGCTTATTTTTTCTATCGATAATATTAAGGAACCACACAGACACCGATGGAATAATTTATTGGTGCTAACCAAGAGAGCAATGAAAACATCGATCAAGTTCTCCGTTTTAAAGACGAGTGAGAATTGAGAATCGCTTTGTTATTGACCAACCGCAACACTTATTTTTCAGAAAACAAAATATGGTGACTAGCAAAGTAGGAGGAAATTATCCCTTTGATTTTGCAGCTCATTACCGGTCTGAACATGTGTTGTATCCCCATATGGACATAGTTAAATAAGACTCACTTTTTAACTGAATGAAAACTAAAAGGGAAAAAACTATCAAATTTAGTTTGTTGGATGTGAAATTACTATTCATATCGAAGTCATAATCGAGTTGCAGCACCACATAGATTGACTTTTTGCCGACATTAGGGAAAAACATCATGAAATGAAAACAACAAGCACACAAATTATTTTTAAATAATTTTGTGCACAAATACTTTGAATATTTAAATAATTTGTTTGAACAACACAACCAAACTAAGTTTGGTTGTGTTGTTCAAAATTAAAGATAAACAAACACTTAATGCGAGCATAGAGAAAACAACATTGCATGTTCACATCGTGACAAACAACCAATTAAAAGCAAGCTAAATGATGATTTTGCTTGGTGTAATTCTTAATGTTTGAGTACTCAAGGAGGAAATCACTTCGGGAAAAAAACCACTTTGTAACGTGCTTACCTATAGTCTTTGAGCAAATGGACTGATTACTTAGATTGATATATATGTAGAAGTGTATCTCTATCTCCTTTTAACCCTTGACATAGTCATTCCACGGGAACAGAAGTCAAGAAAAGCGTTGGACATCTGTAAAAGTTGAAATTCCTTTTTAAACACGCCAATGTGAACGCTGTACCAGTGATTTTTCTCTTTTTTTTTTCAAAATAGCTGAGATGCTTGAACAACAGGGACAATTTTTTTTCTTTTACTTAATGGTGTGAAATAGTGTTTGTACTGTTAGGCAGACAGCGGCAATAATCAGACGCTTGTTGCGTGACTGAACTCATCAACATGAGATATAACTCCCACTTTTCAACCGGCTTGATTTCATGTTGTTTTCAACTGAAAGTAGAGTTAAATGAAAATAAGTTTGGATTCTAACGCAATTGAGAATTACAACTTAGCATTTAAGCACCCGTTTTAAGCATCTACTTATGCTGTTAATAGCATTTTAAGAAATGCTTCCCCTTTATTTTCTTCTGTGTCAGACATTCACTGGTATCTCTCATATACAGTTTAACGATTAAAACCACATAAATGGACAACTAAATTTTACCTGTTCATTTAGACTCATTTGAAGATCGGTAGTATTTAGTATCCAGATTTGTCCTCCTCAGCTATGAACACTAGTCAGGTCCGTTGTCAGTCCGTTATCAATCGCTTCATCATGGGAAGATCCGCATCTGTCTCCATTTGGTTATTCTTGCGTTCGCTAGGTATAAGATTTTATTAGAAGTGAGCAGGTTCCTGAGGGAGGTTCTCCCTGAGTCCTCTCCACGTGTTCTGTGTCTCATTTTTTTCTCTGTTTTTTTGTTGATGGCTATCACTGCTTTACGCCTAGAAAATAGTTTTCGTGCATATTCCTTTAGCGCCCTATATTCCTCTAGTGAGTCCAGTAGATGTGATTCCAGGTTCTTGTAGATGTAATATATCGCGGTGATCAGCCTTCACCTGAAAACCTCATAATGTGTGTAATCGTACATAATGTGTTACCAGCACTCAAGTTCCCCACAGACGCAGCTCCGATCCTCCTCAATTCACAGCGCTGTCAGCTTGGCTTTAAAGGCCCCGTGTCCAGTCAGTAAATAGGTGGTGTATAAGCCGGGTTGAAACCAAGTTGGGGGACTTGGGTACATCATGTCAATATTCGGAAGGAATTTCCTGGTAGTATTTCCCTTGTTTGAGTTGGCCCAGCGTTCCTGCCAAACCTGCATCAGCTGTTTTTGCAGTCTTATCGTTTCATTTTTGCGTTAACGTCCACAGTACACCCTTAGTATGTACAGGGTATTCCTTTCTCAATGTGGTAGTTTATTCACTTGCGCGGATCTCTAAGTCGAAGGAGAGCCCCAGCCAAGATCTGCATTGCGTCGGTTGTTCTACAAGCACGTAGAACTGTTAGTAGGATGGTTCTTTGTGTTGCATCAAGGATACGTCGGTTTACTAGAGTTGCTGTTTTGGGAAACCATATCGCTGAGGCGTAAGTGATGATCGGTAGAAAGGTTGTTTTATAAAACAATGACAGGATGCGTTAGTTTAATCTCCAGTCCCGCCTGGCCATTCTAGCCACCAATCCAGAGTATCTTTTAATTTGGCTCTGATATAAGTTACATGGTGTTTAAAGGAAAGATTAACATCCAGTATAACCCCTAAACATTATAACTGGGTCACTAGTTTTTGGTAGGTCCCACCTTTATTTGTGGCGGCCTACGTATATCAAGCTTGCCTTTTACCAGGATGGAGGAAAGGACGTCTTTATTGGTGATATCGTCAGGCAGTAGGTTCTGGTCAGTTTTGCAATATCAACATTGCCTTGTTGGCCTTTTCTTCTAGCTCGGCCCCGCTATCCGCGGCAATGGTGAGGACCAAATCATCGGCGGAAGCGCACATCGCCTAGGTCCAAAGCCAAGAACCCCTCCAGAACCATGTTCCACAGAAGCGGCCCCAGAACAGAACCCTGGGGGCAGCCCCTGCGGACACCACTCTACCATAAGGTGCTTCCATGATGATGCGTCTCTCGGAGAGGTATGACCTAATTATGGAGTGTAGGTGTGCCTACCTTAGTTTTCCCAGGACGCTCGGCCACCAAATGGTGTCGAACGCCTCGACGAAGTCAACGGAGATGACTAAAAAAAAAAGGTAAAGGGCAGCCATTATCAACCCACTGCAGGATGGAAGCCTCCTCAACAATTCATGTTGAGGGAAATGGACCATAATCTGCCATGCTGGTCCAGGGCAGGTTAGCAGATCGACCGTATTCAGCAGTCAGGGGCTTGAACCCCGGTCTACTCAAAGAGCGTGTGCTACTACACTCCTGCTCCTGACCACTCGGCTTCGAAGACTAGTAGGTATTTATTATTACAGTTTTCTGCTGAATCCGATAGGCTACGCAAGGCACCACAGTAGACGAACCCTGCTTGAATCCGTATTGCAAGATGTCTATGTGAGTTTCGCTGTCTGGCAAGGCTGGTTTATCGTTGTGTAGAGTAGTCTTTCTAGTAGTTTGCTTGCAATCGGCAGCAGGGCTATTGGCCAATAGGAGTTTGGCAGGTGTGGTGGTTTGTTCGAAATTTTAGGGATTAATTTTATCTTTGCTCTCTTCCATTTTTGGGGAAGATGCCCTTAGCCAGGCTGCTGTTACAGAAGTGTAAGAGGAGGTCTGGTACGATCTCCACAGTCTTCTTAATAATTTCGGTTTCTAAATAGTCCAGCCTGGATATTTACTGTTTCTTATCTGGGTTGCCATTTGTTGCAGTTCATCCTGTGTGAAGGGTGGCTCCTGAGTGTCCGTTGAGTAAGCTTCATTGTCTTGGGAGATGTAAAGTTGCTCTGGTAGTGTTGGCTCTATTGGTTCCATTGTGCCGAGACGACTCTGCGTGACACATTAAGACAACATGTCACCACAGCCTGTGACTGCGGGGCTTCAAGTTGTTCAACGGCCAGCCATCTCTAAGAGTCATCTAAACGATGATGACTCGCCATTGAGTATTTTGTAATTACAATACAGATTCTTCGAGTTCTTCAGTGGTATAGGTCTGGTATGGAGGAAGTTATATAGAAACAACAGCTAATGAAATTCCCAGAAACATACGAACGGGAAGTTTGAAGGGAAATCTGTCTTTATAGAATTTACGTGCATCAGAATCGCTGCGCTACCCGCTGAACAGGAGGTCTTTTCTATACAACGTATATTTTTTGATTTTGGGAGTAATATGATGAGCCATATTAGCAAGGTAATACTTTAAGGGTCCATATGTAGAGATTAGATCATAGATGTTGTTAGTATTTCTGAGTATATCTCTACAATTTTACTGTATTATGTTGCAGTATGTTGTTTTCAAGAAAGAAGATGAATTAGACTGTTTTTTATGACTTGCTTGCTTTTATTGATTGTTTACTTCTCTTCTATTTGGGAATTCGGGGCGTCCAGGCTTCATGTCTATCTCTACATCCTTATTTAAATTTAAGTATGATCCAGTCTCCATGTTGTCTTCTGCGTGGAGATCTAATACAATTTCGTCACCACGAATACAATTGTCTGTGTCCATATTGGTATGGTTTGATTGATATTCACCAACTGCATCTGCCCTATGTGCTTTTTCAGGTGCTGTATTAGAGAGAGATTGTTTTTTTTTATGAAAACCCCAAACACGAAAGGTATCAAAACCTATAGTACTTAGTACCGTGCATGGGTTGAAGGAAAAGTATGGGGGGAGGGGGGGTGCCGGAAACTTTTCTCTAGAGACTAAATATGGGTTTCACCACTTCAAGCCTCCAATAAGCAAAGTGGTGGTATTTCACCGGTTGTGAAAGTCAGTCCCTCGGTACTGTGACTGGTGTATTATTTTTTGATCGATGAAGCGTGGTGTGGAATATGAATGGGCCGAGAACACCAATTGAGCCCATTCCTCTGTTTATGTGCCCGGGATAAGTGTTACCTCTTTGTGAATTGTGCTTTGGAAGAATTAAACATTACTGTAATTACTCAAACTACAGATAATACAAGACTGTGGTTTATAGTAATTAAGGTATACAGGGTGATTCACTACCAGTGCGACAAACTTGCAGAAAGTGTAGGGGGCACAAAGACGAATCGGAATCACATAGCATTGCAAGGCCCGAAATGCCTTCGTCATGCGGTAGAGGACGTTGAACGGGAGGTCGCGTGAACAGCGATCCCGCTGGAAGTCAGCATTTGCGAACCGTTTCTGTTGAAGAAACAAAGTAGTAAAAGTCCTCCGGAGTGGATAATCCGCAGGCTCCAATGATTGGACGCGTTGCAGATGGTATGAACTCATTTGGTTTGTTGACAGTATCCTCCATACAGTGGATTGGGAAATACCCAATCGTTGGCCTATCGCTCGAGTACTCGTACGCTGATTGCCTTCTGCAAGACGTAGGACATTCTCCTTATTGTCTGGCGTCCTCGTCGTTCGCTCTCAATTCATGGTATCTCTGGTGAAACAACCAGTCTCACGTAACCTTCTGTGCACACGTGCGAAAATCGTATGATGAAGAGCACGCCTGTGCGGGAAATGTTTCTAGTACAAGCGCAGAGCGGCGCGCCCTTTACAGTCCGCAGCTCCATACACGAGGTGCATGTCGGCCAGTTCAACGTTTGAATACTCGTCCATCCTACTGCCTCGGAAACCGGTTCGCAAATGCTGACTTCGAGCGGGATATCTGTTCACGCGACCTCCCGTTCAACGTCCTCTACCTCATGACGAAGGCATTTCGGACCTGCAATGCTATGTGATTCCGATTCGTCTTTGTGCCCCCTTCACTTCCTGCAATTTTGTCGCACTGGTAGTGAATCACCCTGTATATAACTTTGGGTAAAATTAGGCCTTCTCACAATTTTCACCATTTTTCGTGAATCTGTTGTCTTTTCTAGATATTTTTATGAGAAAAAGAGATAAGGTATCGAAGCTTATTGGCGTCGGTAGATGGGCAAAAAATGCCACCCGTAATTCATTACATAAATCCGTATTTGTGTCTATAAAATATGTGTTTTCTCTAGTCGAATTGCCTGTTTCGCTGGACGAAAAAACCCCAGTTTGTATGAAAAAAAAAAAAAAAAAAAACTGGTTTTCTACGCCTAAGACCTCCGTGGGTGAGATGGTACCCTAGTATTGTACCTTGTATCCTCAGCGGATACTCCCACCCCGACACTGAAACGGCGCCGTCTGGATGGTGGTATCCGCCGAGAATAAGTAACAGTAGTCTTCTCCATTAGTGAAACTTAGTATTCCAGGTAATGCAATATCATGGCATCTCGTTGTGAAGGTATTCACAACATGAAATATACTTAAATGATGCTAACTTTTAAGTACACTGAAAGGACAGAATTCATGAGATATCTGGCTAATGAGCAACACAACGCACTGCATCACTGTACGCTGCATACGTAGAAGGTAATTACATGTCAGTATGGATAAACGTCATGAGTTAACCGACTTTGAAAGAGGGGTGATAGTGGGTGCCTGACGCTGGGATCACTCTATCGCCTGGTGATATAGAAATTGCACTATCCCCATTCTACAGTATCAAGAGTGTATTGGGAATACGCCATTTTCGGAATAACGTCGCATCGTGGACAGCGCTATGAGCGGAGAAATGGGTGGTGGATGAACGTGGGCACCGACGTCTGTCTCGTATTGTTTCAGCCAACTGGAGAGCGGCAGTGGCACAAATTACAGCCGATTTTAACGAGAGAGGTGCCAGAAACGTCGCCAACCAAGACAATCAGACGATCATTAGCTGCAATAGGTTATGTGAGCCACCGACCAGCCAGAGTCCCATTGATAACAGCACGGCACAGAATTCTGCGCCTCAACTGGGCTAAAGAACATTGGCCTTGGATGATTGGAGACGTGTCTCCTGGTCTGATGAGTTCCATTTCCAGTTATTTCAAGAGGACGGGAGGGTGCGTATCTGGCGGAAATTGCACGAAGCTATGCACCTGTCATGTCAACAAGGAACTGTTCCGTCAGGTGGACGGTCGATAATGATCTGGGGCGTATTCATCTCACGCACGTTGGAACCTCTGGTAGGGTTAGACGCATTTCTGAACGGTTCAGATTACGTGTCCATCCTTGCAGACTTCTGTATCCCTTCATGGTCATCATGCACCCACAGGACAATGGCTCTTCAAACTGTACAATGCGCCTCCCCACAGAGCGATGGTGACTAGAACATGGTTCGAAGTGCATTCCACAGATTTTACCATCATGGAATGGCCTCCCCGTTCACCAGATATGGAGCCTGTAGAGCATCTTTGGGATGCTGTGAAAAGGTCTCTTCGAGCTTTGGATCCTCCACCCACTAATGCGACGGTATTATGGACAGCGGTGCAACAAGCATGGATATAAATACCTGTTGAACTAGTGGACTCAATCCCTTGCCGTATGACTATCCTTATCCGGGCGAAAGATGGGTCTACCCGTAGATATCCCATGAATCCTGTCCACTGAGTGTAATTTAATAGGCTGCTGCGTACTAAAATGATGCATTTGCACTAACGTCTACGTCAATAAGTACAGTTGCATATCACAAAAATTAATAACTCATAGAGAAAATAGGAAATTATCAGTCGAAGGAGAACATACGCTGTATAATCATACAAGGATCACTTCGCCAAGAAAGCGCTTCACTACTGTTACCGCAGTATAATATAACATAGCTACATTCAGTTATTTATGAACTTTCGATTAATTCTGTTCGTGTTTCCGATTATGGTGCAATTACAGTAAAGAATACTTAACTCACCCAGAACTGTCGATTAAGAATAGCGACTCTCCGTTTTTACTCCTGGCATACAAATTGCGAGCAAATATAGCGAAGGCACCTAAAGACAATACAAAAAAAAAAAAAAGTAATGGTTTTACACTTCAAAAAGATAGATTATTGAAAAAAGAAAATTTAATGCACAATTATTATAATAAAGTGCTAGTTTAGTATTATACTAACACTAACCAACACTAGACTACTATGGTAGTTTAGTGTTGGTCAGTATTCCAGTGAGACATCAACCATTTTGATATCGGTAGTGAAGACGTGCAGTTTAACGATCATCAGTATAAATTTGTTTAAAAAATGTGCTTTAACTTCAGTTCTTGTCTCAAAACGTGTTCTCACTCAAAGATGTCAACTAGTGGATTTTCCCGGTAAGAAAACTTGAAATTTCTGTTGGGAAATTAGCAGGTTATTTGCGTTAATATCTGTATCCTTTGTTTGCCAGACAGCAGTGGTCACCATGTGGCTGGCAGCAGGGATATAGAGAGGCGCCGCTATCTCGCGGTTGCCACGTAAATACCTTGCACTTTACTGGGGAGGGTGCCACCATCAAGGCTAAACCCAGGCTGAAAGAAAGCCCTAACTTTCTGTGACAGTAAAGTGCACTTATACCTATAACTACAAACAGCTCTTAATTCGATTCAGGTTAATTTTGAATTTTGAATATTACTTTGTTCTTAGTGATAAAGGCAATTGTCCGTTGCTTTTCGGAATTGTATGACGACGTACAGAACTCCCTGCCTGCACGAGCTGCCGACACTAAGCTTTTCCGTAACATATCTGGAATTTACGCCTCAGGGCTCATTGACCCACTCCTCACTCACTCAAGTGCCTTCAGCGACCTTCCACGTATTCTGTATTCGTCGTTCAGTTTTTCGCTGTCTTCAAGGACGCTGATAATCCTTTAAATCGCAAATACCTACGGTTTCTGCAGCCATGAGCGAACCTACTACTTGCACAGGGTGTGGTTATCAAGTTGACTATGTCCTTGTGTGCACTTCGTGCAAAGCCGTTCGCCTCTGTGGGCCATGTAGCCCATACGCTGACCTGAAAAGACTCGCAAAGAAAATTAAAAATTCTTGGAAATGTGAACTTTGCAAACCAGCAGAAAATGACTCGAGGAATATCGATGACACTTCATCTAACTTACAAACTGATCCGGAGTGCGTATATCCCGCCGTGATTTTATTCAGCTAAGGGATTCTGTTAACGAAATTCAGACCGCAATCACTCAACTTTCTGCTGAGTTTACACGGTTAAAGGACTCAAGGCAACAGGGAACCGACATCACAGGTGCGAAACCTGATGAACGTCTAGAACTGAGGATACCTGAACTGAGAATACCTGTGTCATGTTCAGGAACCACGGACGCAGTTGTTGAGAGTACCGAGCGGTTGATCTCCAGAATTAACCAGCTTGAAAATGAATTATTAAACTTCAGGAAACCCTCATCAGAAGCAATAGCAAAAATAGATCATGGAAATGAAATCTCAAAAGGACAACTGGCAGAGCTACAAGATGACATCACAATGCTACACAAAGAAAACAAAGAGAAGAAATTTATACTCCTTGATATCTACAATAAGATCGAACTGAGTAAGCTAGCAGATCCGAGCAAACTCACTAACCGTCTGAACTCAGACGATCTTAGTAGATTATATAAAAATTACCCAAAGGCCATTACAGTATCAGTCTGCCCCGAATTCTGCAAAAAATCAATCCCCAGTCCTCCATCAGAAGCTCCTGGTAGGAACGAATCTGAAAAACGACCAAACACTAGACATCGTCGAGCGCCATCTCTTCGCTCCAGCCAGCTTCTAAAAACAGATGGGAAAGGGCCAAAACCACCCACAAAAGCCCATCATTCAAATACGCTCAAGTTGAACCTGAAAAGGGCAACTGATGTTAATCACCACTCAACTAAAGAGAGGATTCCACAATTACAGAAGCAGGCTCCACCAACGGTGAACGGCACCGCATGTAGAAACTCTCTTACTTGCAATAACGAATTCTCTACCTCTATGCCAATGAGGCAAAAGTCATCATTTCCACCTTCGCACCCAACCTCTCGCAATGCCTGTCCTGTCATACATCACTCGCACTTCTCATTTTCACAAGGCCTGGGACTCAGTGTCGGAGCGAATACAATATTCGAGCCAGCGGATTCTTCCACACTACAATTTCCACTCCCAGTTCACCCCACTGCAAATCCATCCTATCTTATGCAACCAGAGGAAAGTACACGTATGAACTTCAGAGTGAGCCAACGAGCAAGTATAGCTTCACGCGAATGGCTTCGAATTGGCACATCGACCAACTCCAAACTGCAGCCTTCCCACACACGTCACAGACGGCAAACGTCCAGACCCTCTAGTGGACTTTTCATATCTCGCTTAGCCCCAAATACCATAGCAAATCATGTTGCCGAGGTTCGCCTTATCAACTAAACCTTCGACTAAAGGTGCAACAACTTCACACCAGGCATCCCCGCTGCGCATCAAATTAATTCAATTTAATTTAATGTTCAATTTAATTGGAACCGAATCTATCTGGCCTATTGGCACCATTATTCGACCCTTCTATAATAGGAGAACCAGTCACCTTCCCCAACCTCCACCTCTGCAGCAAAACCAAGTCTTCAACATCACCATCCACAGCTGACTGGACTCATTCCTGGACAACGTTCAAAGATCTCAGCAGTCCTCCTTTCATACCACTGCTCTGCCAAGATAAGAGTGATAAGAGTATCCTAAGTCCCCTATGTGATGATCCCCATAAAATGCCAGTCCATATGTTGTTAGGAAGTCGTGCCATTCGCTCGCGAACATGCCAACTCAGGATACCTCCAATCAGGACGGAAGTTCGTCGAACACCTGTCATCAGGGTGTACTTCCGAAATACCAGGTCCATTAGGAACAAACTAGACTCAGCAGAACAGATCTTTCTCTCCCAGGTCGCTGACGTGGTGTGCCTTGCAGAAACGTGGCTTCAACCTAATCAAGACACACTCTTCTGCTCAGCTATTGCTGGTTACGATATGCTGTCTGCCTCCAGGGAGCAATCTAGAGGCGGTGGAGTAGCCATACTGTACAACACCTCCCTATTCTCATATGAGAATTCGACCTCAACTCCAACTCAAGCTTTCGAAGCGATTATAGTCTCGCTACGCTTCCACTCCAGCCACATTGATATCGCATCTGTGTATATTCCTCCAGGGCTTACAATTGAAATTATTGAAGATCTAGAGAACTGGCTCTTAAACCATATTCGTCCGTCTGCACAACGCCTCGTTTGTGGTGATTTTAACCTGCCTCCAAACTGCCATCACCTCTTTATCAGGCTCTGTGAGTTCTTCTAATCCATTGACATGACACGGGTCAATGAGAACCCCACCAGGGGATTGAACCTACTGGATCTCGCTTTTGCTTCAACACCATGCACAGCTGAGGATGATCCCATCACATTCTTCCTGTTCGATCACCAGCCATTGTTCGGTCATTGCAGGTGCCAAATTTCAACACCCCTGACAATAAAATAGTGAAATATGTTTCATCACCTTAATCCTCAACTCTGTGTAGAAGCAGCATCCTGAATTCCTCGGGATGTCCTCATTGACTGCGACCTCAGCCTAGCAGTGACACTCTTGTCTAACTGGCTTAAATCCGTCACCGACTATGCTGCCACCAAACGGGTAACAGTAACTCCCCATTCCAGATCGTGGTGGACGTCAACTCAACAACAGCTTCAAAATGAAACCAGTCCTACATAAGAAATGGAAGCTTACGAACGGCAGTCAAGACAGAATAGCCTTTTCCCGCGCCAGGGCCCACTTTAATCGAAAGAAAGCTGCTGCAAGTAAATCTTAACCGCACTCTGAGAAAAGGAAAGCCATTCTATACTGCCCCACATGTTGAATTCAAAAATCTAATCAAACAATATCAATTTAGAAGTCATACATAAATATAACACATCAACTTAGAAGTCAAAATATCTATACATATACAGGGTGATTCACTACCACAAACTTGCAGGAGGTGTAGGGAACACAAAGACGAATCGGAATTAAATAGCATTGCAGGGTCCGAAATGCCTTCGTCATGTGGTAGAGGACGTTGAACTGGAGGTCGCGTGAACAGCGATTCCGCTGGAAGTCAGCATTGACGAACCGGTTCCCGAGGAGTAGGATGGACGAGTATTCAAAAGTTGAACTGGCCGACATGCACCTCGCGTATGGAGCTGCGGACTGTAACGGGCGCGCCGCTCTGCGCTTGTACCAGGAACGTTTCCCGCACGGGCGTGCTCCTCATCATACGATTTTCGAAAGTGTGCACAGAAGGTTACGTGAGACTGGTTGTTTCACGAGAGGTACCATGAATCGAGAGCGAACGACGAGGATGCCAGACAATGAGGAGAATAAGGCAATCCGAGTACGAGTACTCGAGTGATAGACCAACGACTGGGTATTTCCCAATCCACTGTGCAGGATACTGTCAACAAACCAAATGAGTTCATACCATCTGCAACGCGTCCAATCATTGGAGCCTGCGGATTATCCACTCTGGAGGACTGCTACTTTCTTTCTTCAACAGAAACGGTTCGCAAATGCTGACTTCCAGCGAGATCGCTGTTCACGCGACCTCCCGTTCAACGTCCTCTACCGCATGACGAAGGCATTTCGGGCTCTGCAATGCTATGTGATTCCTATTCGTCTTTGTGCCCCCTACACCTCCTGCAAGTTTATCGCACTGGTAGTGAATCACCCTCTATATATACAACTCTAAATAAGCAAGGACAAGCAGTTGCAACACAAAACTAACATCCGCAAGCATGCGGGAATAACGAACACACAGTTCAAGTAGTGCCTTGAGCACTACTAGATATTATTATTATTATTATTTTACGGTTACCCGTAATTAAATACCTTAACCCATATTTGTGTCTGTAAATTGCGTATGTTCTATAGTTGATTTGCCTGTTTTGCTGGACGAAAAAACCCCAGTTACTGGGGAGAAAAACCTTGCTATCTACGCCAGAGACCAACTAACTCAGCCACGGAGTGAAAAAAGCCCATTAAAGTTCTTCGCGTTATCGACGGGATTCGAACCCAGGCCTTTTCCACCCGGTGTGGAGAGGACGGTGACGATACCACTGTGCTACCCGCGCAGACACTACTAGATATATTTTTTTTTATTTATTTACATACATTTTTATTACATATATACACAGATACAAACACTTTCTATTTACAATCGTTGCATTCTGCGTAAAAAAAAAAAAAAAAAAAAAAACAATTTTAATTATACAGCTTCACTTGCAAGCAATAAAACAATAAAAGATATACTATGTGTGTATGTATGCGGATGTACTTGTTTTGGGTGGCACCTAGACGTTTAGTCGAACTCCACCTTGCAAAATCTGTGTTGAGAGAGAGAGAAACTGTCTACACTCTACAGCAATCAACACCCTGTCAATCACTGCCCATTTCTAAGCTTGAGTAGTTGTGCCTGCTTCTATTAATGCTGCTGCACTAATTTGTCGTCCAGTGGAAGGAGTGCAATACCAAAGGACAGGAGCTCTCAGACTGCCCAACCCGAGGGGGAAAAAATAATAATAAATAAATAAATAATAAAAAAAATAAAAGTAAATAAATAAAATAAAAGAAAGAAATAAATAAATAAAAATAAAAAAAAAATAATAATAGTAATAATGAAAAAAAAAAGTTAAAATAAAATAAAAATATGTATAGTTAATACCATTATATACATTGAATGTTATTACTAATTTAAGAACACAACAGTTAGTTTCTAAGTTAACAGCTGTTTGACCTAGTATGGTAGAAATATAAGTTCATGAACACATCACTCTACTGTCCACTTCTAGAATTAGTAAACAAGGTGCGTCTTCTTTTAAACACCTTGTCAGAAAAGGATTGGAATGCTGCAAACTTCTTGGCATCTTGAATCAAAATACCGAGGTTGTCCTAATAGGTTGAGTGCTGTTAAATAGTTCTTGTCTGAAGTCGTCATAAGCCGGGCAGTAAAGCAGAACATGCCTCCAATCTTCTACAGCCCCACAAAAACACAAAGGGTCAGGTTCAAGTCCAAATTTACACAATTTATCCCGTAGTGAACCATGTCCAGTAATTAAATACGACGTTGTCATTGAAGGATAAAACCATCCCATAACTTTCTTATTTACAGCAAATGTTGCATCTTCAATGAACTCCCTGGTAGTGAGTCCTGTTTCACTGGATTGCCATCTGTGTTTCCACTTCTCAGTGAATTTTGTCCAAAGTTTAATTTTCTCCTGCCGAATTTCCGTGGCCGGATTACTTGCAATGTCGAGGATTTGAGTTGCCAAACCTTTCTTTAAGTTAGAAATCATAAAGCTAGAAGAAATCATAAGCTAGAAATCATGCCTCGGTATGCCACATAAAGGTCAATCGGAATACAACCTGAGATCACTTGTATCTGTGTGTTGCCAATGTCATCTTTCTCTGCAATGATAAGAGTTCGGCCTTCACTGTGACGTGAGTAACCCTAGGGAACCATATGGCAGCCGCATATACTACAATTGGCAAAAATATAGCCTTATAATATAATGCCAAAGTTTTGTGCTTTATACCCCATTCAGCTCTTGAGAGCCTAATCACATTGGCAGTAAACTTGTTAATCTTTTCAGCTAAGTTCTTTACGTGGGGGATAAAAGAAAATTTATCATCAATTATGAGACCAAGATATTTATTTTGAGAAACATAAGGAATTTGGACATTGTTGATATGGAGTTTAGGAGGTCTGTTATAGTCCAATTTATTGTTGAAGATCATCATTTTAGTTTTCGTCTCAGAAATTTTTAATTTGTTTATTCTAGACCATTCCAGCAAATCATCAAGGATTTCTTTCCCATGTGTTTCTAGCATAAGTCTTGACCTGCCTGGTATGTACAGCGCTAAATCGTCGGCAAATGCTATTTTATTGCAAATTTGACTTTCTTTTAGTAACCACTGGTCTAAAACAGAGTTCCAGAGGAGAGGCCCAAGGACCGAGCCTTGTGGGCATCCTCTGGAAATGAATTTTGAAAATACCAAGTGTTGTGAGGTGACTTTTATCTGCCCATTTGAAAAATAAGATCTCATAACCTGATATAGTAAATCATCACATTCTGCCTCTCGAAGTGACCTGAGGGCGCTCTCCCACCAGAGTCTATCGAAAGCGCCCTCAAAGTCGATAAAAACAACCATCATGTATTTTTTGTCTGTAGTTTTGCATAGGTTCACCAAATTTCTGATGGCATCTTCAGTGGAGGAGCCTTTTTTAAAGCCGAATTGTGAATTAGAATTCATATTACTTGCAGCCAAAACCTTCTGCATCCTAGGCGCTAATAATCTCTCATAAAGCTTTCCAAGATTTCCTAGAAGGGATATTGGGCGATATGCCTTGGGATCCGTTGCCAATTTTCCAGGCTTTCTGAGCATCTCTACTAATGCAATCTTCCAAAAATTTGGAAAAGTCCCCTCTAATAGACATTTGTTGAAAACATTCAACAATATATGTGGAAAATATTGGTGAAATCTTTTGATCGCCACATTTTCAACTAAGTCCATTCCAGGACATTTTGACTGATTTATTTTAGAAATTGCAAGTGCAAGTTCATCTAGACTAAATAGTTCCGTGTCATTTGATTCCTTGTAAGATCCGTTAACGAACCTTATCTGAGCTTGTTCGGTGGTATCTTGCTCTGGGTGATCATCAGGGAAAAGTCTCTCTATAATAGCTTCAACCGTGGAGAGCCAATCAGTAGTCCGACTTCCGTTAGAGTAAACAGAACTATATATCTCAGGAGTTGCAAGTTTGTCACGACAAATTTTGTATATTAATCCCCATGGGTCAGAATTTCCTGTCTGGGACACTAGTTTCTGCCATGAGGATCTTTTGGCTTCCGCAATAGCTTCGAAATATTCCTTACGTAATTGACAATAGACTTCTTTTAGTCGCCTAACGTCTGTTTCAGTTAAGTATCTGTGCCTCTGGAAATTCTTCCTTGCATCTATAACCCGTCTTCTCAAAACAGATAACTGGGGATTCCACCATGGGGTGGAGCCAGGTCTCCTAACTTTCCTTTTAGTCGATTCAGTCAAAGCTCTGTAAAGAGTGTTTTGCACAAAGTAAGCATATTCTACTGCAGATAAACTGTTCAATTGTGCAATTTTATCATCTGAAAATTCTTGTTGCAAGACTTGCTTAAATTTGTTCCAGTTCGTGGTTCTCATAGAGAAGCGGTTTAAATCCTGAAGGTGACCTGAAGAACCTCCATCCGTGCCATTTAATACTAAATCAAAAGTGATAGCACGGTGATCGCTATTTCATACAGGGCAGACCATCCAGTTTTTTACATGCTGCGACAAGCATGGAGAGGAAAGGGTGAGATCTATGTTAGACCGTCCGTGAACGTTCCAAAAGGTTGTTGGCTTGTTTGGAAGATTATGCACATTCCAATGGTTAGTCAATATAAATTCTTCAAACACAGAACCTCTAGCGTTGTTGCGTTCGCTAAACCAAAGTTGAGATTTTGCATTGGAGTCAGTTGAAACCAATATATTTGCACTAGGAAAAGTGCTTAAAATTTCTTCCAAAAGATGCATTGGTACCTCGATATTATCATTTGGAGCGCAATATAAAGAAACCATGTAGAAGTCTAAAAACTGGGTAGAAATATGGATGCAGGTAGAAAAGGATGTACAAAAACGAGATATGACTGTTACAGTTAGAGCTCCATTAAATACAACAATGGCAGTTTTTGGCTGCTTGGATTCATATGCAACGACTCTAGCTACTAACGGGTATCCAACAACGTGATATAGTTTATCCGTTTGTCTATACATCGAGTAGGGCTCCTGAATAGCCAAAATGTCTACTTTATCCTGCAAACATGAAGCTCTTAGTTCATCTGCAACGCAACGTGAACGTTGAGCGTTCACCTGCATTATTTTTAGGAAGTATTTGTTGGTAGATCTATTGTAATTTAGATGGTTTATTTGTATATTATTCATTAGCAATTTTCAGTCTTGCAAGTTCAGCTGCCTTCTGATATTCTGGGCAGAGTGAATCCCTTACAGAATGTGCATTGTCCCTGTTCCTCCTCTTACAGTTTATACATCTCGGGGGTTGTTCTTTATGGGGGCAATCTGAGTATATATGTCCCCCAGCCGCACAATGACCGCAAGATACAGTCTTGTAGGTGCAAAACTGCGTGAAGTGGCCAAATCCCAAGCAACGGAAGCATTTTGTCACTATTGTAAATTTCCTGTATTTATGGGCTGAGAATCCCAAGAAAATTCTATCGTTTTCTAAAATATGTCTAAATAATCTCGGTGAGAGACCTACACCCAATTTATCACTTTTGTATTTGTACCGGAGCTAAAACGTAACATCACCTCTTCCTGAATTCTTCGAAAGTAAAGCCATAATCTTTAAGATTTTTCATAAAGATGTCCTCTACTATTTCTTCCTTAGTCAAATCTCTTGAAACGTCATAAACTAGTAGTGTAGATAATGTCATTTTTGGTTTGTCCGACTGTAGTCCGACATCTTTAAATGTGGATGATTGTCTAAGCAACTCTAAATCCTCCTTGTTAGATGTTTCAACGATCACTCCATTATTTCTTACAATTCTGACGTTTTTAATTTTTAAATTTTTATGTTCAGAACGCAGAGATTTGGCTATTACTTCTTTAACCTCCGTCCCCGAGGCCAGCTTGGAGCCGTCCACCGGTCTAAAGATCGCCACATGCTGAGGGGCACTGATTTGTGTTGTGACAGTTTTAGCTTCCATAAGTATCCTATCTCTAGAGTCAGTTATATTATAATGTTGCCCTCGTTCCACTCTATCCCCTTCAGAATACATCTGCTTCGTTTGTGTCGAGCTGATCCTGACTTTATCGGCGTAAGATTGCTGTAAAGGTGGCATCAAACCAACCTTGCCACTCATGATTTGGTCAAACATATTTGCTCTTACTTGTAATTCCTCTGTCTTGACTTTTAACTTGTCATTTTGAATTATCAATGACTTGGTAATCGTTTCCATCTCTGCCCAAAAGCTATGGATTATGTTTGAGGCTGCCTTAGTTACTTTATTGGTTTCGGCAGCCATGAAATCACTCAAGTTTTTCTTTATTTTCGTCAAAGACACCTGCATACTAGCACTATCTGCAAAGCATTCTGCATCAATCGTAAAAACTGGGTCTGTCTTCGACTTATCAGTATTCATTTTATCCAGACATTCTTTGTCTTTTATGCCCTTATCCTCAAGAACACCCTGATTAACCTGAGAAGTAGACGCGTTAAATTCAGAGTCGCTTTGTTCAATATTTACACATGAAGTCGTACTTTCAGCTTCGATGTCTTTGTTTCCTGACTCAAAACGTATAGTTTTATGAGAAGTGGAGGTAGGTTTAACCCGATCCTGAACCAGAGGAGGTAAATACTGCTGTGTCAGTTGAGTAACATGATTAGCGAGGGCGTCCGTAAGCGCGTTTATCAACTCTGCATAGATCACTTGGCCACTCTTATCGCCATTGCCTTTATCAGGATTCAATATAGAGTTTTCTGATGTGGTCAGGTTTTCCCTTTGAGAGATGTCTGCGGGTGTAATTCCTACACTTTCCTGATTTTTCTGGGTAACTGGACTTTCTGTCTCTTCTCCAGATGTCAATTCTTTAGTTGTCGAATCTGGTTTTGTGTTAGTTCTCGCGCTGCCACGACAAAAATCACAAGACCATTTTAGTCGCCTTTCTTTCTTTAACTTTTTAAATGAGGGACCTAGGCAGGCTGTACAAAAATTACGGCTACATGTACAGCATTTAAAGATGGCCTCAGGGTTCTGGTGACAGATAACGCATTCCTGTGTCATTTTAGAGCTGATATCCCTTTCAGATTGCATACTTTAATTTTAATTTTAACTCGCTTCTACACTTGCCTCTATGTTACGGTTAAATTTTGCTGTTTGTGAAATTTACAAAGATACTACTCGGGGTCTACTCTTAATCCTCTTGTCTTTGTTCTTAGATACTTGCTTCAGGAGGGTTGTATCCCTCGGGTATTAACCCTACTCAGTGCGGTGAGTACTTGCTAGTTTAGTGCTTTGCTATTGGCCAGTATACATCAGACCATTCTTATGATTTTTAGTCTTGCATACAAGAAATGACAACAAGATATCGTCCATCTTGGAAAATTCATTGTCGCAGGCCAAAAAGGGAAAATTATAAAATACTTATCTCTGGCTGGGGCAACGCAGCTGAAATTTCATGCACCAGAAGACAGGCACTCACTGATGACCTCTGTATCACTTGAACGGTCGAGCATTCACTGTAATTCACATAAATCACCTTTAATTAGGAGCACGAAATGCACAAGGTATATAACTAGACGCCACCTGGCGGTCCTCCCGACACTACTAGATATGGGCATGTGTGGACATGTGTTTTTGTAAAGGGCGGCTCCTAGAACGTGAGTTGAACTCCGCCTCGTATCTCTGTGAAGAACAGTATCACTACAAATGGGCCAGATGTGTGTGACGTCGGTTTGTGTGTATTATGTGTGTGTTCTGTTGTTATGTTCTGACCGCTTGGCTACCCAGAAGCATCAGTCACCTGGACAGATGATTCTGGGTACTCGTCCACACCACGGGAAGGTGGGCCAGATTTCTCTGGGGGCCCACTCCAGAGAGGGGAAAAAAAAAACTAAATAAAAAATAAATAAATAAAATAAAATAAAAATTAAACTAAAAACAGAAACAAAATGTATTTCCCGTGGTGCAAAAAAAAAAAAAAATAAATAAATAAATAAAATAAAATAAAATAATAAATAAATATATAAATAAATAATAATAATAAATAAATAAAAAAATAAAAATAAAATAATAAATAAATAATAATAATAATAATAATAAATTAAAAAAAATAATAAAATAAATAATTAAATAAAATAAGAAAAATAAAATAAATTCCCTGTGATGAGAAAAAAAAAAAAAAAAGGAGAGCTGTCTGGCACCAATGATAGTCCACATCCCAGTTGTCAGAACAGAGCACGAGTAGAAAAAAAAAAAAAAAAAAAAAAAATGAAGCTAAGTAAATGAAAAAAAAAAAAAAAAATACTACTAATAATAATAATTACAGAATAATTAAATAATTTTAATCCCACAGTGAAGAGGAAGATGTAAGTCGGGGTGCCAGCAGAGAGAGAGTAAGAGAAAAAAAAAAAAAAAAAAAAATGTGAGAGTGGTTATCTATCCTGCACAGAGGGAGAAAGAAGAAAAGGTGAACCAAGGCTGCTCCTAGTTCCAGGGCAGGACCCGGAAACAGTGCAGAATGCAGGTTTGAGGCAAAATAAAAAAGAATAAATAGAAATAATAATAAAATAAAAATAAATAAAAAATAAAAATAATTAAAGAATAAATAAATAATTTTAATCCCACACCCTGGCTACAGTGAAGAGAAAGATGTAAATCGGGTGCCAGCAGAGAGAGAATGAAAAAATAAAATAAAATAAAAATAATAATAATAATAATAAAAATAAAAAAAAAATGGGAGAGTGGTTATCTATCCTGCACAGAGTGGGAAAGAAGAAAAGGTGAGCCAAAGCTGCTCCTAGTTCCAGGGCAGGACCCGGAAACAATGCAGAACGGAGGTTAGAAAAAAAAAAAAAAAATAGTCAGTAGAAGGGGTGACTTTCAGTTGGCAGTGGAATTGTTAATGATCGGCATTTCCACGTCGGTGATTGACGATCAGTGTCCTCCTCCAGGCAAATACCTCAGCTGCAAAGGTCTGGAAGGCTTCGAGGTTGTTTTGGGTACATATCAGTTGATGCAGATCTGCTGGTGGGAAGTCCTGGATCTTATTCTGGAGACGGTTTCTGATATCGTTGTAATGTACGCACTCCAGAAGCAAGTGTTTCCAACTTTCACTTTGTCCGCAAAAGCAGTTGGGAGTGTCGATGAGTCCCAGTGTATGAAGTTTCTCATTTAGAGAACAGTGTCCGGTAATGCGAAAGGATGATTCGAGGCTGAGGGAGAACCATCGGTCGTTATTTTTAGTGGTTGCGAAGGTTACCTCCGGAAGAAAACTCCGAGTTACAACCCCTACAGTAGAAGAATCCCATCTGGTCTGCCATACATTGAAGAGTTTATTGAGACATCGAGATTTCTCCTGCTTTATATCTGTAGTTAGTGAGAGTTCTATATCCAGGATCGTTGCCGGAATACTTTTTTTAATTCGATAGCAGAGCCCCTTGTAGATTGTGTAAAGGTCGAGAGGGAGGATGCCTGCTATAACTTGGAGAGCTGCTGTAGAGACTGTACGGCAGATTCGATGGGTCGCCAGTAACATAGCTCTTTGTATAGAGTTTAGCTTTTCTTTCATCTTAATGATGGGAACTCTGTGAAACCAGACCCCGGCAGCATAGGTTACTATTGGGAGAAAGACAGCTTTATAATAAAGAAGAAGGGTTCGTTTTGATAGTATCCACTCACTTCTTGAGATCCGTATAATTGCGGCGGAGAACGTTTTGGTCTTGGAACTCAGATGCTGTAGATGGGGGAAGAAAGACACACTACTAGATATATTTACATTACTTAGAAACTCTAAGAACACTGACCATACTGTACAACCCAGTACACCAAGGTATAATCTCGAACTTTATCATTCGCCATGCATATGCAAAGGATACAGTCACATTTTCTTTCCTAGTTCGCTCTGCATCGGCAGGGCAACTCGATATGATCACTGACCAAGACCTGTAAAATACATAACCGTTCGTCAGTAGTTGTTATGGGCGTATTATCCATAAACAACTTTACTCTTAATCTGTTCTAAATAATTCTTGTAGATGGGTCAATCTCTACTGCGAACAGAATGGTCAGAAGCATTACCTCGCTTCTTACAGTTCACACAAGTAGGCTTATCAGCCTGCTTTCGACACTCCTTGAAAAAGTGACCTTCTCCAGCGCAAAGGCCACACACTGCTTTGAATTTACAGTTCCTCGCTAGATGTCCAAAGGCTAGACACTTGAAACACTTCACTGTGAGATATATATCAAGCACCTTGTAGGACGACCAGTGCAAGAACACTCTTCCATTTTCGATCAGGATGTTCCGTAACTCTGTGGGAACCTCAATGATCGAGTTTTCGTGTCTTATTTGCAACCTTTGCCACTGACCTAACCACAGTACCCTTCTGGAATAGTACTCTGCTGATCCCATGAGAACTGAAGTTTCTCTCAAACCGATCAGACAGAAAATCTTCTTTCTCGACATCAGCATCTACATCGTAGATGATGAGACGGTTTCCAAGCTTCTTGTGGACCGCAATCTTCATTCCCTTGGACTTTACAGTCTCACAAGTCAGACGTTAAAAGTACCCTTTGATCGTCTTTTTTACTGGCCACCTCCAGCACGACTCCGTTGTCTTTGATAGTCCTCATATGCCGAACGTTCATATTCTTGAGAACTGGTTTAACGGCCTGTTAAACGACTTGTTTCACGGCCTTACTGGACTTTAGACTGTCACTGTCCAACTTTATAAAAATAACTTGCACTTCTGCCTTATTTTGTTCTGTACCCTTCTGGTCTCACACGGCGTCTGCGTACGAATTAGGCACAATGCTGACAGAGGACTGACTCTTCAGCTGTGTCTTCAGCGACTGGTTTTCGGCGTACACCTCGATCGCATTTGCTTCCAGTTAATCTCACATATCTAGGATCGCGTACATCGCTGCTCTATTCACCTTGTTAGAGTCATTGAACATGTAGTCATGGAGTCTCTGACGCACAATCTTCATGTCTTTGAAGCTTTCATACGGATCTCCATCATCGGAGTCCTCCCTGAGAGTTTCACAGCAGTTCTCTGTGTAGACTCGTGAGCCATCGAGTCATTAGTCGAGTCAGTATCCAACAAGACCTCAAGGTAAGCGGGCAAACGTTCGAGCACAACTTGTGTCGAACCTAGCCCTAATCTTCCAGTTCTGCCGTCTGCAGTGTCAGAAGCACCAGGATCAACAACCGTCATCTCTTCACCGTTCAACACCTTTGGACTCAACTTCCCTTTTGGCTGAACAGATATAGTCACATTTCTTGAAAAGATTTAAGAAAATACAGACAATAATAATATGCAACTCTGATATATATGACAAAAATATATGGGCTTTATGAGAAACAGTGTTCCATTCCTTAAAGGCCCGCACTACACCAATCACTTTAGACCGTCAAACGTCCAACGGTCAAGGCCTACTTAGCCGACCAGGGGTCCCCTGGTTGCCCATCCCGGACAACGTGAAAGTGAGGCCAACCATCTAGCAGTAGTTCACAGCACAATAATAAGCAGTCTCTTATTATATCACACTGAGATCACTAATATAAGCAAGATCAAAGCAAAGAGAACACTGTGCACCCAGACCGCCAAAATGGAACCAGGGCTATCAGGTCGGACAGATTGAACAGCGATACGTGATTCGTTGTTGTGTCAGAATGGTCTCCAATTAAGAGATCGTCTAATTGGACCACACTTTCTGCTAAACAGGCTACTTGGAGAGCAAACAGGCTAACCTTCAGTTCCTGCACAATGTTCTTCCAGACCTCCTTGATGATGATACTTCAGCAATGCCAGAACATGTGGTTTATGCATGATGGTGCAACGCATATTTTGCCCGAGCTGTGACTCGATATCTAGCTAGAAGGTATGGTCAACGGTGGATAGTATTAGTATTAGTATTAGTAATGGCCGCAAGGTGCAAGAAAGCCTATGGCTTATGCTGCGCCAGCCAAAAAAAAAAAAAAAAAAAATCCGAACAAAACAATGATAAAAACAAAAACAAAAAAAAAATAATAATAATTAATAGAAAAAAAAAGGAAATTAAAGCTATCATCCCAGGCGCTTCCCTTACCCGAAGATACTATCCAAATGACCTTTGAATTTCCCCAAACTGTCGGCCTCTACCACCCATGAAGGCAACTTATTCCAGTAATTTATAACTCGCTGGCTAAAATAAAACTTCCT